>NC_088363.1:59461149-59563649 GCF_034508935.2 Berghia stephanieae | reverse complement strand
TACAATGAGATTACATATGTATGTCATAAATACATTATTATAAACACTCATCAAAACTATATACAATGTCATTAAATATCACGATTTAAAAATCTATGTTAGAAAGTGGTAGCATCTTATAATTTATGTGAGCAATAAACATTTAATGGTTATTACAAATCATTAGAACATGTTGGTAATTTCTTAAAAAGATGCTAAATAAAGCGCCATATCCAATTACAATGAATTTCATTTTGTTTAAATTCCATATGACTTTGCTTAATTCAACATTGTATTATATATTTAAACAAGTAAAAAAGATAAAAATACTTTTGGCCCATCTCCTTACAGAAATGATATATTTCTTCCTTGGCAAGGAGCAAATAAACGCACAGTCCAATTGGCAATATATGTTACTTCTAAACTACTCTATTTTACCAATTAATGATTGGGCGACTGAGATGTTCATTATTTGAAGAAAAAAGGAAGGTAAACTACATGTTGATTTCAAATAAATACAACCAAATACTTGCTTATTTATATAATGACTACTTGGCCATGACATCATATATTCGAAAACAATGGATCTTTTTGTTTCTAATCCTTAACTTATTCAAGCTAAATTCTAGACCCCACTTGTCATATAGCTAATGTTGTTTTGGCGTGAAAAGTGTGAATATGCACTCTCTCTCTCTCTCTCTCTCTCTCTCTCTCTCTCTCTCTCTCTCTCTCTCTCTCTCTCTCTCTCTCTGATGTTTATTTAGTAATAATGGCTGGCTGAGAAATTTATCGTTGGAAAATTGATGGATCAAAAAAAAATATTAGAAGATCAAATCTATATATGAGAATATATTTTTACAACGACAATGTAAATAACGGATTTGTGTAAAATTGTTGAGCTTGTTATTTCTTTCTCAGATAAAAGAGTATAATTTTTATATTAACAATAGTTTCTTCTCTAAGCATTAAGTATTAGCATTATACAAAAGTATTTCAATATTAAATAAATGAAGTATCTATTCCTTTTGTGAAGCGCTTATGCCATATTTGCACAACTGCCATAAAGTATAAAACAAATTCAAAATTACATTCCATGAAACTCAACATATATGATGTGATTATAAAGCACGAGATAATAAAACATGTACAAGAACATGATGATATTGTGATGTAATTTTGTGTGAATAAGATATCAAACTGTATAATGATAGGAGAAATGAATGGTAGATGCATTATTATTAAAGCGCACCGTTGATGAGACGATTTTACTATCTGTATGACAAAACAAAGCCTATCCAACCACAAGATAATTGTAAAACATATTCCTAAATGAAAATGTGTGAGTTGATGTCAACCATATCATTATTGTTTTTTGAAACGTTGGGATATTTTAAAAATCAAAATTAAAACAATGCTTACCCATAAAAATTCTTCATTGTTACCGCTATTTTCATATGATTGCGAATAAATTAAAAATTCTATCAAGCGCATAGAATTAAACGAATGAGAATACGTACGGAGCCTAAAAAGTGTCCCCCAATGAAAGCATTCAGCGCCATTATATCATGGGCTGGGAATGCAAACATTACCATTCATTCGGTCTCTTTGTCAACATAACGACACAAGAAAAACAACAAACAATATCAAAATCCACAATAAAATGGTTCAGAACTGTTGCGTATATTTATGCTTCAATAAAGCTGTCAAAAATGAAGTTAAAGAATGTGTGTAATCGTGTATTATAATAACCTTTAATGTGTTTTCCAACCACCACATCATCACTGTCACTACTACTACAACCACCATTACCACTTCATCACTACCACAATTACTACAACCACCAACACTATATCATTATCACTACCAATAGGGTACACCACCACTACATCATCATCACGACTACAACCACCACCACTCCATCATCATCACCACCACTACTACTACACCATCACTACCACCACTATTACAACAACCACCACCACATCATCATCACTACCTCTACTACTACAACCACCACCACAATATCATCACTACCACTACTACTACAACCACCAGCACCACATCATTATCACTACCACTACAACTATACCACCACCAGCACATCAACACCACTACCATAATACTACAACCACCACAACCACATCGTCATCACTACTACTACTACTGCAACCACCACCACCACCATATCATTATCATTACCACTATACTACGACCACCACAACCACATCGTCATCACTACCACAACTACTACAACCACCACCACTATATCATTATCACCACCACTACATCATCATCACTACTACAACCACCACCACTCCGTCATCATCACTACCACTACTACTACATCATCACTACCACCACTATTACAACAACCACCACCACAACATCATCACTACCACTCCTACTACAACCACCAGCACATCATCATCACTACCACTACTACTGCAACCACCACCACCACCACCATATCACCATCATTACTACTACTCACTACTACTAACTACTACTACTACTACTACTACTACTACTACTACTACTATTACTACTACTACTACTACAACCACCACCACCATATCATTACCATTACCACACTACTACAAACCACCACAACCACATCGTCATCACGACCACTACTACTGCAACCACCACCACCACCAGATCATCACCATTACAACTACTACTACAACCACCACCAACACATCATCATCACTACCACTACTACTACAACCGCCACCACATCATCATCACTATCACAACTACTACAACTACAACCACCACCACCACATCATCGTCAACACCACTACTACTACAATCACCAGCACCATATCATCCTCACTACCACCAGTACTACAATCACTACCATTAGGTTGTGGAGCTTTACTTCTTTTGAAATAAGGAAACTTCGGAATTGTATTTGGCATTGTGTTTATATATCATAATATAATTCTAATCAGTTATATATTTAGAACTAGATAATATACAATATGTATGCCAAATACCATCCCAATTCCCTTTTTTTGTGTGCGGGAATTCCTCTTTCGGCATTGAAATTCCTACGAGTGGTGTCTGAAATTCCTGTGAGCCAAATTTAAAGTTGGGTCTCTTTGCTATGATGATGCTGTGAGTGTGAGACTTACTGAGAGAGTCATCCCTACACACATAAACAACAGAAACAATTTAAAAACATAACTATGACACGAAACCACTCACACACGGGGTTATACTATTTATCCTTTTCTCTATATAGAAAAGGACAAGACAAACAAGAGCTTGACTCTCTCTACACTTAGCATTGATGTTTGTCGTCTGACGAGTTCAACTCTCGGTCGACCTGTCAATATTCCTTTTTGCCTTGGACGTAATCATTAATAGAATGTTGTGTGGTTTTGACCGTGAAGAAAACCTTAAGAAGTCACATTTATATCATTTTAGAGACATCGTTTTGAATCATTTTGATTAAACGAGCGATCAGGAAGTTATCTTCTTAGATTTCATGAACGGCCGATCAGCGCTTGTTTACTATAGTAACGCGATTCCCAGCCAATGTCTCAATGGTGGATATTTTTCTCATCGAGGCCGCTGGTTGGTTAGCCAATAAGAGCACCATACGGTTTCCATTGGTTAAATTCCTTGATCAAGCGTTACTTACGATGACATGTGCCAAATGAAAAACAACATTACTCAATTAGGGTGTATAAGAAAATCATTAGCACAAAGTCCTATTCAACTACAAGTTAATATAAAATCTAAGAAAGAAATTTTAGAAATGGACTATGATTTTAATAATCTCTGAAAAAGAAAAAAAAGAAAATGCATTTGCCTACAAACAAAGATCAATTACATATCAATCCAGATAAATACATTCAAATTATTGTTTACTTTAATAACGATTGCTTGGCCGTAATATCAAATATTTGAAAACTTGATGGATCATATTTAAAGAAAAAGAAAATAAATTCTAGTATTTTAAAACACTCTTTTAAGTTCCTGAATGTTATGCTTCATTTGTTATAAATCTATGACTACTATAATAAAGAGTGAAATTAATTTTAAATTACTTGATATAAATGATGTAATAATAAGATATATTCCTATTAAAATTGACAAACTACATGATAAAAAAGTGTTGTCATGACAAAATTAAAAGGGCATTATCTATAGAACATTTTGCAAAATATTTATATATTTATAGTTAGGTAACATATCACACATTTTATACAAATGACAATAATAGTTATAACATTAAATTTATAAAACAAATAGAATAAAACATTTTCAAAAAGAATGAATTTTCTATTAATGTAAGGTAATGCCAATAAAATAATAATACGAAATACCTGAATTTCAGTTTATGTATATAATGATAACAAAAGCGTTCTTAAACCTGTTTGTTTTTAAAACAAACTGTAACATATTTTGTCAACATGTGCATTCTAACTAAATACTAAAATATCAAATTATCAAATTACTACGGCTGACTAAGAAATTTATTACTTGAATAACGATGAATATGAAATAAATTAAAACCATGTTTTATAAAAACTTAACGTATTATTAATATTTTGTAATAAGTGCATCACTCTTACCTTTCTTTTAAGAAAAACTATTATTACTTTTGTATCATTGCTAATAAATCAAAAGTGTATAGGCATCGCCAAATTAAAAGGGTATTAGAATATATCTATAGAATGATATGTCAAGCGATCTGTGTAATGTTTAAACAGAGAGGTTTCTAGAAACAAATCACTTCTTTCAGTAGTAAGCATTTACGTGTACAGAAAAAAATATACTCAAGCTAATCAATATTAAATAAATGAATTATTATTATTATTATTATTATTATTATTATTATTATTATTATTATTATTATTATTATTATTATTATTATTATTATTATTATTATTGTTATTAATAATAATATTACCATCATCATCATCATCATTATTATTGTTATTATTATTATTATTATTATTATTATTATTATCATAAATAAAACCATAACATTGTTGAGGTCATTTTTGAGATATTGGCATAAATTAATTGTACCAAAGGCTTTGAATATTTCTTTTTACAGGACGTGTAAATTTTAAAATAATGATGATAGTGTAATAATGCATCATTGTTTTCCATATATGGAAATTTGAAAGTATCTAAAGAGTTGTGACCTGAGACTAAAACTAAAGATGATAGAATTATATATTTTATATATATATATATATATATATATATATATATAAATATATATAATATTACATATATATATATATATATATATATATATATATTGTGTGTGTGTGTGTGTCGCGTGTATATATATATATATATATATATAATATATATATATATTATAATATATATAATAGATGTCATGCTTTGAACGTTTAATGTTTTTTTTTCTTTTCTTTCTGTTGTTATTTGATTTTTTAAATTGAATAATTTGAAAATACAAATCACCATTGTATTGTCCTTATTGATTTTACCTTTGATCAAAAGGCAAAAGTCGAATTTTGTTACTTCATTTATTTTAAAACAGTTGAGCACACAGATTACCAGCTGATATGTCTAAAAATGAATACGATTGTTCCGATCGTAATAGTTACATTTTGCTCGTTGAACTGATAGTTCCTATGGTATTTTATTAACCAATTAACTTTCTACCTCTAGTAAAATGTGCTTTTAAAAATTTGGCCAGAAACCTCTTCCTTCACATATTCATCGATTTAAAGGACCCATGTGAGGTCCCAGGTTTGAGAGTTTTTGCCAAAAGAATTCATTTAAATCGATCGATATTTGAAGGACCAAGGCCAAATTTTTGAATTCATGGTTTTTTCAGTGTTTTACTGGTTAACACAATGAATATTGAAGGAAAAAAAGATGTCTTATGCAAATTATCAGTAGATGTATACACCATCATATCGTGTCCCTATCATAACATGTTACTATACACATAATGCTACTCACAAGATTAATGCATGGCATGGAACGAAATCCACCAAGTCATTCCTGGCGTCGACAAAATAAAATTACTTCTGACCACTATATTATTATACTACGAACAGCGCAGTATCCACTAAGATATGAAGTGAGTAGAAAAGTGCCAGAAGACAATAGAGAATAAAATTTTTTTTTTTTTTTCGCGGCGGTGGTGGGTTTGAACCTGCGACCTTATTGGTACGACAACTCCGCCTGGCAGGTGAGAGCGTGGCTCTACCGTGTGAGCTATCCACGAACACAAAAATATTCGTTTCAAACCCAAAGTCATTTCTAGATCCCTCTCTCACCCACTTCTTGAGATCGCCGATTCGTTCGCCACCATCGCGAAGTAATTTTGACCAGCAGTTAAGCTTAATAGCCAATATTCTCATCACAAACATATAACATAGAAACGATTGAGACATTGAGTATGCTCCGGTGTATGGGGTGAATTTTTAATTCAGAAAAGTGAGTGGAGCAGGCACTTATGTTGGTAACAACAAGATATGAAGTGAGTAGAAAAGTGCCAGAAGACAATAGAGAAAAAAAATTTTTATTCTCTATTGTCTTCTGGCACTTTTCTACTCACTTCATATCTTGTTGTTACCAACATAAGTGCCTGCTCCACTCACTTTTCTGAATTAAAAATTCACCCCATACACCGGAGCATACTCAATGTCTCAATCGTTTCTATGTTATATGTTTGTGATGAGAATATTGGCTATTAAGCTTAACTGCTGGTCAAAATTACTTCGCGATGGTGGCGAACGAATCGGCGATCTCAAGAAGTGGGTGAGAGAGGGATCTAGAAATGACTTTGGGTTTGAAACGAATATTTTTGTGTTCGTGGATAGCTCACACGGTAGAGCCACGCTCTCACCTGCCAGGCGGAGTTGTCGTACCAATAAGGTCGCAGGTTCAAACCCCACCACCGCCGCGGAAAAAAAAAAAAAAAAAAAATTTTATTCTCTATTGTCTTCTGGCACTTTTCTACTCACTTCATATCTTGTTGTTACCAACATAAGTGCCTGCTCCACTCACTTTTCTGAATTAAAAATTCACCCCATACACCGGAGCATACTCAATGTCTCAATCGTTTCTATGTTATATGTTTGTGATGAGAATATTGGCTATTAAGCTTAACTGCTGGTCAAAATTACTTCGCGATGGTGGCGAACGAATCGGCGATCTCAAGAAGTGGGTGAGAGAGGGATCTAGAAATGACTTTGGGTTTGAAACGAATATTTTTGTGTTCGTGGATAGCTCACACGGTAGAGCCACGCTCTCACCTGCCAGGCGGAGTTGTCGTACCAATAAGGTCGCAGGTTCAAACCCCACCACCGCCGCGAAAAAAAAAAAATTTATTCTCTATTGTCTTCTGGCACTTTTCTACTCACTTCATATCTTGTTGTTACCAACAGTATCCACTAAGCACGCTCTAACTCTAAGGGCTTTATAATGGGTCCCTTGCCAACAGCAACAAGTAGGACGATATATAACGCCGGTTAGGCATTAATACAATTATTTCGGACAGAAACAACGTTGTTAAGAGCCATGTACTCATTGTTCACCTGAGTGCGGTGAGAGAATGTGAGTAGAGAGCTTTTCTAAGGATTGAACTATACGCCGCTCAGAGTAGGAATCGAGCTCTGTGCCTTCCAATCTGAAGACCACCTAGCCAACCATCCAAAACTAATAATGATAGGACCACACAACAATAACAGTGAGATGATTAACAATGGAATAAAATATCTCTTTAAAAGGGTACTATACATTTGACAGTCTCCCTCCCAGCTAAAGATTTCGGACATAACCAGGGAAAAAACACCAAGCAATCTCAATCCAGAAAAAGGGTTTCATGGCGCTTGCAAAACATTTAGGTTATTTCAGCGCCAGTAATAAAAAAAAAAAAAGGAAAGAAATGGATAGTGAAAAATTAAAGTATCCAAGAAATTCCAAAAGCATACCATCAATGTACCTAAAAGTCTCATTCAAATGTGTAAAAGATATTTTCAACACAAAAATGTAACGATCAGTCCATAAAAGAGAGAGGATTTGCAATGAAAATCCTTGCATACTTTTGACTATTTCCCTCTCAGCCAAGGATTCCGGAGAGGATCAGGCAGAACCAAGTAAACCCATTCCAAGACAAAGGCAAGGACAGAAAGCAACTCATAAAACATATATGTATAGGGGGATAGAAGACACAGCAAGTGACCTGTTCACCATGAGAGAGCAACATGGAAAGGGAAAGAGATAACGAGATAAAAGACACAGTGAGTGACCTCTCTTTCCAACATGGGAGGTCAGAAGACCCCATCCGGGGAAAAATAAAGAAATAGGAAAGATGAGAACGGACGTGGAACACAACAGTCAGCTGGAGAAGCACACTTTTCCTCCCCCCCCCTTTCCCCATCCTAAAGAATTCAAGAATGAAAAATTGAACACGTGAATCTTTAAATTCAACTCTAAGAAAACAATGTTGAGTTCTCAATTTTAATACAGCATCCATACTCATGTACATCAATAGGATGAAAAAATGGCAACAATAAACGAAGGCAAATTAAAAAGTTGACAAAGGTTCCTCAAGACGACTTTTAAAATGTCAACGCTGGTAGGGAGAAATGTATTAAGATCAAATATAGGATCCCTTTGAATCCATAAAATCTCAATAGAGAGTGGTTTGTAATAAGATTGACATATCAAAATATTGGAAACCAGTACTTAGTTTGATTTCCTCTCTTTTTAATTTTGTCTTCAGAGGTTAGGTGAGAAATACGTATTCAATTTTAGTTGAATAAAAATGTATTTATACCCCAGTGCTTCAGCCAAGAAAATATTCAACTTTTAATTCATACAACATGTTTGGTAATAATTGTTTTTTGTTCATTATATTTACGGCATCAAAATTTTTATATCTATTAATGTTTTGAGTTGACAAGTCACCGATTTGTGTCATAACATGATCAAAAAAAAAAAAAAAGAATATAAATACAGATATAATGTTGAAAAGTCATAACATATTCATAGTCGATAACTCAGAGTCCAGTAGCTGCATTTAGCTAGAGCTTCAGATTCAATAATTGTTTTTTGATTTTAAGGGTTTTACGGCGCTTGCAACAGATTCAATAAAGATCCGGATAAGAATCCTCATTTTACTATTATTTAAAAAGCCATACCTATGTTTATCTAGCCATAAGTGGGTAGCTAAGTCATATTCAAATTGGCAAAAAGTACATTGTAATATGATCCACACATAGCAAGCAAACTATTCTCACCAAAATACAGGAAAACCTGCAGAAACGGGAATTAATTTGGATTCCAAAGGCGATTCACGTTTCAAATTAGGGAATAAATTAAAATTGATTTCTTTTACTTCAGGAAGTGATGTTGAATTTGATTTAAACTGATTTATGTAATAATCTGATACAAATTATGGCGAAAGACAGATCTTTCTTTTGTTTGCTGGAGTTAAGCTCTAAAAAAATCAATGAGATAACATATTTGTCACAAACACAATTAGACGTCTATAAACACATATTTACATATCACGAATTAAAATTTTATGTAAGAGTGAGGCAGTTATTCTATAAGTTCTATGTGTAATAACCATTTAGATGGTGCCAAAAAATATAACAAAAGACAGAAAAAGAAATGTTCGAAATATTGATAGTGGTGATTTCTTAAAAAGATGCCTAACATAATGCACCATCTAACTGCAGTATAATTTGAATTTTCACAAATACAATATAGGCTATGACTAAAGCAATATTTGCAATATTCAAAATGTTAATGTCTAAACTAAAGAAGAAGATGAAGAAAAGAAGAAGAAGAAGAAGAGAAGAAAGAAGAAGAAGAAGAAGAAGAAGAAGAAGAAGAAGAAGAAGAAGAAGAAGAAGAAGAAGAAGAAGAAGAAGAAGAGGAAGAAGAGGAAGAAGGGGAAGAACGTGATGGAGAAGGAGAATGAGAAGGAGAAGGAGAAGGAGAAGAAGAATAAAAATGAAGATGAAGAAGAAGAAGAAGAAGAAGAAGAAGAAGAAGAAGAAGAAGAAGAAGAAGAAGAAGAAGAAGAAGAAGAAGAAGAAGAAGAAGAAGAAGAAGAAGAAGAAGAAGAAGAAGAAGAAGAAGAAGAACAAGAAGAAGAACAAGAAGAACAAGAAGAAGAACAAGAAAAAAAAAGAAAAAGAAGAAAAAGAAGAATAAGATGAGGGATGGGAGGAGGAGGAGGAGAAGGATGGGACGAGGAAGAGATGAGGAAGAATGTAAAAGAAGAATAAAAATAAAGAAGAAGAAGAAGAAGAAGAAGAAGAAGAAGAAGAAGAAGAAGAAGAAGAAGAAGAAGAAGAAGAAGAAGAAGAAGAAGAAGAAGAGAAGAAGTAGAAAAGAAGAAGAAGAAGAAGAAGAAGATGAGGGAGGGGGAGGAGAGAAGGATGGGAAGAGGAAGAGATGGGGAAGAATGTAAAAGAAGAATAAAAATAAGAAAAAGAAGAAGAGGAAGAAGAAGCAGAGAAGAAGAAGAAGAAGAAGAAGAAGAGAAGAAGAAGAAGAAGAAGAAGAAGAAGAAGAAGAGAAGAAGAAGAAGAAGAAAGAAGAAGAACAACAACAACAACAACGAGAACAAAAAGAATAAGACAAGGAAGAAAAAGAAGAAGAAAAAAGAATAAGATGAGGGAGGGGGAGGAGGATAAGGATGGGAAGAGGAGGGGGAAAATGTAAAAGAAGAATAAAAAAAAAAGAAGAATAAGAAGAAGAAGACGAAGAAGAAGAGGAAGAAGAAGAAGGAGGAGGAGGAGGAGGAGGAGGAGGAGGAGGAGGGGGACGAGTGGTCATAAAATTTATACAACACCAAAAAAAGAAAATGTTTAGAAATTTTATAAAGGTGATATATCCATGTTATAAATTAGGCAATCATCATTATAACATATAAAATGAGGTGAATGGATATCAAAATCATATTGGTGAACCTTTTCCTCAAAACAGTTTAGGGTAAATTTGGCTGGTATGGAAAAGTGTGAAAGAAAGGAGAAAAAAAGTTTAACATTTTGAAAATGACAAATTCATTTTATCTTTAGCAGAAGTGCACATTACGTTACTACTGCATTTGTAATTTCAGAATATGAGCTTTCACTCTTTTTACTTAATATCTAACTTTGGATTCACTCACATGAAAATGTGTCATCTCCAATTAATCAAACCACAAAAAATATGGTTTTTTCTATAATACATCATAATTTCAAAACGTTGGAATGGACAAAACTGTATTCCTTTTAGCAGAAGTGTTTATCATTTCACAACTGCATTAATTATTTTTACAACAAGATTCCTGACAACTGGAGGCATCCACCCAGACCATGCAGCCATATACAGAGTGCATTCATGGAAAGAATGGGACTGCTGCCCAAATGATGCCATTCAGGAACCCAAAGAAGAACTGCCAAGCGGAGTAAATCTCCCCAGGAAAGATTGGTTGACACTGAACAGGGCAAGGTCTAAAGTGGGGAAGACCAAAACAACCTTACAAAATTGGGGACTTTTTTCAGACTGCCGATGTCAATGTGGACACAGGGCTCAAAACATGGACCACATCCTTCACGAGTGCGAACTTGGACCACATATCAGTGATATGGACCTGAGAGGCTGCACCCCTGAAGTCATCCGATGGATCCACAACTGGCGCGACACGATATGATGATGATGATGATGCTGATGATCTCCAATTAATCAAACCACAAAAAATATGGTTTCTTCTATAATACATCATAATTTCAAAACGTTGGAAAGGACAAAACTGTATTCCTTATAGCAGAAGTGTTTATCATTTCACAACTGCATTAATTATTTTTACAACACGCGTTTTCACTATCACCACTTCAGCCATAAAAATATCTTAACTTTAGAATTAGTCACTAAATCGTGTGACAATATCAAATTTATCAAGCAAAGAATGTGATTCAAAAATTAAACATTTTCTCTGAGTGGTCTGAGCCGATATAATTGAGAATTATAAAAGTTTTGAGTGGCAGGTCACCAGACAGTATGGAAATAAAATTGGATCAATTGTAAAAAGACAATATAAAATACAGCCCCACAAGTATATGTGGATTTTCTATATACAATGAGATTACATATGTATGTCCTAAATACATTATTATAAACACTCATCAAAACTATATACAATGTCATTAAATATCACGATTTAAAAATCTGTGTTAGAAAGTGGTAGCATCTTATAATTTGTGCGAGCAATAAACATTTAATGGTTATTACAAATCATTAGAACATGTTGGTGATTTCTTTAAAAGATGCCACATAAAATGCCATATCCAATTACAATGAATTTCATTTTGTTTATATTCCATATATGACTTTGCTTAATTCAACATCGTATTATATATTTAAACAAGTAAAAAAGATAAAAATACTTTTGGCCCATTTCCTTACAGAAATGATATATTTCTTCCTTGGCAAGGAGCAAATAAACGCACAGTCCAACTTGTAATATATGTTACTTCTAGAAGAAGAAGAAGAAGAAGAAGAAGAAGAAGAAGAAGAAGAAGAAGAAGAAGAGGAAGAAGAAGAAGAAGAACAACAACAACAACAAAAAGAGGAAGAAAAAGAACAAGAACAAGAAGAACAAGAACAAGAAAAAAAAAAGAAAAAGAAGAATAAGATGAGGGATGGGAGGAGGAGAAGGATGGGACGAGGAAGAGATGGGGAAGAATGAAAAAGAAGTATAAAAATAAAGAAGAAGAAGAAGAAGAAGAAGAAGAAGAAGAAGAAGAAGAAGAAGAAGAAGAAGAAGATGAGGGAGAGGGAGGAGGAGAAGGAGAAGGATGGGAAGAGGAAGAGATGGGGAAGAATGTAAAAGAAGAATAAAAATAAAGAAAAAGAAGAAGAGGAAGAAGAAGCAGGAGAAGAATAAGAAGAAGAACAAGAAGAAGAAGAATGAAAGAAGAAAAAGAAGAAAAAGAAGAATAAGATGAGGGATGAGGAGGAGGAGAAGGATGGGACGAGGAAGAGATGGGGAAGAATGAAAAAGAAGAATAAAAATAAAGTAGAAGATTGAGAAGAAGGGAGGAGGAGAAGCATGGGAAGAGGAAGAGAAGGGGGAAAATGGGAAAAGGAGAATAAAAATGAAGAAGAAAAAGAAGAAGAAGAAGAAGAAGAAGAAGAAGAAGAAGAAGAAGAAGAAAGAAGAAAGAAAAATGAAGATGATGATGAAGAAGAAGAAGAAGAAGAAGAAGAAGAAGAAGAAGAAGAAGAAGAAGAAGAAGAAGAAGAAGAAGAAGAAGAAGAAGAAGAAGAAGAAGAAAAAGAAGAAAAAGAAGAATAAGATGAGGGATGGGGAGGAGGAGAAGGATGGGACGAGGAAGAGATGGGGAAGAATGAAAAAGAAGAATAAAAATAAAGTAGAAGATGGAGAAGAAAGGAGGAGGAGAAGCATGGGAAGAGGAAGAGAAGGGGAGAAATGGGAAAAACGAGAATAAAAATGAAGAGAAGAAGAAGAAGAAAGAAGAAGAAGAGAAGAAGAGAGAAGAAGAAGAAGAAGAAAGAAGAAGAAGAAGAAGAAGAAGAAGAAGAAGAAAAGAGAAAAGAAAGAGAAGAGAAGAAGAAGAAGAAGAAGAAGAAGAAGAAGAAGAAGAAAGAAGAAAAAGAAGAAAGAAGAAGAAGAATGGGATGAGAAGAGAAGAAAAGAAGAAGAAGAAGACATAAGAAGAAGAAGAAGAAGAAGAAGAAGAAGAAGAAGAAGAAGAAGAAGAAGAAGAAGAAGAAGAAGAAGAAGAAGAAGAAGAAGAAGAAGAAGAAGAAGAAGAAAGAAAGAAGAAGAAGAAGAAGAAGAAAGAAGAAGAAGAAGAAGAAGAAGAAGAAGAAGAAGAAGAAGAAGAAGAAGAAGAAGAAGAAGAAGAAAGAAGAAGAAGAAGAAGAAGAGAGAAGAAGAAGAAGAAGAAAGAAGAAGAAGAAAAAGAAGAACAAGAAGAACAAGAAGAACAAAAGAACAAGAAGAAGAAGAACAAGAAGAAGAAGAAAAGAAGAAAAGAAGAAGAAGAAAAGAAAAAGAAGAAGAAAGAAGAAAAGAGAAATAAGAGAAGGATGGGAAGGAGGGAAGAGAAGAGAGAAGGGAAGAAGAAGAAGAAGAAGAAGAAGAAGAAAAGAAGAAGAAGAAGAAGAAGGAGAAGGAAGAGAAGAAGAAGGAAGGAAGGAGAAGGAGAAGAAGAAGGAGGAGGAGGAGGAGGGAGAATGGGGAGAGGAGGGGACGAGTGGTCATAAAATTTATACAACACCAAAAAAAAAAGAAAATGTTTAGAAATTTTATAAAGGTGATATATCCATGTTATAAATTAGGCAATCATTATTATAACATACAAAATGAGGTGAATGGATATCAAAATCATATTGGTGAACCTTTTCCTCAAAACAGTTTAGGGTAAATTTGGCTGGTATGGAAAAGTGTGAAAGAAAGGAGAAAAAAAGTTTAACATTTTGAAAATGACAAATTCATTTTATCTTTAGCAGAAGTGCACATTACGTTACTACTGCATTTGTAATTTCAGAATATGAGCTTTCACTCTTTTTACTTAATATCTAACTTTGGATTCACTCACATGAAAATGTGTCATCTCCAATTAATCAAACCACAAAAAATATGGTTTTTTCTATAATACATCATAATTTCAAACGTTGGAATGGACAAAACTGTATTCCTTTTAGCAGAAGTGTTTATCATTTCACAACTGCATTAATTATTTTTACAACAAGATTCCTGACAACTGAAGGCATCCACCCAGACCATGCAGCCATATACAGAGTGCATTCATGGAAAGAATGGGACTGCTGCCCAAATGATGCCATTCAGGAACCCAAAGAAGAACTGCCAAGCGGAGTAAATCTCCCCAGGAAAGATTGGTTGACACTGAACAGGGCAAGGTCTAAAGTGGGGAAGACCAAAACAACCTTACAAAATTGGGGACTTTTTTCAGACTGCCGATGTCAATGTGGACACAGGGCTCAAAACATGGACCACATCCTTCACGAGTGCGAACTTGGACCACATATCAGTGATATGGACCTGAGAGGCTGCACCCCTGAAGTCATCCGATGGATCCACAACTGGCGCGACACGATATGATGATGATGATGATGCTGATGATCTCCAATTAATCAAACCACAAAAAATATGGTTTCTTCTATAATACATCATAATTTCAAAACGTTGGAAAGGACAAAACTGTATTCCTTATAGCAGAGTGAGTGGAGCAGGCACTTATGTTGGCAACAACAAGATATGAAGTGAATAGAAAAGTGCCAGAAGACAATAGAGAATAAAAATTTTTCGCGGCGGTGGTGGGGTTTGAACCTGCGACCTTATTGGTACGACAACTCCGCCTGGCAGGTGAGAGCGTGGCTCTACCGTGTGAGCTATCCACGAACACAAAAATATTCGTTTCAAACTCAAAGTCATTACTAGATCCCTCTCTCACCCACTTCTTGAGACCGCCGATTCATTCGTACACCACCATCGCGAATAATTTTGACCAGCAGTTAAGCTTAGTAGCCAATATTCTCAACACAAACATATAACATAGAAACGATTGAGACATTGAGTATGCTCCGGTGTATGGGGTGAATTTTTTAATTCAGAAAAGTGAGTGGAGCAGGCACTTATGTTGGCAACAACAAGATATGAAGTGAATAGAAAAGTGCCAGAAGACAATAGAGAATAAAAATTTTTCGCGGCGGTGGTGGGGTTTGAACCTGCGACCTTATTGGTACGACAACTCCGCCTGGCAGGTGAGAGCGTGGCTCTACCGTGTGAGCTATCCACGAACACAAAAATATTCGTTTCAAACTCAAAGTCATTACTAGATCCCTCTCTCACCCACTTCTTGAGACCGCCGATTCATTCGTACACCACCATCGCGAATAATTTTGACCAGCAGTTAAGCTTAGTAGCCAATATTCTCAACACAAACATATAACATAGAAACGATTGAGACATTGAGTATGCTCCGGTGTATGGGGTGAATTTTTTAATTCAGAAAAGTGAGTGGAGCAGGCACTTATGTTGGCAACAACAAGATATGAAGTGAATAGAAAAGTGCCAGAAGACAATAGAGAATAAAAATTTTTCGCGGCGGTGGTGGGGTTTGAACGATGGTGGTGTACGAACGAATCGGCGGTCTCAAGAAGTGGGTGAGAGAGGGATCTAGTAATGACTTTGAGTTTGAAACGAATATTTTTGTGTTCGTGGATAGCTCACACGGTAGAGCCACGCTCTCACCTGCCAGGCGGAGTTGTCGTACCAATAAGGTCGCAGGTTCAAACCCCACCACCGCCGCGAAAAATTTTTATTCTCTATTGTCTTCTGGCACTTTTCTATTCACTTCATATCTTGTTGTTGCCAACATAAGTGCCTGCTCCACTCACTTTTCTGAATTAAAAAATTCACCCCATACACCGGAGCATACTCAATGTCTCAATCGTTTCTATGTTATATGTTTGTGTTGAGAATATTGGCTACTAAGCTTAACTGCTGGTCAAAATTATTCGCGATGGTGGTGTACGAATGAATCGGCGGTCTCAAGAAGTGGGTGAGAGAGGGATCTAGTAATGACTTTGAGTTTGAAACGAATATTTTTGTGTTCGTGGATAGCTCACACGGTAGAGCCACGCTCTCACCTGCCAGGCGGAGTTGTCGTACCAATAAGGTCGCAGGTTCAAACCCCACCACCGCCGCGAAAAATTTTTATTCTCTATTGTCTTCTGGCACTTTTCTATTCACTTCATATCTTGTTGTTGCCAACATAAGTGCCTGCTCCACTCACTTTTCTGAATTAAAAAATTCACCCCATACACCGGAGCATACTCAATGTCTCAATCGTTTCTATGTTATATGTTTGTGTTGAGAATATTGGCTACTAAGCTTAACTGCTGGTCAAAATTATTCGCGATGGTGGTGTACGAATGAATCGGCGGTCTCAAGAAGTGGGTGAGAGAGGGATCTAGTAATGACTTTGAGTTTGAAACGAATATTTTTGTGTTCGTGGATAGCTCACACGGTAGAGCCACGCTCTCACCTGCCAGGCGGAGTTGTCGTACCAATAAGGTCGCAGGTTCAAACCCCACCACCGCCGCGAAAAATTTTTATTCTCTATTGTCTTCTGGCACTTTTCTATTCACTTCATATCTTGTTGTTGCCAACATAAGTGCCTGCTCCACTCACTTTTCTGAATTAAAAAATTCACCCCATACACCGGAGCATACTCAATGTCTCAATCGTTTCTATGTTATATGTTTGTGTTGAGAATATTGGCTACTAAGCTTAACTGCTGGTCAAAATTATTCGCGATGGTGGTGTACGAATGAATCGGCGGTCTCAAGAAGTGGGTGAGAGAGGGATCTAGTAATGACTTTGAGTTTGAAACGAATATTTTGTGTGTTCGTGGATAGCTCACACGGTAGAGCCACGCTCTCACCTGCCAGGCGGAGTTGTCGTACCAATAAGGTCGCAGGTTCAAACCCCACCACCGCCGCGAAAAATTTTTATTCTCTATTGTCTTCTGGCACTTTTCTATTCACTTATATCTTGTTGTTGCCAACATAAGTGCCTGCTCCACTCACTTTTCTGAATTAAAAAATTCACCCATACCGGAGCATACTCAATGTCTCAATCGTTTCTATGTTATATGTTTGGTTGAGAATATTGGCTACTAAGCTTAACTGCTGGTCAAAATTATTCGCGATGGTGGTGTACGAATGAATCGGCGGTCTCAAGAAGTGGGTGAGAGAGGGATCTAGTAATGACTTTGAGTTTGAAACGAATATTTTTGTGTTCGTGGATAGCTCACACGGTAGAGCCACGCTCTCACCTGCCAGGCGGAGTTGTCGTACCAATAAGGTCGCAGGTTCAAACCCCACCACCGCCGCGAAAAATTTTTATTCTCTATTGTCTTCTGGCACTTTTCTATTCACTTCATATCTTGTTGTTGCCAACATAAGTGCCTGCTCCACTCACTTTTCTGAATTAAAAAATTCACCCCATACACCGGAGCATACTCAATGTCTCAATCGTTTCTATGTTATATGTTTGTGTTGAGAATATTGGCTACTAAGCTTAACTGCTGGTCAAAATTATTCGCGATGGTGGTGTACGAATGAATCGGCGGTCTCAAGAAGTGGGTGAGAGAGGGATCTAGTAATGACTTTGAGTTTGAAACGAATATTTTTGTGTTCGTGGATAGCTCACACGGTAGAGCCACGCTCTCACCTGCCAGGCGGAGTTGTCGTACCAATAAGGTCGCAGGTTCAAACCCCACCACCGCCGCGAAAAATTTTTATTCTCTATTGTCTTCTGGCACTTTTCTATTCACTTCATATCTTGTTGTTGCCAACATAAGTGCCTGCTCCACTCACTTTTCTGAATTAAAAAATTCACCCCATACACCGGAGCATACTCAATGTCTCAATCGTTTCTATGTTATATGTTTGTGTGAGAATATTGGCTACTAAGCTTAACTGCTGGTCAAAATTATTCGCGATGGTGGTGTACGAATGAATCGGCGGTCTCAAGAAGTGGGTGAGAGAGGGATCTAGTAATGACTTTGAGTTTGAAACGAATATTTTTGTGTTCGTGGATAGCTCACACGGTAGAGCCACGCTCTCACCTGCCAGGCGGAGTTGTCGTACCAATAAGGTCGCAGGTTCAAACCCCACCACCGCCGCGAAAAATTTTTATTCTCTATTGTCTTCTGGCACTTTTCTATTCACTTCATATCTTGTTGTTGCCAACATAAGTGCCTGCTCCACTCACTTTTCTGAATTAAAAAATTCACCCCATACACCGGAGCATACTCAATGTCTCAATCGTTTCTATGTTATATGTTTGTGTTGAGAATATTGGCTACTAAGCTTAACTGCTGGTCAAAATTATTCGCGATGGTGGTGTACGAATGAATCGGCGGTCTCAAGAAGTGGGTGAGAGAGGGATCTAGTAATGACTTTGAGTTTGAAACGAATATTTTTGTGTTCGTGGATAGCTCACACGGTAGAGCCACGCTCTCACCTGCCAGGCGGAGTTGTCGTACCAATAAGGTCGCAGGTTCAAACCCCACCACCGCCGCGAAAAATTTTTATTCTCTATTGTCTTCTGGCACTTTTCTATTCACTTCATATCTTGTTGTTGCCAACATAAGTGCCTGCTCCACTCACTTTTCTGAATTAAAAAATTCACCCCATACACCGGAGCATACTCAATGTCTCAATCGTTTCTATGTTATATGTTTGTGTTGAGAATATTGGCTACTAAGCTTAACTGCTGGTCAAAATTATTCGCGATGGTGGTGTACGAATGAATCGGCGGTCTCAAGAAGTGGGTGAGAGAGGGATCTAGTAATGACTTTGAGTTTGAAACGAATATTTTTGTGTTCGTGGATAGCTCACACGGTAGAGCCACGCTCTCACCTGCCAGGCGGAGTTGTCGTACCAATAAGGTCGCAGGTTCAAACCCCACCACCGCCGCGAAAAATTTTTATTCTCTATTGTCTTCTGGCACTTTTCTATTCACTTCATATCTTGTTATTCCTTATAGCAGAAGTGTTTATCATTTCACAACTGCATTAATTATTTTTACAACACGCGTTTTCACTATCACCACTTCAGTCATAAAAATATCTTAACTTTAGAATTAGTCACTAAATCGTGTGACAATATCAAATTTATCAAGCAAAGAATGTGATTCAAAAATTAAACATTTTCTCTGAGTGGTCTGAGCCGATATAATTGAGAATTATAAAAGTTTTGAGTGGCAGGTCACCAGACAGTATGGAAATAAAATTGGATCAATTGTAAAAAGACAATATAAAATACAGCCCCACAAGTATATGTGGATTTTCTATATACAATGAGATTACATATGTATGTCCTAAATACATTATTATAAACACTCATCAAAACTATATACAATGTCATTAAATATCACGATTTAAAAATCTGTGTTAGAAATGTGTAGCATCTTATAATTTGTGCGAGCAATAAACATTTAATGGTTATTACAAATCATTAGAACATGTTGGTGATTTCTTTAAAAGATGCCACATAAAATGCCATATCCAATTACAATGAATTTCATTTTGTTTATATTCCATATATGACTTTGCTTAATTCAACATCGTATTATATATTTAAACAAGTAAAAAAGATAAAAATACTTTTGGCCCATTTCCTTACAGAAATGATATATTTCTTCCTTGGCAAGGAGCAAATAAACGCACAGTCCAACTTGTAATATATGTTACTTCTAGAAGAAGAAGAAGAAGAAGAAGAAGAAGAAGAAGAAGAAGAAGAAGAAGAAGAAGAAGAAGAAGAAGAAGAAGAAGAAGAAGAAGAAGAAGAAGAAGAAGAAGAAGAAGAAGAAGAAGAAGAAGAAGAAGAAGAAGAACAACAACAACAACAAGAAGAAGAAAAAGAACAAGAACAAGAAGAACAAGAACAAGAAAAAAAAAGAAAAAGAAGAATAAGATGAGGGATGGGAGGAGGAGAAGGGTGGGACGAGGAAGAGATGTGGAAGAATGAAAAAGAAGTATAAAAATAAAGAAGAAGAAGAAGAAGAAGAAGAAGAAGAAGAAGAAGAAGAAGAAGAAGAAGAAGAAGAAGAAGAAGAAGAAGAAGAAGAAGAAGAAGATGAGGGAGAGGGAGGAGGAGAAGGAGAAGGATGGGAAGAGGAAGAGATGGGGAAGAATGTAAAAGAAGAATAAAAATAAAGAAAAAGAAGAAGAGGAAGAAGAAGCAGAAGAAGAATAAGAAGAAGAACAAGAAGAAGAAGAATGAAAGAAGAAAAAGAAGAAAAAGAAGAATAAGATGTGAGATGAGGAGGAGGAGAAGGATGGGACGAGGAAGAGATGGGGAAGAATGAAAAAGAAGAATAAAAATAAAGTAGAAGATTGAGAAGAAGGGAGGAGGAGAAGCATGGGAAGAGGAAGAGAAGGGGAAAATGGGAAAAGGAGAAAAAATGAAGAAGAAAAGAAGAAAGAAGAAGAAGAAGAAGAAGAAGAAGAAGAAGAAGAAGAAGAAGAAGAAAAAGAAGAAGAAGAAGAAGAAAAATGAAGATGATGATGAAGAAGAAGAAGAAGAAGAAGAAGAAGAAAAAGAAGAAAAAGAAGAATAAGATGAGGGATGGGGAGGAGGAAGGATGGGACGAGGAAGAGATGGGGAAGAATGAAAAAGAAGAATAAAAATAAAGAGAAGATGAGAAGAAAGGAGGAGGAGAAGCAGGAAGAGGAAGAGAAGGGGGAATGGAAACGAGAATAAAAAGAAGAAGAAGAAGAAGAAGAAGAAGAAGAAGAAGAAGAGAAGAAGAAGAAGAAGAGAAGAAGAAGAAGAAGAAGAAGAAGAAGAGAAGAAGAAAAGAAGAAGAAGAAGAAGAAGAAGAAGAAAGAAAAGAAAAAGAGAAGAGAAGAAGAAGAGAATGGGAATGAGAGAAGAGAAGAAGAAGAAGAAGAAGAAGAAGAAGAGAAGAAGAAGAAGAAGAGAAGAAGAAGAAAGAAGAAGAAAAGAAGAAAAGAAGAAGAAAGAAGAGAAGAAGAAGAAGAAGAGATAGAAGAAGAAAGAAAGAAGAAGAAGAAGAAGATAAGAAGAAGAAAGAAGAAGAAGAAGAAGAGAGAAGAAGAAGAGAAGAGAAGAAGAAGAAAAGAAGAAGAAGAAAAAACAAGAAAGAAGAAGAAAAAGAAGAAAGAAGAAGAATGAAGATAGAAGAGAGAGAGGAGGAGGAAGAGAAGGATGGGAGAGGAAGAAAGAGAGAGGAAGAAGAATGTAAGAGAGAGGAGGAGAATAGGAAGAATGAAGAAGAATGTAAAGAAAAAAGAAAGAAGAAGAAGAAGAAGAAGAAGAAAAGAAGAAGAAGAAGAAGAAGAAAAGAAGAAGAAGAAGAAGAAGAAGGAGAAGGAGAAGGAGAAGGAGAAGAAGAAGGAGGAGGAGGAGGAGGAGGAGGAGGGGGACGAGTGGTCATAAAATTTATACAACACCAAAAAAAAAAGAAAATGTTTAGAAATTTTATAAAGGTGATATATCCATGTTATAAATTAGGCAATCATTATTATAACATACAAAATGAGGTGAATGGATATCAAAATCATATTGGTGAACCTTTTCCTCAAAACAGTTTTAGGGTAAATTTGGCTGGTATGGAAAAGTGTGAAAAAAGAGAAAAAAAGTTTAACATTTTGAAAATGACAAATTCATTTTATCTTTAGCAGAAGTGACATTACGTTACTACTGCATTTGTAATTTCAGGATATGAACTTTCACTCTTTTCACTTGGTATCTAACTTTGGATTCAGTCACATGAAAATGTGTCATCTTCAATAAATCAAACCACAAAAAATATGGTTTCTTCTATAATACATCATAATTTCAAAACGTTGGAAAGGACAAAACTGTATTCCTTTTAGCAGAAGTGTTTATCATTTCACAACTGCATTAATTATTTTTACAACAAGCTTCCTGACAACTGAAGGCATCCACCCAGCCATATACAGAGTGCATTCATGGAAAGAATGGGACTGCTGCCCAAATGATGCCATTCAGGAACCCAAAGAAGAACTGCCAAACGGAGTAAATTTCCCCAGGAAAGATTGGTTGACACTGAACAGGGTAAGGTCTAAAGTGGGGAAGACCAAAACAACCTTACAAAATTGGGGACTTTCTTCAGACTGCCGATGTCAATGTGGACACACGGTTCAAAACATGGACCACATCCTTCACTAGTGTGAACTTGGACCACATATCAGTGATATGGACCTGAGAGGCTGCACCCCTGAAGCCATCCAATGGATCCACCATTGGCGCAACACGATATGATGATGATGATGATGATGATGATCTCCAATTAATCAACCCACAAAAAATATGGTTTCTTCTATAATACATCATAATTTCAAAACGTTGGAAAGGACAAAACTGTATTCCTTTTAGCAGAAGTGTTTATCATTTCACAACTGCATTAATTATTTTTACAACACGCGTTTTCACTATCACCACTTCAGCCATAAAAATATCTTAACTTTAGAATTAGTCACACTAAATCGTGTGACAATATCAAATTTAACAAGCAAAGAATGTGATTCAAAAATGAAACATTTTCTCTGAGTGGTCTGAGCCGATATACTTGAGAATTATGAAAGTTTTGAGTGGCAGGTCACCAGACAGTATGGAAATAAAATTGGATCAATTGTAAAAAGACAATATAAAATACAGCCCCACAAGTATATGTGGATTTTCTATATACAATGAGATTACATATGTATGTCCTAAATACATTATTATAAACACTCATCAAAACTATATACAATGTCATTAAATATCACGATTTAAAAATCTATGTTAGAAAGTGGTAGCATCTTATAATTTATGCAAGCAATAAACATTTAATGGTTATTACAAATCATTAGAACATGTTGGTGATTTCTTTAAAAGATGCCAAATAAAATGCCATATCCAATTACAATGAATTTCATTTTGTTTAAATTCCATGTATGACTTTGCTTAATTCAACATCGTATTATATATTTAAACAAGTAAAAAAGATAAAAATACTTTTGGCCCATTTCCTTACAGAAATGATATATTTCTACCTTGGCAAGGAGCAAATAAACGGTCCAACTGGCAATATATGTTACTTCTAAACTACTCTATTTTACCAATTAATGATTGGGCGACTGAGATGTTCATTATTTGAAGAAAAAAGGAAGGTAAACTACATGTTGAATTCAAATAAAAACATAATACTTGCTTATTTATATAATGACTACTTGGCCATGACATCATATATTCGAAAACAATGGATCTTTTTGTTTCTAATCCTTAACTTATTCAAGCTAAATTCTAGACCCCACTTGTCATATAGCTAATATTGTTTTGGCGTGAAAAGTGTGAATAAACATTCTCTCCCCTCTCTCTCTCTCTCTCCTCTCTCTCTCTCTCTCTCTCTCTCTCTCTCTCTCTCTGATGTTTATTTAGTAATAATGGCTGGCTGAGAAATTTATCGTTTGAAAATTGATGGATCAAAAAAAATATTAGAAGATCAAATCTATATATGAGAATACATTTTTACAATGATAATGTAAATAACGGATTTGTGTAAAATTGTTGAGCTTGTAATTACTTTCTCAGATAAAAGAGTATAATTTTTATATCAACAATAATTTCTTCTCTAAGCATTAAGTATTAACATTATACAAAAATATTTCAATATTAAATAAATGAAGTATCTATTCCTTTTGTGAATTGCTTATGTCATATTTGCACAACTGCCATAAAGTATAAAACAAATTCAAAATTACATTCCATTGAAACTCAACATATATGATATGATTATAAAGCACGAGATAATAAAACATGTACAGGAACATGATGATATTGTGATGTAATTTTGTGTGAATAAGATATCAAACTGTATAATGACAGGAGAAATGAATGGTAGATGCATTATTATTAAAGCGCAACGTTGATGAGATGATTTCACTATCTGTATGACAAAATAAAGCCTATCCAACCACAAGATAATTGTAAAACATATTCCTAAATGAAAATGTGTGAGTTGATGTCAACCATATCATTATTGTTTTTTGAAAACGATGGGATATTTTTAAAATCAAAATTAAAACAATGCTTACCCATAAAAATTCATCATTGTTACCGCTATTTTCATATGATTGCGAATAAATTAAAGTTCTATCAAGCGTTACTTACGATGACATGTGACAAATGAAAAACAACATTACTCAATTAGGGTGTATAAGAAAATCAGTAGCACAAAGTCCTATTCAACTACAAGTTAATATAAAATCTAAGGACGAAATTTTAGAAATGGACTATGATTTTAATAATCTCTGAAAAAGAAAAAAATGATAATGCATTTGCCTACAAACAAAGATCAATTACATATCAATCCGGATAAATACATTCAAATTATTGTTTACTTTAATAATGATTGCTTGGCCGTAATATCAAATATTTGAAAACTTGATGGATCATATTTAAAGAAAAAGAAAATAAATTCTAGTATTTTAAAACTCTTTTAAGTTTTGAATGTTATGCTTCATTTGTTATAAATCTATGACTGCGATAATAAAGAGTGAAATTAATTTTAAATTACTTGATATAAATGATGTAATAATAAAATATATAAATCTATGACTGCGATAATAAAGAGTGAAATTAATTTTAAATTACTTGATATAAATGATGTAATAATAAAATATATTTCTATTAAAATTAACAAACTACATGATAAAAAAGTGTTGTCATGACAAAATTAAAAGGGCATTATCTAAAGAACATTTTGCAAAATATTTATATATTTATAGTTAGGTAACATATCACACATTTTATACAAATGACAATAATAGTTATAACATTAAATTTATAAAAGAAATATACGAAACACCTGAATTTCAGTTTATGTATATAATGATAACAAAAGCGTTCTTGAACCTGTTTGTTTTTTAAACAAACTGTAACATATTTTGTCAACATGTGCATTCTAACTAAATACTAAAATATCAAATTATCAAATTACTACGGCTCACTAAGAAATTTATTACTTGAATAACAATGAATATTAAAGAAATTAAAACCATGTTTTATAAAAACTTAACGTATTATTAATATTTTGTAAAAAGTGCATCACTCTTACCTTTCTTTTAAGAAAAACTATTATTACTTTTGTATCATTGCTAATAAATCAAAAGTGTATAGACATCGCAAAATTAAAAGGGTATTAGAATATATCTATAGAATGATATGTCAAGCGATCTGTGTAATGTTTAAACAGAGAGGTTTCTAGAAACAAATCACTTCTTTAAGTAGTAAGCATTTACGTGTACAGAAATAATATACTCAAGCTAATCAATATTAAATAAATGAATTGTTCTGTTTTTAAAAAGCTACTGTTATATTTGCATAAATAATGTTAAAGTATTAAATGAGTTTGAAATTACATTCCAATAAAACCAGACATTGATATGACTTTAAAATATTAGACAATAAAACCTATAGGCAATGAATAATACATGAATAAGAGATTAAAATAAGGTAAACTGAATGTTGGATGTAATGAAAGTACATTTATCAAAACTTTATACAAAATGAAAGCTATTTTATACAGTACGCGAGTCATTAACATTAAAATGGCCATTGAAAATTCTGAGACAGGAAAAAAATTTCTTTTAATTTTGATGAGATGACTTTTCTTAAGAAAATTATCTTTCTATCCAACTACAAGGTAATTGTAATAGATATTCCCATATGTCATGTTGAGAGTTGATGAAATATTGTGAACAAAAAATTAAGATTAAAGAAAAATGACACAACACTGCAACTTGAAAAAATACGACAAAAACAACTGAAAGTTTACCATATCTGAAGTTAAAGATTGGGCATTTAAATCTTATTAACGGTGAATGAAATTCTTTAAGTGCTTGAGTGTATAATATAGGCTTGACAAAAATTGGAAAGGAAGCGATGAAAGGAGCAATGGTGATGAGAGTCACCATTGATGGTGAAAGAGGCAATGGTGATAAGAGTCACCATTGATGGTGAAAGAGTCAATGGTGATAAGAGTCACCATTGATGGTGAAAGAGTCAATGGTGATAAGAGTCACCATTGATAGTGAAAGAGCAATGGTGATAAGAGTCACCATTGATGGTGACAGAGTCAATGGTGATAAGAGTCACCATTGATGGTGAAAGAGGCAATGGTGATAAGATTCACCATTGATGGTGAAGCAGTGAAGAGTCAATGGTGAGATGAGAGTCACCATTGATGGTGAAAGAGTCAATGGTGATAAGAGTCACCATTGATGGTGAAAGAGTCAATGGTGATAAGAGTCACCATTGATGGTGAAAGAGGGCAATGGTGATAAGATCACCATTGATGGTGAAAGAGGCAATGGTGATGAGAGTCACCATTGATGGTGAAAGAGGCAATGGTGATGAAGTCACCATTGATGGTGAAAGAGGCAATGGTGATAAGAGTCACCATTGATAGTGAAAGAGGCAATGGTGATGATAGTCACCATTGATGGTGAAGTGGCAATGGTGATAAGAGTCACCATTGATGGCTTGACTTGCTTGACTTGCTTGCCTTGCTTGTCTGCTGCTTGCAAGGTGGCAGGGACGATAAAGCCACTTCAAATGATCATGACGTTCTAAGAGTAATTTTCAGGGTCAGATCGCAGAGATTGCACCAGCAGAGCTCAAGATGAAGAAAGTATTGTTGATATAAAAGTGATGGCAGGATTAGATATGGAAGCAGCAGCAGTGACAATGATGGTGAAAATGGCAAGGCAGGTGACGTGATGATGGAAATCACTCCGGCAGGGCTATGGTGGTGAAGATGATGATGATGGGAGGCGATTCGATGGCAATGGTTGTGTTGGGAGGTGATAGCTTTGGAAGGGATGATGGGAAGTAATGGTAGAGTCATAGGGGTTGTGATAGAAGAGACCATGATGTGAGGTTAGTGGTAATAAGTGAAAGCCATGGCTTGGCGAAAATGATAGAAGCAGGTTCAACAATAAAGATCCAGTAAATGGCACAGTTCCAAACCCAGGGTCAAGGTGACTCATCCAGAAAGAGTCAAACAAATCACATCCCTATCCCCGTCTTCAAGACAATTGTAAATCAACATTCTGCCCAAACACATTCGGGCTTCCTGTAGGCCTCCAGTCCGCCTACTGCACTTGGGTATGGACATGAAACACAAACAAATACACCCCCACCGGTAGAAGCACACTTATCTGTATTTCAAATCCATGCGAATGCCAACCACAATCATCTTGTCAACAAAGAACACGAATGTAACTCACCCGGCCCTAACCAGTTGGAATCAACTCAAACCCAAGTCCAGAACCACACCACCACCTTCACTTTATCACTGAATCTACCTCCAGCATCCTCATCCTCCCCACAACTTCCACCCACCACCACCTTCCTCGACGAACACAATCTCTACATCACAATCACTACAACCCCACCAATACCACCATCATCGCTTCCTCCACCATTACCTCCCTTCACAACCATTGCCATCATCATCACTTCCCATCATCATCCCTTCACCACCACAACCCTCCCATCATGATTTCCATCATCCTGTCACCCAACAATGCCACCTTCACCAACAATGTCACTATTGTTGCTCCACCATCTACATCCCCATCATCACCTCGCCACCAACAACTCCTCCAACATCTTGATCACTGCCATTACAATCCCCGGGGCCCTCCAATATAACCCATCCCATTACTCCGCTGAATACCACAATCATTCTCCATGACCTCACCATCCCTGCTGGCCACCGCCCCTACCGCCCACATATGGCCAATCTCGATTCCTGGAGCTTGATGACGTCAAATATCTGTAACAAAAAGTAACAGATCATAAAATGCAGGAAAAAAAAATCAGTTCTTTGACTTCACATCTAGTTCAACTTTTGTTGATTCTTGTCTAATCCTGGGGCTTTCTATCTTTCAAGATTTTCAAGTTTGCTTCAACTAAGTCGTTTGTAGTCTTAGTATATACAAACTATTTTGCGAGAGAACTTGTCTTAGGTTATACATACTATTTGGTGAAAGGCCTAGTCTTGGTATATACATATTTTGTGAGAGGCCTAGTCTTAGTATATACATATTTTGTGAGAGGCCTTGTCTCAGTATATACATAATATTCCATAAAAGGCCTGTTCTTAGTATAATAAACATAATCTTTTGTGAGATGCCTAGTCTTAGTATATACATATTTTGTGAGAGGCCTAGTCTTAGTACATATTTTGTGAGAGGCCTAGTCTCAGTATATACATAATATTTTATAAAAGACCTGTTCTTAGTATAATAAACATAATCTTTTGTGAGAGGCCTAGTCTTAGTATTATATACATACTATTTTGTGAGAGGCCTATTTAACACCTACAATATGACATTGATTGATATCATTCATGGTGCACAAAAAAAGATGATCAAAACACATATTGCACGCTATTATTTGCAATTACTGCCTCGATGAAAATATTTACCTCCTGTCTTAGTAGTAGTAGTAGTAGTATTAGTAGTCGGAGTAGTTGTCGTCATAGTAGTAGTAGTAGTAGTAGTAGTAGTAGTAGTAGTAGTAGTAGTAGTAGTAGTAGTAGTAGTAGTAGTAGTGGTGGTAGTGGTTGTATTTGTAGTGAAGATTATGTGTTGGTGCATGTAGTAGTAGTTGTAGTGATGATGAGGTGGAGTTGACTGCATTTGTAGTAGTAGTAGTAGTAGTAGTAGTAGTAGTAGTAGTAGTAGTAGTAGTAGTAGTAGTAGTAGTAGTAGTAGTAGTAGTAGCAGTAGTAGTAGTAGTAGTAGTAGTGGTATGATGATGTGCTTGTGATTGTAGTTGTATTGGAAGTAGTGATAATGATATGGAGGCAGTGGTTGTAGTAATAGCAGTCGTAGTGGTGTTGATGGTGGTGGCTGTAGCAGTAGTGATGATGATGTAGTGGTGGTGGTGGTTGTAGAGAGGAGGATGAGTGGCGGTGGTGGTTGTAGTAGTAGTGGTAGAAAGGTTGATGTGGCGGTGACGGTTGTAGTCGTACTGGTATTGATGATGTGATAGTTGTGGTTGTGGTAGTAGTGGTAGTGATGATAATGTGGTGGTAGTAGTGGTTGTAGTTGTGGTGATGTGCAGTGGTCGTGGTGTGGTGATGATATGGTGGGGGTTGTACTGGTGGTATTAGTAATGATGATGTGGTGGTTGTGGTTGTAGTAAAAGTTGTAGGATGATGATCTGAAGGAGCTAATTGTAGTAACAATGGTAGTGATGATGATGTGGTGGTGGTGGTGGTTGTAAGCAAAGTTTTATTAACGATAATGTGGTGGTGGTGGTTGTTGCAGTGGTGGTAATGATGTATAATGGTGGTTTTAGTAGTAATTGTGGTGATGATGTCATGGTGGTTGTAGTGGTAGTGGCAGTAGTGTTGACGTGGTGATGATAGCTGTAGAAGCAGTGGTATTGATGATGATGATGTCGTGGTGGCGTTGGCAGTAGCAGTGATGAGTGGTGGTGATGATTGTAGTAGTAGTAGTAGTAGTGATGCTGATGTTGATGATGGTGATGATGATGTGATGGTGATAGTGGTAGTAGTATTAGTTGTGTTAGAATTAGTAGAAGAAGTAGAAGTATTAGTTGTATTAGTATTAGTATTAGTATTAGTATTAGTAGTAGTAGTAGTAGTAGTAGTAGTAGTAGTAGTAGTAGTAGTAGTAGTAGTAGTAGTAGTAGTAGTAGTAGTAGTAGTCAGAGACGCCAACTTTAAATTTGGCTCACATGAGTTTCAGACACCACTCGTAGGAATTTCAATGCCGAAAGAGGAATTTCTGCACACAAGAGAAAGGGATTGGAATGTTACATAAACACATTGCCAAATACAATCCCAAAGTTTCCTGTAGTATACTGGCGGTAGTGAGGATGAGGTGGTGTTCGTGGTTGTAGTAATAGTGGTAGTGATGATGATATGGTGGTGGTTGAAGTAGTAGTGGTAGTGATGATAATGTGGTGGTGGTGGTTGAAGTAGTAGTTGTAGTAATGATGATGTGGTGGTGGCATAGTGGTTGTAGTGTTGTGGTCGTGATGTTGATGTTAGTGGTGATGGTGGTTGTAGTACAAATGGTAGTGATGATGTAGTAGTAGTGGGTAGTAAGGATGATGTGGTGGTGGTGGTTGTAGTAGTAGTCGTGGTAGTGATGATAATGTAGTGGTTGTGGATGTAGTCGTAGTAGTGGTAATGATGATGTCGTGATGGTGGTGGTTGCAGTAGTAGTGGTCGTGATGATGTGGTGGTGGTGGTTGTAGTAGTAGAAGTGGTAATGATGATGTGGTGGTTGTAGTAGTAGTGGTAGTGAGATGTGGTGCTGGTGGTTGTAGTAGTAGTGGTAGTAATGATGATGTTGCAGTGGTGGTTGTTGTAGTAGTAGTAGTTGTGGTGATGATGATGTGGTGGTGGTAGTCGTAGTAGCAATGGTAGTGATGATGATGTGGTGGTGGTGGTGGTGGTTGTAGTACTAGTGGTAGTGTTGATGATGTGGTGGTGGTGGTTGTAATACAAATTATAGTGATGATGATATAGTGGTGGTTGTAGTATGATGTGGTGGTGGTGGTTGTAGTACAAATGGTAGTGATGATGACGTGGTAGTGGTGGTTGTGTAGTAGTGGTAGTGATTATGTGGTGGTGGTGGTTGTAGTAATGGTGATAATGATGATGTGGTGGTGGTGGTTGTAGTAGTAGTGGTAGTGATGATGTGGTGGTGGTGGTTGTAGTAGTAGTGGTAATGATGATGTGGTGGTGGTTGTAGTAGTAGTGGTAGTTGCAGTGATGATGATGTGAAGGGGGTGGTTGAAGTAGTAGTGATAGTGATGATGTGGTGGTGGTTGTAGTAGTAGTGGTAGTGATGATGTGGTGGTGGCGGTGGTAGTTGTAGTAGTAGTGGTAATGATGATGTTGTGGTGGTTGTAGTAGTAGTGGTAATGATGATGTTGTGATGGTTGTAGTAGTAGTGGTAGTGATGATGTGGTGGTGGTGGTGGTTGTAGTAGTAGTGATAATGATGATGTAGTGGTTATATTAGTAGTCGTGGTAGTGATGATAATGTAGTGGTGGTGGTTGTAGTAGTAGTAGTGGTAAAGATGATGTGGTGGTGGTGGTTGTAGTATTGGTAGTGATGATGTGGTGTGGTGGTGTTGCAGTAGTGGAAGTGGTAATGATGATGTGGTGGTTGTTGTGGGGCTGGTGGTTGTAGTAGTAGTGGTAGTAATGATGATGATGTTGTAGTGGTGGTGTTTGTAGTGATGATGATGTGGTGGTGGTAGTTGTAGTAGCAGTGGAAGTGATGAGGATGTGGTGGTGGTGGTGGTGGTGGTTGTAGTAGTAGTGGTAGTGGTGATGATGATGTGGTGGTGGTGGTTGTAGTAGGATTGGTAATGATGATGTGGTGGTGGTGGTTGTAGTAGTAGTGACGATGGTTGTAATATTAGTGGCAGTGATGGTGGTTGTAGTAGTAGTAGTGGTAAAGATGATGTGGTGGTGGTGGTTGTAGTATTGGTAGTGATGATGTGTTGGTGGTGGTTGCAGTAGTGGAAGTGGTAATGATGATGTGGTGGTTGTGGTGGGGCTGGTGGTTGTAGTAGTAGTGGTAGTAATGATGATGATGTGTAGTGGTGGTGTTTGTAGTGATGATGATGTGGTGGTGGTAGTTGTAGTAGCAGTGGAAGTGATGATGATGTGGTGGTGGTGGTGGTTGTAGTAGTAGTGGTAGTGGTGATGATGATGTGGTGGTGGTGGTTGTAGTAGCAGTGGTAATGATGATGTGGTGGTGGTGGTTGTAGTAGTAGTGACGATGGTTGTAATATTAGTGGCAGTGATGGTGGTTGTAGTAGTAGTAGTGGTAAAGATGATGTGGTGGTGGTGGTCGTAGTATTGGTAGTGATGATGTGGTGGTGGTGGTTGCAGTAGTGGAAGTGGTAATGATGATGTGGTGGTTGTGGTGGGGCTGGTGGTTGTAGTAGTAGTGGTAGTAATGATGATGATGTTGTAGTGGTGGTGTTTGTAGTGATGATGATGTGGTGGTGGTAGTTGTAGTAGCAGTGGAAGTGATGATGATGTGGTGGTGGTGGTGGTGGTTGTAGTAGTAGTGGTAGTGGTGATGATGATGTGGTGGTGGTGGTTGTAGTAGAAGTGGTAATAATGATGTGGTGGTGGTGGTTGTATTAGTAGTGACGATGGTTGTAATATTAGTGGCAGTGATGATGATGAATTGTTTGGAGGGGGGGGGGGGGGGGGGGGTATCCTTGGAACAAATTGACCTCACCGGAGTTTGACGGGAGTTGCCCGGGAACCGAAATTTTTGGCTCCAGACCGGAGTTTTTTTCCGGTGAGACCGGAGTTTTGGCACCACTGATTAGAAGTAGTAGAAGTAGTAGTATTAGAGATTAGTAGTAGTGTAGTAGTAGTGTAGTAGTAGTTTAGTAGTAGTAGTAGTAGTAGTAGTAGAGTATTTAGAGTTAGATAGTAGTAGTAGTAGTAGTAGTAGTATTAGTAGTAGTAGTAGTAGTAGTAGTAGTAGTAGTAGTAGTAGTAGTAGTAGTGTAGTAGTGAGTAGCAGCAGAGAGTAGTAGTAGTAGTAGTAGTTATTGGTATAGTATGTAGTTAGTTAGTAGTAGTAGTAGTAATAGTATTAGTAATAGTAGTAGTAGTAAGTATAGTAGTAGTAGTAGTAGTAGTAGTAGTAGTATAGTAGTATAGTAGGTAGTAGTAGTAGTAGTAGTAGTAGTAGTAGTAGTAGTAGTAGTAGTAGTAGTAGTAATAGGAGTAGTAGTAGTAGTAGTAGTAGTAGTAGTAGTAGTAGTAGTAGTAGTAGTAGTAGTAGCAGCAGTGGCAGTAGTAGCAGTAGTAATGATGGTGGTGCTTGTAGTAGTGGTAGTATGTTCGTTTTTAAGGGTTTTACGGCGCTTGCCACACATTTAGGTAATATCAGCGCCAGTAAAAAGTAAGAAAGTGGGATAGTAAAAATTTCTAGAATTACAATCAAAGTACCCAAGAAAAGGGAGACAGGGGAGATCAAATAGGGAACAGATGTAGATGTAGAACCACTATCAATGTACTTAGTTTGAGATCACCTAAATGTCTCATCCTGACACAAGCACAGGTCCCCACTAAGAGGAACACAGAGAGAGAGAGAGAGAGAGAGAAAGAGAGAGAGAGAGAAAGAGAGAGAGAGAGAGAGAGGAAGAGGGTGAGGGAGGTAGAGAGAGGGAGAGAGAGAAAGAAGACCAACAGAAATTCCTACCTCAAAGAGAAGACTCCAGTCCTATGAAGAATACACAATCCAATCCTGTCCATCCTTGAGAAAATAATAAAAAACATTCTTGTTTATGTTGTGATCGAAGAAGTTATATTTTGAAAGAAATGCAGTCTCACGACTAACGTTCAGATCATCTTTACATTCATCCCGATAGCTCAACTGGTTAACTACTAAAACAATGTGACAAGTTCTGTTCCCCTGTTGAGCCTCAAAAGCTAACTTCTAAATGAAGACATAGCACGAGGCTATTAATCGTGCAGTACAGACAGATCTTATGACACTTATGAGAGTTTATACTCATCAAACCAAGCTCCTGATTATTTCAATATATAACATTAGTAAAAAAAAAAGAATTCTACTACTATAACTATAAGCAATTTTACTTTGTAGTTGTTAGCTAAATGACGAGAAAATATTTTACAGTAAGGATAGAGACACAGTTTCTTTAAATGGTGGGCCAGTTTTATTAATTTAAATCACTTGTGAACTCTTTAAAACCATGTTTTTGGCAGGATACATTGATCTTTATCACTGTTTCAGTTTCAGTTGGGTGGGGAAGTGTGGCTCAGTGGTACAGTTTTTGTTTTGTGCCCCAAAGGTCCCGAGTTCGAATACCAGCTGCGCTGTGTGGCCTTGAGCAAGTCACCTCGCCCAAGCTCAGTTTGAAGTGCAACACTGCGGCTGACGTCTGGGTTATTCCAGTATTCCCTTGGAATAGACTCTAAAGACAAATTTCCCCAAAAGGATGAATAAAGGGAATTTTATTTTTATTTTATTGTTGTAAGTGTTATCTTTAGAAACTTGTCAGTCAGAAGCCCTGCAAACAGCTTGTATTAAACTTAAAATTAGTAATTATAATTGATGTAACCTGTGAGTTTTGACTGATATTCACTACCTTGAGCAATTGAAATATATTTTAGTCTATGCGTTTTCTTTGAACTTGAAGTTGACTGACTCTTGTCAGTGCTTTCCAAACAATGCATTCAATGAGTTTCATATCACGGGACTTTTGTTTTTTTCACTATCTAATTATTGATCACCAATATTTATGTTTACAGCTGTTTGTGTCCTCATATTTAAATCTTTTTCATTTATCCATTCCTCATATCTATTTAATTAGTTGATGTTTAGCAAGATTATTATCGAATTATCAAAACATCCTTTCTATACAACGCCTTCACCAGTTAACTAAGCCAACAGAGAGACAGACAGAAAAACAGATAGAGAGACAGAGAGATACAGAAGGTTTGAGAGAGAGAGAGAGAGAGAGAGAGAGAGAGAGAAAGAGAGAGAGAGAGAGAGAGAGAGAGAGAGAGAGAGAGAGAGAGAGAGAGAGACTAAATGGAAAACCTACCTCAAGATTAGATCTCCATTACGAATACAATCTTTTGAAGAATACACGATGTAATCCTGTATCTTCATGCCGTCCTTTAGTGAATTAAAAATAAAAGATGTATTTCTTGATTATGTTTTGAATTTGTAAACAGATAATGAGCAAAGAAATTATGTTTTGAAAGATATGCAGCCTTGCACTTAATGATAATAGTAACTTATAATTTTTTGACCTCGCCAATTTAAAAAAAAAAAATCAAACTCTTGAAAATGAATTATCAGGAGAAAAATTGTCACTTCTGTAAATACCAAATGTTGGTTAATGCTGAAGGCAATCTAAGGTGGAATACTGGAATCTATGATTTCAGTTTGTAAAACTCTTTGTTTGTGGATTCCAAACAATGGATCAGAAAATGGTGAGATCGGAATCTAACAAAACAGTCATAAATTAGATTTGTTCATTCTACAATTCCCGTATACATCAAATTGTCGGCTGGGATTTTTTTCAAAGTTTGATATATTGTGCAGATACACTATTTCTATAATTAAAATGGTGCTGATTGAAGCTCGAAGAAAAAAATAATGGTAAGTATTGAATTGTAAGACAGTATCTGTCTTTGTCTAATAAATTGAAGCTTACAATTGAATACTTATCGTTATTTCACTATTTCTATAAGCACATGAAAGCTTTCCTTGTATTTTGAGGTGCTTCATTGTAAAAATCACCTGCAAAGCATCTCAGTTCTTAAAATACAAAGGGGCATAACTCAGTTAATTATTCTGTGACCTCCAATATTGACTCATATTACACTACACAGCTGACAAAGTCTAAAATATTTGGCTTATGAGGCTGTTAAAAGCTATTGAATTCAATGCTTTCAAATTCAATTTACTTTTGAAAAAAAACGCGAAATAATAATATCTGTTAACAGTCTAATAAATGTGGACTATACTCATTCAGATGAATTCAGTTCAGATTGGTATGAATGTCGATTTTTTATGTCTAGTCTAGTGCACAATTTTTTTATTATTAAAAAAAATAAATCAATACGCCGTGAACAAGAGCGCTATGTAAACACACGAAAAGGCTTTATGTGACGGCGTTATAGTTATAGTATAGTTATGTGACACACTGTTAGTGAAGCGTATCCATACTATGGATAATGGAATTGTGAATGGGCGTTTACCATAGCCCTACTACGCCATGGCGTGTACAGATAATTTGGGGTGACCAATTTGGTTCGATATTACGGACCCTGAAATTGAAAGCCATCCATTTTATTTGATTTGGAATGAATTTACAACAACGAATAAGGCTTTAACTGTAAGCGTAGATGTCTATTATCTGTAGTGTAAGAAATTAGACTTAGAATTCGATATCTCTAGAGCACTAGGCCTAGGTATCTCGACTGTGTTTAACATCTACAACACAACGCAAACGAATAATATTACCATATATTTAAAGGAAAGTCCTCAATAATATTATAGACAAAGCTACTATATGATCATCAGCCAGCAAATTATAATATTACATTGATATGTGCCATAAGTTTCGAATAGTTTCATATCTTTGATCACTTGGTGCCTTATGGTTTCTTTTATCATCTAATTTTTTTTTCAGTAGGAGTTTACAGTCTACAGCTGTTAAAAAGTTGTCGTACTCGGACTATATAAATCTTTATCATTTATCCAATCATTGTCAAATTAATTGTTAAGCAATAATTATTAAAATATCATGTCCTTACCCTACAACTCTTTTCCCGGTAAACTGAGCCAAGAGAGAGAGAGAGAGAGAGAGAGAGAGAGAGAGAGAGAGAGAGAGAGAGAGAGAGAGAGAGAGAGAGAGAGAGAGAGAGAGAGAGAGAGAGAGAGAGAGAGAGAAAATATAATTCCTACCTCGTGATGAAGTCTCCGTTACGAATCCAATCCTTTGAAGAATACACGATCCAATCCGGTCTCTTGATTCCGTCCTGTCGTGAATTTGTGAAAAACGTAATTCTTGTTAATATTTTGAATTTGTATATAAATAGATTATCGAAGAAATTATGTTTTGAAAGAAATGCAGTCTCACCACCTAGTATAATTAACAATAACTTAGATGGTTGTTTTTTTTTGTTTTTTTTTTTTTACCTCAACAGTTAATCTCTCGAATATGAATTATCTCCATGAATCTGTTCACTTTCATAAATCCCTCATGTTGATTAATGCTGAAGGCAATCTAAGGTGGCATATCGGTATCTACTATTTCAGTTTGTAAAATTCAAACATGATTTTTTTAAAAATCACGATAAAAAGATTAAATTTCTTACCTGTAGATGATGTCGACTCCCTTGAAATTTCGTTGTCTTCCTGTATGGTCCATCTGAAACTCAAACAATTAATAGTGATTAGACACTGGTGGTGGGATAATGTTGGAGTCCAAGAAAATGACGAACGAAACTGAAAAAACCCCCCTGAAAACTTACCATTCTAGATGAAATCTTACAAAATGAATCCGGTCCTGTCCTCCGTCGTCTTCCAACTTCTGTGAACTCTGACATGATCTAGAAATTGGTGATTAGTCATGGGAATAATACAATACATATAAAAACGCGACGGCACCGTCAAAAAGGGGTGTTGATTAGTAAAAATACAAAATATAGGCCTATAAGTTAGTAAGAAAATGAGATTACGGTTTCCCAACCTCACCAAGCCGAGAATCGCCGCAAACTGAAGATAAAATTTCGCGGGGTGTGTAGATGTGATTTGTTTTAATGAAAATGTAAACAACTCATGGGCGGTGGATACAGATGGCCCTAATTCTCTAAAGACGCGGTTACATTATCAGACTGAAGCCGTGTCATTTATATGTTAAAAGTACGGCAAGCGCAGAGACAAAATGGTTATTGACCACAATAACGATCTTCAATACCTTCGTGCTGGCGTGATCAACGATTTCCAGGTCACAAAAAAAAAATGACATCAAAAAGTAAAGACATGACAGGGCAATTTTCTACACGAGTTTAAGAATAACCAGCGTGCTTTTAAGTTTAAACCCGATTAACTTCTCCATATGACGTAAATATTACATTATCAGAGTAGTAATATCATGTGTATCTTTAGCGACGATGACATAAAATGGCGTTGTGTTTCATTTATAGAGGTGACTTAACGGTATACTACAAACTAAAATCGGATAACTTTACTCACCCAAAGAGGTGATCAACTAACTGAACCTAATGCTAACGGTAATTGTATAACAACGTGGATATGGCTTTAAGGTACGGTGATTAACACGGAAAAATTATTTTTAGATATGACACATTGTTTAAAAAGCTACGTGTGAGATGTGATAACCCCTTAATATTCTAATGCTATGACTGGTTGTGAAGTAATTAAAACGCAGGACTCCTATTGATTAAACACACAGTCTCATGCATGTACACTTTTCAGTTTTCCAATTAAAACAACTGTTTTTTCGAACAATAACCCAATAACATCATCGTCATCACCATCATCATCATCATCATCATCATCATCATCATTACCATCATCACCATCATCATCATCATCATCATCATCATCATCATCATCATCATCATCATCACATAATAATAATAACAATAATGATAATAATCATCGTCGTCATTATCATTATCATCATCATTATGATCATCATCACATAATGATAATAATAATATAATAATAATAATAATAATAATAATAATAATAATAATAATAATAATAATAATAAGAAGAAGAAGAAGAAGAAGAAGAAGAAGAAGAAGAAGAATCATCATCATCATCATCATCTCATCATCATCATCATCGTCATCATCATCATCATCATCATCATCATCATCATCATCATCATCATCATCAGCAGCAGCAGCAGCAGCAGCAGCGACATCATTATCATCATCATTATCACCATCGTCGTCGTCGTCGTAGTTAAACAGTTTTTGTTTGTTTGTTTGTTTATTATTTTGGGGGGGGGGGGGGGGTGAAGGGGGAGTAGAGAGACCGAGAAAGAGCAAGAGCGTGTGATACATATATATATATCCTCGAGCTCATTGGGACAAGCAAAAGCGCTCGAGGAACGAGGAAACAGTAGTTCGAGAAAACCGTACATTGCCATTGCATTTTATGGAGAATGGGGGGAAAGGGTAAGGGGCAATGTGCCTCAGGGGTATGGTCTTTGCTTCATACCCGAAAGATACATAGCTCCAATATCCACCACGTTATATGGTCTTTAGCAAGCCACCTCTCCGTAACACAATTTGTGGCGCTGTGCTGCGGCTGACCTCTGGGTGATTCCAGTCTTCCCTTAGAATAGACCCTAAGATAAATTTCTGCTTGAGGATGAATAAAGAGAACTTTATTATTTTTTACTCTGTTGATATGTTACAATGGGTTGGTGTTTGTGTGTGTGTGAGTGTATGTGTGTGTGTGTGTGTGTGTGTGTTGGAGGGGGAGGGGGGGGGGGGTTACTGTATCACAACATTTTTTTACAATGGTGGCCAACCATAATCATGGCGCGTGACATTGGAATTGGAACTAATGGCGAAGTGTATGCGAAACGGCGATGGAGTATGTGAGTGGCTGTGAGTGTCTGCTTATGTATGATATAGATAGTATGCGCTTGGCTAAGACGCTCATAACATTGCCATCCGAAAGTATAACGGACCAACACACAAAACTGTGTGTTTCCATGAACGTTTATAGTCGGGTTAATACAGTTCAGTGAGCATTACTCATAAACGCGGATGGCAAAAACAATAACAAAGACCCGAGTGACGTTATCTTCGAACTATCTTTTCTGCATATACATTGTTGCATATACACACATGCAGTGTATACAGATACAGACATAAATAACTGTCATTGTCACAGTAAGTCATCATTCGTCGAAATCAACGGGCACATAAACAACATTTAAGTAAATTAATGAATTAATTAATTTTTCTTACATCGGTAAGGTGAAATTAGTTCGAGGAAACCGTGTTCGAGGTATAGAAAAAAACAACTTAGTTCTAGGAAGAATTGGAACAATAACAAAGAATATTCAGGGACAAATTCTGGACATTCGAATGAGACCGAGGAAACCGTGTGTTCAAGCAAACAGTGTTCGAGGAAACCGTGCTGGAGTGTTTATATATATTTGTTCAAAGCTGTCCTGGATTATAATTGGGACTGAGACAGTATTTTTTTACAGCCAGAGTTCAATGTGAAGCAAAGAGAACAAATTTGAGAAACCCAAAGAGATGCCATTGGAGAATGATATAAAGAAGCTACGGCAATTTATTACTGAAGAGATGGTCCATATTTGTGAGGATGATTATCGTTTATTTGATTCACATATGTTTGTTAGGCTTCGCAATGTCATCGTAGCTAGGCTTACAATGTTTAATGCGAGGAGAGGCGGAGAACCCGCACGGATGTTGTTAAAAGACTGGAATGATGCAGATTCAGATGTATGGGTTGATCCCCAGCTTGTACAACATGTCACTGATCCTTTGGAAAAAGCGCTACTTGAGAAGTATAAGCTGGCCTATCAGTCTGGAAAGGGAAGCAAGTTGTTGGTCCCTGTGTTGATACCCAATGACACAGTTCAGCCTTTAAGGAAACTTGTACAGGAGCGTAAAGCTGTTGATATTTCGGACAACCCATTTCTTTTTCCAAATACAGGAATATCCAAAAATCATGTAAGTGGTTACATTCCATCAAATATGTCACTTCCTTAGTAAAGGATTAAGAGAAACCCCAGTTGTTAATAGCTGATAAATTCAGGCACTGAGCTTCGACATTATTTGCCTTACTTGATGTCCCACAACACGAGAGAGATGTCTTCTATCGACATATGGGGCACAGTGAATCAATCAATCAAAACATTTATCAGTGTCCAGTTGCAATACGAGAAATAACAGAAGTTTATCATTTTTTTGGATCAAATTGATAACTCAGCATCGGTCACTGGGGAAGGAAATTGTAACATTGAAACAAATGACTCTGCAGTGAATAGAGACTCAAATGAAAATTTTGGAACATCCATAGTAACAGCTGCAAATCAAGAAGAAATATTTGATGGTGAAGCAGGAGTGCCAAATCAGCTTGCGTGTTCTTCAAAACAAACTGAACCCCAGAGTAATTCAAGCAAAAATCGGAGATACATGTCATGGTCAGATGAGGATACAGATAGAGTCAAGTCATATTTTAAAAACTTTGTCGAAGATGTTTCAGCACATGGTTCGAGGGGATCATTACCTGGGAAGTCTGAAATTATTCTGTTCTTAAAACACCACAGGATATTTTCACAAAAAGGAATCCCTGACGGTACACTTATTAGTTTGGTGAAGACAAAGATTTTTAATGAAAGAAATAAATATAGAAGGGAAAGAGCGTTTCAATCGGTGTAATGACAATCATGAATTTGATTTGTATTACATTCTTTGTACTGTATGGTGTTATTGACATATTTTGGGGGTTTAAAAAAAGTTTTATCTTTATTTAGTACAATCTGTTCATCATTGCAATCTTCATTTTTATATTATATGAACATTAATTTGCTCAGTTTGAGAGACAGATGCTTTGTAGAACTATCTGAAAGAATCCGATATGGCAGAATAAAAAGTCTTTCTACTAACCCTAATTTAATTGGCCAATAATAATAATAATAATAATAATAATAATAATAATAATATAATATAATAATAATAATAATAATAATAAATAATAAAAATAATAATAATAATAATAATAATAATAAAATGGCATTTATATAGCGCTTTACCCCGTTGTCACAGGCTCTAAGCGCTTTACAGTGATATAAAACAAAACATATTACAGTGAGACGTGAAGGAAACGTGATACGAATTCAATTTAACAACAACAAAATATGAAAATAATATTGCAACATTATGACGTAAAAAGATAAAACTTTAAGCGAGATTTGAACGTTGTCAACGAATCCGAGCATCTCACGTGTGACGGGAGAGAGTTCTAAAAATGGGTGGCCGAAAATTGAAAAGACTGTTCACCTATTTTACGCAATGACTTAGGTTTGACAAGGATTGATTGGTCATTGCTTGACCTCAAGTTTCTATTGGGGACATATATGTTGAGAAGGTCTTTAATATAGGAGGGACTGTTCGTGCTCAGGGATTTGTAGACAACAGTACAAATCTTATAGGCAACTCTTTTTTCAACAGGAAGCCAATGTAACTCACGGAGAAGAAGAGTTGCTGACGGGTATTTTTTTGTTATTGCGTACAATGAGCCTGGCTGCGTTATTTTGAGCAACCTGAAGTTTGCTAATTTTGTCTTTAGCTAAATTCGCCCAAAGGGAGTTACAATAGTCCAATTTAGATATAACCAGGGAATTAATTAAAAGTTCTGTTATATGCTTTGGTATTAAATTACGAATTTTGCTTATTTTTTTCATTTCTATGTACATAGATTGTATGGTGTTATTCACGTGGCTTGTCATGGAAAGATCTTTATCAATGATGACGCCAAGGTTTTTTGCTTTATTTGAAAATTCTATTGTGCTATTTCCGAGAGTAATAGGTGATTTATTTGCTTGTTTAAGGATACTCGGCCTTCCACACATTAAAATCTCAGTTTTACTATAATTTAATTTTAACTTATTGTGGTACATCCAAGATTTAATCTCATTAAAACAGCTCGTAATTCGTTGTATTAAGAACTATAAATTACGAAGGGGTGCTGAATCATATATTTGCGTATCATCTGCACAAAAATGATAACTCAGATTGAATCTGGATATCACACTAGAAAGGGGCTGCATATATACAGTAAAAAGGACAGGGCCAAGAACAGAGCCTTGTGGCACTCCAAAATTTAGTAAAACTTGTTCTGACTGAACACCATTCACCACGACAGTCTGCCATCGATCCTGTATGATGTAAACCATTTAAGGGCAATTCCTTTTTTGCCGAACGTATTTTCTAGTCTTCTTAACAAAATGTCATGGTCAATGGTGTCAAAGGCAGCTGAAAGATCTAAAAGGCATAATACATTGATATTATTAGCATCAGCATTACATAACAAGTCATTAAAGATTTTAAGAAGCACCGTTTCAGTACTGTGTTGATGTTTGTAGGCTGACTGAAAGGGTTGTTCCAAACTGTTGTTCTTATGATGAGATGTTAATTGTGTAAGAACTACCTTCTCCAAACGTTTTGACAAAAAAGGTAAATTTGATACAGGACGATAATTGTTTAATATATTGTGGTCCAGTGATGGTTTCTTCAGAAGTGGTTTGACGAGGGCACTTTTAAAGCACAATGGAACTTCGCCAGTCAGTATGGATATATTTATGATTGATGTAATGGATGGTAATAATGTATCGATGGAGCTGGCTAAAAGCTGTGCTGGTAGGGGATCAAGGTCGCAGGATTTAATGGGGGCTTTTTTTATCAACTCGTTTATGAAACTAGGTGAAACTGGTTGGAACTTGTCTTAAGGGGTACCACGGAATGTATTTGTATCTATAAATGGTTCATGCCGATCTAGTTCTGAACGAATGTTATGGATTTTGTCTTTAAAAAAAGTTGACAAATGTGTTTGGCAAGTCTCTTTGATTGGTTGTAGATGGTAATGAAGTGCATCTTTCACGTCCAAGTAGATCATTGCAGATGTTAAATAATTGTTTACAAGATTTAAAAGTTTCGAATTGTGAAAGAAAATACGTGGTCTTTGCCTTTTTAATTGTTGTCTTCCAGGCACGAAATGCGTTCTTGAATATTTCACGATGAATCGTAAGGCCTGATGTTTTCAGCAGTCTTTCTGCTCTCCGACACTTCGTTTTAGCTTCTTTAACGTCCGACGTATACCACGGAGCATACTTGCGGTTGGTGACGGTCCTTGTTTGGAATGGCGCATGTTTGTCAAGCGTTTCGATGAGACAACTATTCCACTGGTCTGGAGAAATCATTGAATTTTTAGTAAGTTTTGTTTCTAAATCGCCTCTGAAATTGTCCAAATTAATGCCTTTAATGTTTCTGGTTGATGTGGTGGTGGTTTCTTGGCATGTAGCTTTATGTTCAGCATTTTCTAGATACCTAATGTAAAACTTCTATTCTTTTTATGAGAATTTTAAGAGTTGCAATCTTTAGAGTTGACTGTCAAGAAATGACACCCCTGTGCATTTAATTTCTTTCTTTCTTTATCCCCTCATCCTTAATCAGAATAATAATAATAAATAATGAAAAAAATGCAGCAACGACAGCTTAGAACGGCATAAAGTGCTTAAGAATTATTTTTTTGTTTTAAACTTTATTTAAACGATTTTCAACACTTTTGCTTCACAGTTTATGCTTTTTAACAAATGCAATGAAGCAACTTAACCAGCAACAACATATTGGTTTGTTATCATTTGAGGGTTTTATCAGTAAAACTGTTTCTATCCTTTTATACTGCACTGTACACATAACAAACTTCATCAAAGTTTATTTTGCTTTTATTTGGTGACCAAAGACTTATATGTGATACAGTGGATGAATGTTTGTGATGGCTTTTGGAAATGAAATAAACCTGCAATATGATTTGTAAACTTGTATCGTTGTGTATCATTTTTTGGTCAAATGTAAATGTAATTTTACACGAGCTTTGATGTATCACAAAACCCACAATGAGCTTGACGTGCAGCTGGTAGTACATTTATTTGGACACGAACAGCGTTGTTACAATTCAGTAACTTACTCCAATTAACACAAGTGAGACTGTAAATGAGACTTTCACAATGACTCTACATCGCCACAAATATGGATTCGAACCCTGGCAACTCAGGCATCAGACGAACTGTCTACCCCAAGACCACGAAACCAAAGCAAGCATTGTGCAAGTTAAAGTGAATTATATGTTGATTGAAGCCGTTCATTGTGTCCATCAGATCTGCTGTCCTATTCATCCAACTCCATTCACTGGGTGGGGTTCCCGACCTCCCATAGTGGGCAGGGACGTACTCGTTGCGTCTTCTACTTCTATCCCCCTGTGTCTGTTTTCCAACTTGTTTTCTGTCTTTGTCTTGGAATGGGATTACTTTGTTTTGTCCAGGCCCTGGCTGGGAGAGAAACAGTCAAATTTATAGTTTTGGGAGATGATATTTTTTTCCTTGTAAATCATCTCCCTGTTATGCACTTTATTGTTTTGTTTACATGTTATATATGCTTTGTAAACATTTGAGTGTTTCCCTCTTTGTTGGGACCTGTGCTTGTGTCTGAATGAGGCTTCTAGGTGATCTCAAACTAAGTACTTTGATAGTGTGCTCTTGGAATCTACTGTTTCCTATTTGAAACAAATCCCCTTTGCCTTACTTTTTCTTGGGTGCTCTAATTGTAGTTCCAGAACTCTTTACTATCCCATTTTCTTCCTTTTTACTGGCGCTGATATGACCTTAATGTGTTGCAAGCGCCGTAAAACCCTTAAAAACAAAACAAACCAAGTCCATTCGGTGGTATACAACAACAACAACAAATCAACTCCTCTGCCTGGTCCCTTCTATCTCCCTTTCTTAACCTGGGTCATCAGGCTTCTAAAGGGGTCGGGACTGCAAAAACAATGGCGCACGGAGCAACTGGGAATATTTTTTGCCGTGTTTGAGCCCAGGTTATTTCCCTGAGCGCCCCCTTCGGAGGGATGAGTTAGTAAATGCATTGCTCGGCCACTTCACTCTACGCACACTGGGATAAGTTTCGACACTATGGCCATGAAGCTCTTAAGGACTTACTTTGTTTTAGTAAATTTGGTGGTGGCTCACTTGAAAATGCACTCTTAGGTATACACATATATATAAATATACCGGGCTCCCTAAAAGAGGTTTTTAATGTGGTCTCCCTAAAAACATGTTTTTACCAAATGTCTCCTTAAAGCTACAGAAACACTTAGTAAAACAGTAGGGGGACCGAGTAATTTTCTATATACCATTGTGATCATCAAGCATCAGAATTATGTTCATAAATCATTGTAGGGCACCAAACTATACTCATTTGAACAAAGATTGAACAGTTTAATCAATTTGAACAAGACATATGCTTGGTCCTCCAATTGGGGCATTTCACAGTGGTCACCTAAACAGTGGATTGATACTTATATATATATATATATATATATATATTATATATATATATTATATATATATATATTATATATATATATATATCTTGTATCTCGGAGACACTTCATTGGATTTCATACAAATCCACAATACAAATTTAAAAATTCATTATAACTGGACTCTCAAATTTTATGAATATAAATTGAGAAACAAAACAGATACAGTGATTTTTCTAAACAGTGTTCAGAAGTAAAATTAAATATCATATAAAAATGACGCAACATTGTAGAGAGTAAAATGGCGACGATCTTAACATTTTTATTATTATCCTCTCTCTCTCTCTCTCTCTCTCTCTCTCTCTCTCTCTCTATATTCTTACTATATATATTATATATATATATATATTATATATATATATATATATATATATATATATGATAATCTGGAAAGGGGGGGGGGGTCGTCAGTAGAAGGTAATTCAGCTAGAATGAGTAATTTGTTGTGAATTTTTATTGATTTTGGATGCATGACAATTGTTACTTCGATTCGCCATTTGTATCTGAAACTGAATGACAATTTGACCTAAAAAAGAAGTGTCGATTTATATTCATGCACACCAAAAGATTATTTGCCAATCAGCACATTTTTAAACCAATAAAATGTGCGCAAATATTCTGCAAGCGTTAATTAAATTTTTTATTCAACTTATTCAAAGCATTATTCAACGAATACGTATTTACTAAGAAATGATAAGGTTTTCCAATGGAAGGAGTGGAATAAAACAAATTTCATTCGAATCATCAACTTAAGCGTCATATTCCGGGGACGTAACAGCACTGGCCAACTGAGATACATTTAATATTTAAAAAGAGGAGTGATCTCCCCTTTGGGCTCCTTTGTTTTCAATCAAAATGGCAGACCAAATAGTGGAGTCCTTGCAAGAGCAAGAGGAAAGAGAGGAACGAGAACATTTTGCTCGTGTCATCAACTCATTTAAATTTTACAAGTGAGTAAAAACTTTGAACTTTTCATTAAAATTGCACAAGGAAAGTTACAGAGCGCATTTGTTCAAAACAAATAACATTGGCTTCTACTTCAAGCTGGACACCGGCCGGCTGGCACTTCTCTTCAACTTGCAATTTTTCAGTTAAAAAAAAAAAGGAAGCCGCTATTTTCACCGTACGGTAATATTATGGTGGACGATTTTCACCGTACGGCAATAATAATGTGGGAGACTTTTTTCACCGTACGAGTAATATCGGTAATAATATGTGGACGATTTTCACCGTACGGTGATAATAGTGTGGTAGTGGTAGACTTTTCACCGTCCCGTAATATTTTGGTGGACGATTTTCAGCGTATGGTGATAATAGTGTGGGAGACTTTTATCACCGAATGGTAATATTTTGGTGGACGATTTTCACCGTACGGTGATAATAGTGTAGGAGACTTTTTTCACCGTACGGTAATATCTTGGTGGACGATGTCACATAAGTAGATGTTCTTATCACTCATGACCACAATAAAATCACAAATAAACAAGTATTTCCATTGGTTAAAAAAGCCACCAGTAAGAATTTTCAGTGGTTAAGAATATCCGTGAACGATTGGCGCACATCGATGTGATGTAGGTACATACTTTGCCTGACGTCCGTGTTCAATGTACATAAGCAGTATCGAATAACTTTGATTTCTCCATCTCAAATTTTACATTGTTCAAGCTCAAGATTTTTTTCATCGCATAGGAAATTGGCATACCAGCCATTTGTGTCTCGACGATTTACAAGAAGCATGACCTTGACCTACCCTTCGCTTTTCGCGGAATAATATTGGTATACATTCCGCATTCAAGCCAAAAATTCCGCTTTTCACCTTTCCAATCGAGGAAAATTGAAAAAAAAATTTAAAAATCTCTAGTAAAAAAAAGTGAGCTTTGGCTTATTTCGTCAGCATCTCCTATCAATCAACACACATTTTGTGTGTCTGATTAGCCCGAGTCCCTTCAAAGTGTGTACAGCTGGTGTCGGATAATATTATATTTTTGGGAGGGGGGTTGACCGAAGTATTAATGTTGACGCCAATATATGAGGTTAATGACCTAGGTAATATTATATGTTGGCTCCAATCTGTAATATTATTGCGTAGGGTCAGCTTTTTCCCCCAATTTAATTTTAGCCCTGTGTATTTGTGTATGTGTGCCGGCACGTGCGTCTGACAAGGTTAAATCCATCCATTCAATGCTTTGCTCTGAGACTGCCAAAAACTATTGTGTGTCCTCTATTATTATTTGACCCCCTTTTTAGTCTTTACACAACCTGCACATTTTTACACATAATATTATATTTTATCATTTGAGTACTTTTGGATTGTCTATTACATTTTCTGTTGCAAAGCATGTCATAGTCAATAGCAGTACGTTGATTCCGCTTTTTGATCTCAAATTCAGCTTTTTATGTATTCTGATTCCTATTTGGGGCTAAGAAAGAGCTTCTGATGACCACTACTGGGACCTCTACTTCTTTGGTCAATTCAACGCGACCAAGCAACGTCAGCGAAAAGCGCGACATGAAGGGCCTTACTTATTCTAGATTGGCTTGCTTTGTTCACATGCATTTTTTGCTCATTTTGGTTACACCCCGGCTAAGTTGATTTTCGGTTAAGTCAATTTTTTCCATGGTTCCCCTGGGCATCGTCTTATCCGGAGTCTACTGTATTTTCACCGTACGGTAATATCGTAATATCGTGGTGGACGATTTTCACCGTACGGTGAGAGTACATGTGGGAGACTTTTTTCACTATCCCGTAATATTTTGGTGGACGATTTTCACTGTACGGTGATAATAGTGTGGGAGACTATTTTCACCGTACAGTCATATCTTGGTGGACGATTTTCACCGTACGGTGATATATGTGGGAGACTTTTTTCACCATCCCGTAATATTTTGGTGGACGGTGATAATAGTGTGGGTGACTTTTTTCACCATCCCGTAATAATTTGGCGGACGATTTTCAGCGTACGGTGATAATAGTGTGGGAGACTTTTATCACCTTACGGTAATATTTTGGTGGACGATTTTTACCGTAGGGTGATAATAGTGTAGGGGGCTTTTTTCACCGTACGGTGAAAATAGCCTGAAACACTATTTTCACCGTACGGTGATAATAGTGTGGGAGACTATATTCACTATAACGGTGTAGCAGGCTATATTCACTGTACGGTGATAATAGTGTGGGAGACTTATTTTCACCGTACGGTACTATCTTGGTGTACGATTTTCACCGTACGGTGAAAATAGCCTGACACACTATTTTCACCGTACGGTGATAATGGTATCTTGGTAGTTAACGAACTTCGCGGCGTTTGTCTATGTTGAACCCATGACCTTAAGAAGTCGTGGGTAGCGGCTCAAGATAGACATAGAGATTGAAATCATTATTTCTCGAGTTGTGAATAGCTCATACTCATACAGTAGAGCCACGCCCTCCCCGGCCAGGTGTTGTTGTTGTACCAGAAAGGTCACGGGTTCGAGACCCCATTGCCGCCACGAAATTGGAAAGCTTCATCGGTAACTGTAACTGTAACCAATTCTGAATCCGCCATCCCGCCTGTATTATTATAGCTTTGGGATGCCTTCCGAAAGCTCATCATGCCAAATATTTGCTCCTAAGAAAAAATACAACCTAGTACCTTTAACTACCCCTAATAGGAAAAAAACAAAACAAAACAAAAACAACCCTAGGACTGCTTTGCACTGCCTTTCAATACCTCACAAATCAAAATGGCGGCCGATAATCAAAACAATGGTCAAATTAGGAAATTTTTAACTTGATGACAAATTAAATGGTAAACGTCTGACAAAAGGTCCAAAGTGAAAAATACAAATTGAAAGAAATGCTATAACGAGGAGCTTTCGGGAGGCCTCCCTTGTTCTCAGCAAACTTTTTATTTTTATTTTAACTGGTCTGCACGCAGGAAGAAATGATGTCGGGTCGAATTCTAATGGTCTGGATGCAGAGGCACATACGTCACAGTTAATATCCTGGCTTCTGATTGGCTAATACATACGGTGAAAATAGTCTGTCAGGCTATTATCACCGTACGGTGGAAATAGACTAAAATTCTATTTTCACCGTACGGTGAAAATAGACAGTCCGAAAAAAACAAACCAACCTTTGCATGCCGTTATCCACAGACACGTCTGTGAATACAACTGTTAGTTACTGGCAGACGTTTATCAGATTAATTTTATGCCAATCAAGTCATCAGATAAAAAAGGCAAAATAATCTGAGAGGATTCCATTGGAATTGGAAATTTTAGTTCCAAATCATTTCGTTAAAATTTAAAAATCAATCCAGTGATTTTTAAGCAAAAATAAAATAGATCTAGGTCTAAACAATGCTAATAATAATAAGATACCAAATCCATTTTTTTTTCATCGATAGAATGAAAGTGTAAAATATTTTGGCATGTTGGAACTGAAAATGAAACGAAATGTCTGACAATATAAGAAAATTGATTATTTTGACTGACACTTTTTTGAAGCCCCGCTCTTTTATTACTTTTAAATTTTAAACATTTATCCACATTCCAGAATATGGAAAGTTTCGAAATGCACAAATGAGTAAGTAGTGTTAATAAAATATCAATAAAAACATAAAATTAACTAACAATGAATCAGGGATAAATATTTCTTCGACTGTTTGGAAAAATAGAGAAATAAATATGAAAACTGAAACAAAAAAAGAAAATTAAAAGATTTTTGTGTTGGACAGCTGGCAACTTGCAATCACTCTTCTGTCATTTCTTAACAACAACAAAAACAAATAAACAAACAATGAATAAATAAAAAGAACTTGCCTCCTCAACTTAAATGCTATTTGGATTGAAGTCTGTATAACCATAACCTTAGTTTACAGAGTATTCGAGAAAATAGAGTTCAGCGTTATTTTGCCGAGTATTCGTGAATTTGAATTCAAGTTCAAGTTTATTTCCCAGAGTGTTTGGAGAAATAGAGTTTAAGTATATTTCCTGAGCTTTCGGAGCACAGTGTTTGGAGAAATAGAGTTCAAGTTTATTTTCGCGAACATTCAGAGTGATAGAGCCAACCTTTACAAAATGCCAAACTAGTCATGGAAATAGCCAAGGTAATCTGAAAAAAATGCAGGTCTTAATTTGTTTACCAAATCAGTAAAATCAAGTTATTTAAAAAAAAGCAAAATAAAACTAATGAAGCATTGCGAAGATGCCAAATCCAGTTTTTTTTCTTCATGCCGGATGGCATCAATAAAATGCGAGTTTCAAGTTTTTGTCATTTGGAACTGAAAATGTCAAACTGGCCTTTTGGCCTTATTGTTTCAATAAAGTAAAAATATCATTAATCAGCAAATCTAGTCAGTGGCCCCTGAGTGGGGTTCCCGACTTCCCATCGTGGGCAGGGAGCTACTTGCTGTATCTACTATCCCCCTGTATCTGTTTTCCAGTTGCTTTCTGTCTTTGTCTTGGAATGAGATTACTTAGTGTTGTCCTGACCCTGGCCAAAGTCCTTGGCTGGGAGGGTAACAGTTGAATGTATGGTTATAGTTTTGGGAAATGATATTTTTTTTCATTGTAAATCATCTCTCTGTTTTGTACAGTTATTTAAAGAAACTTTAAACATAAGATTTATAAACATTTGAGTGTATTCCTCTTCTTAGTGAGATCTTGTGCTGGTGTCTGGGTGAAACATTTAGGTAATCTCAAACTAAGTACACTGATAGTGATAGTGTTCTCTTGGAATCTACATCTGTTCCCTGTTTGTACCATTCCCCTTTGTCTCACATTTTCCCCCAAGTCCATTTAATTGTACATCTAGAATGTTTTTACTATCCAATTTTCATCCTTTTTACTGGCGCTGATATTACCTAAATGTCTTACAAGCACCGTAAAACCATTAAAAACAAACAAAAGTCAGTGGCCCACCCACCATTAAAAATTTCACTACAGTACCTACTTTTGTTAACTTTACTAGTCTTCTTTTGTTTCTGTTATTTGTTCATTCTAACCACTATTTGAGGAAAATTGATGGTAGTCAGGCGGTTGGAATATTTTGCAAATCAATCCTTGGTGTTATCCGTCTCTCAACTGACTGCCAACCTATTATTTTCTTTCATGTTTTCATCATCTTATTGAATATATATATAATTTATTATTACACATGCAAAAAAGTAGCTGCAACAACATATCCGAATAAGAGATGACCGTTTTTACGAGTGTCTCATCATTTAGCAATATTCATCCTTACAATATAAGAGGAAATGAAGTTAAGGCGACCAATGTCAGCGCCAACATAGATACATAATAATTGTTAAGATAGTCTTGCTTTGATAATATTACTTGACGTCTTCTTTTTTTTTTACTGTGCTACACATCTTAATCTATATGTTACTTTATAGTAGACTCAATTCTCAGTGGATTGAGAAGGTGTTGACAATGACAGCTACTGTTGTTAATGTTAAGGTTTTTCAACACATATTACCCTTAATAACCCCAGGATAATATGAATATTCTTCTCCCCTTTCTATTTTAAAAATAGACTATACAGTGTGAAACGGCTTCATCTCAGTAAAGAATCATACTATCAATTGAGTGAGCAACATCGACTTCGCATTCCCCGCTACCTGGAAAACCTTGAAGTAATTCAAACCTGCATTGTCCACAACTATGAAGTCCTCAAGCTCATGCTGCAGGATTGTCAATACATGTTTCTCAACAAGGATGAGGCAATCACAGATGCTGTAAGATTAGTTTTTTGTATTATTTGTTAATGTGTAGTCTAACCACTGTAAGGTTTAGCATAATTGGTGGTTCTGTGTTCCAAATATGAACTGCACCATCGTCTTCAAGAGTTTAGCTGTAGGCATTTTAAAATTTGAAAATGATAACCAGTAAGTAGGTTCCAGATCTGTTGTTTTGGTGCTGCTCAATTGGCTATTTTTTAAAAAACTTCTGCTAAGCATTCCATACTAATATATTTTATCCCAGTAAAGCTCTTATTTAACTCTTGATTGCATGATAACAAACATTAACTAATTTTAGAGACAAGTGACTTGGCAAAAAAACAAACAAACTAGCATCCTTTCCAAAGGGTAGCAAGCAGTAAATACTATCCATCTAATTAGATTGAAACTAGGATAAACTACGAGTCCATGTTCCTTAGGAATCTAAAGGACTACTTTAAGAGACAGTAGATAGGTGTATTGTGTTTATTATTTTCATCCTTGTCTTTCTGTCAGGATTTTGAAAGAGTCAAGAAAGCAGACTGTGCACCACCCACTACAGAGGAGATGGACAAAGTAAAGACAGTTATTAAACAAATTGTACGAGACTGGGGAGAGGATGGGCGGGTAGAGAGAGAAGCTTGTTATCAGCCTGTTATGCATGCTGTACTCACTAGGGTTGGGTAAGTTATAAAATTGATGTATAGTATGAATCACAGTGTTTTCAATTGATAAACATTTTCTGCTTCTGGGTAGAGACATTTTAAAATATTGACTTTTATCAAGGCATTTGTTCTTTTCATTGAAATATAAAGAAGACTCTCTTTGGGGTTTTCCAGTTTTATCCACTTTTATGTCTTAATTAAAGACAGACTTTGATATTTTTGTTAGAATAAAATATATTGAATTTAACCGTGTCCACATTAGCAAATTTCAGTTCGATGTTCGTTTAAGGATAAGTTCATTATTTGATTAATGTACGGGTTAGACTAGATCCCAAGTGGTGGTTTACAGCATTAACATACATTTATTAATTTTTAAAAAATCTTTTCCAGATCCAGGAAACCATCTGATGTGAAAATCCTTATACCTGGTGCTGGATTGGGTAGGCTTGTTTTTGAGTTTGCCAGATTAGGCTATTCTTGCCAGGGCAATGAATGGAGTCTTCACATGTTGCTGGCTTCAAATTTCATTCTAAATAAGTGAGTGATCATATCGCTGTCATCGCTCTCCTTTGAGAAGGATAGTAAATTAATTTTTTGTTGTTGTTGTCTCTTAATGATGAGGTGTACTATGTCATTTTTTCATACATTTGATAGACCATATTTTCATATTGGTTTTCTTGAAGACTATTATTTCATAATAGATAACCCTGTTTTTGATATTTTAAACAAAGGAAGTATCTGGAGGAAAAATAAAACCTTGGACAAGGGAAGAAAGAAAGAAAAAAATGTTTATGAGTATGTATCTTTAGGGCCTCATTTTAAACTAGTTCAAAGGAGAGAATAATAACCAGGGGAATTTGTTAAAACGAGTGTTGAAGCTAGCTAAAAACTCTCTATAGGAAACTTATGTGGGTTAGAATTGTGTTTCAAAAGGATTCTGGTTCATAATTTCAGTTATTATTGCTATCAGTGAGTATCAATGGTAACCTGGCAAATGAAGTCTTATCAAATGTTTAATCTGTAACACTACGTTTGTTCTTTTTAAGGTGTCAAGAAAGAAATTCATTTGTCATTTACCCATGGGTTCACCAATTCACAAACAATCTTGCTACTAAAGACCAGGCTAGACGGGCTGTATTCCCAGATATCTCACCACACCAAGTCAGTTCTGATGCAGACTTCTCCATGGTAGCTGGTGATTTTACTAAGATTTATACAGAGCCCAGTAAGTTATTAAACGTTTTGGTGTTTACTATTTTGATGTCTCATGATGACTGACGATTATACTTAGATATACACAGAACCCAGTGAGGGCAATGTATTTTTGCATTTTTGGCTCCAATTGTATGGAATTCTTTACCATCACAAACCCGACAATGCGAAAGTCTGTCAGTCTTCAAATCGCCTTGAAATCAGTCTTTCAATCTGCTTTACAATGTGATTCTCTGTGAACTTTGAACTGTATGTATGTGAGTGCTGTGGAGCTTTTGTAGTAGCATGAATGAACTTTTGTGACACCAAAAAGGGATTGTAAAGCGCTTCTGAGCATTATTTGTGGATACTGGCGCTAGATCAAATAATAATAATGATGATGATAATAAGTTATTAAAGGTTTTAGTGCCTATTACTTTGACTTTGGTAGCTGGAGATTTTACTAAGATATTCAAGGAACCCAGTAAGTTATTAAAGGTTTTGGTGCCTACTATTTTGACTTCTCCGTGGTGGCTGGATATTTTATTAAGATATATATAGAACCCAGTAAGTTTTAAAGGTTTTAGTACCTATTATTTTGACATTTTAATAGTGGCTGGGGGTATTGTTAAGATTTACACAAAACCCAGTAAGTTGTTTAAGATTTTAGTGCCTACTATTTTGATGTCGTATTTAATCTAATGCTTTTAGTTTTCTCTGACAGATCAGACACATATCTATTGTATGATTTCATCAAAGGATCACAGAAGTATTCTGTAGTATTGTAGATCAAAGAGTCCTTGCTCAAAGCAAGGATTTTGGGTCTGAGACAAAGGTTTAACCTGCTATTGTTTGCGTCCAAATCTATGAAGTGATATTTTCTTTGGCAATCTTTTACAACTAATCTTTAGGCAGCGAAGTCATGCTGGGGTTTGTAAATTAAACAGTTTTTGAACTATCAGGGAAAGATCTAAACTTCCAATTTTTAAGTATTTAAGTTGGAATCAATTTTAAAACTTCAATTTGATACCTTGATACCTGATTTGCCTTTGCTTCCTTGTGTTTGGCTTAAAGCATACCGCCTCATGCAAGAAGACATGGATTTGATTGAACAGTTAAAAAGAGCAGCTGCATGAATTAAATCATGTTGTGAATTTAAAGAACCTGGTTGTATGAAGCTATTAGATTTACACTTAAAGAGTGTTATATACACAGCTCAAAGATTAAACCTGTCCTAATATACATATATAGACTGTGCCAAAAGGTCATTTGTATGACGATTGCCACAAAAATATTCCAATAATCATTATTTTGAAAAACGAAGGAAAAAAAAATTTTTCATAGTTGAATAAGGTAAAATAAACCAAAAACTGGTGATCTAGCTCCAATGGAATAGCAGGCATTGTTTCTAAAAGGTTAAAAAAAATATGGACAGAGTATCAACTTTGTCCACACTTTTTCGACACTTTAAAAAGCTATGACTACTATAATGTTGATGCTAGATCGTCAGTCTTTGGTTTATTTTTCATTATTTAACCATGGGGAACTGATAACAGCAAATTTTTTCCCTTAATTTCCTCTTAGCATTGAAGTATTTTTGAGGCAAACGTCACAAAAATGACCTTTTGCCTTTTGCCTTTTGCCATAACCTTACTAGCACCACAGATAAGATACTAGAATGCCCTGTTATATGTCATGAAATTTAAAAACATTCAAGACCTTTATACTGGAGACACGCACACAGCATTATTGGTTTGTGATTTTTTTGGAATTACTTGTTCATTTTAACATAGTCATCTGCAAATTAGTCCTTTGAAGACTTGAGGATTTAGGGACGGAAGTTGGGACTTGTGATCAAGTCATTACTTCTCTTGATGCCATTTTCTATCAATTAATTTACTCTTAATGTAATTTTCAGGCACATTGTGATAGTTATTTTATTTTATATTTTTCCTTCACTTCAGATTCTTGGAATGCAGTAGTTACAGTGTTTTTCCTGGACACTGCCCACAACATCATCGAGTACCTAGAAACAATCTATAATATTTTGGTGCCAGGAGGATACTTCGTTAATTTAGGTAATGTTTTAGTATAATGTTTACTGTTTTGAGTATTAAAGAATGATTACAATTGTGGTTTATTTCTTCAGTTAAGTTATTTCTTGATATTAGTCTTATTTTATTATTCTTGTCATCATTATTGTGTGCAGGTCTATATAAACTATTGTGGTATGTATCATAAGTAATAACCGAATATATATATATATATATATATATATATATATATATATATATAATATATATATATATATATATATATATATATATATATATATATATATATATATATATTTCTTTTCATGACTTAGAATACCTAAAACTATACTGTCACTTGGATTAAGTAGTCTGATGTCACGCCGCCCGGCAACGGCGGCCATCTTGGTTCTAAACAAAGAAAATCATTACTTTTTATTCTCCATGCTGGCTAGAACTTTTCATATGTCTTGTGATCAGAATGTGTAAAAGTCAAAACATGATCAAATTTATGTTTTTTTCCCCTCTGGGTTCGCTTTTATGCTCGCCGGAGAAATATTTCATACGGGCGTCCGCCATTGTTCCGATAGCTTAGAGCCAGTGTTACTAAGTTACCATGCGTCATTAGGAAGGAAGTGACGTTATGACTATTGAATCCTATTAGAGTATGAAACTGATGTGATTTAGGAAGAAACTGATGTGATTTAGGAAGAAACTGATGTGATTTAGGAAGGGAAATAATCCAGTTGAATGAGAAGATAAATGTTTCAAGTAAAATAAGCTCGCTTGTCTCCCTTATTACTGATGAGATGATGACAGATGATAGCTAAATAGAAAAAAAGAGAGGTTTATGGATAGTATTTCTCTCCAATGTGTCACTGAGTGAATTTGAATACTTAAAATTGCAATAGCAATGAATAAATCTTATTAATGAGGCTGTGCCAATTTTCTTGTAACATTTGCCACAAAAATACACCAAAACAAACTTATTTTGGAAAGCTCTGATAATATTTCGTTTTTCTCAGTTTCTCTGGGTGAATAATATATATAACGATAATGAGGTGGAATAGAAGCTTCAATATATTTTACAAAGATAGATGATATGAGAGTGTCTACTTCATCCACACTTTTTCAGCTCTTTGAAATGCTATAACTGCTATAAGCTTGATGATTGATTGTCAGCTTTGGGTTCATGTGTGATTATTCAACACAGAGAAACTGATGGAAACAAATTCTTTCTATATTTTTTTATTAATGTAATTGTTATTTGTGGTGTATTTTTGTAGCAAATAATACCCCCCAAAAAATCGCCTCATTTAATAGTAATATCAAAAGTTTAAAATAAAAAATAATTGCAAATATGTCATTAAAATGTGAGCCTTGGGATTTAACACCACTGACATACCTGCCTATTATTACAGAACGTCCGTAATTGTTACGGAAGTCTAAGGACAATTACGGACTTACAGAAATCGAAGAAATATTACTGATACAAATGGTTGCAACTTTAAATTAAAAAATAATAATTTTTTTTCATTATTTACCGCATGCTACAATAAAAAAATCTCAATGCTAGGAAAAGACAATGGTGTGATAGCTTTTTGTAAGGAAAAGAACCCCAATATTATTTTATCAGGCTGTCCTCTATATAACATGCTAAGTTTATTTTACATATATAAAAGGGCGTATCTATCATTATTTTTGTTTGCTTTAGTATTACTGGAATTTAACCATTAATTACTGATGAATTTTGTATTTCTTATTGAATTTGAAATTTTCAAGTAGGCAGGTATGGACTGAGTAAAATGGATTTGATTCATGGAGAGTTGAATTCAAAGACAATTGATACATTTGATTTTGAGTTTTGACTAAATAAATGACAGAGATGGCTTGAGAATCTAGACTATAGGGATGCTATTTTTACGGCTAAAGCCAGGCAGAAAACTGGCTTTTTGAAATCTTCCAACTGTTCTTGGTCATTATTTGTGGGGTGATTTTTTTAAAAGAAGGAAGGATTGATTCTTTAAAGGCAACAGTTAGGAGAAGCCTTATAAATATCATATGTATCCTTTTCTACGATTTAAAGGGTGAAACCATTTGATGAAGAGAAGCTTTGGACAAAATATTTTTATATATATGCTCTTTACACAAATTTTTTTTTTTTAATTCAGGCTTTTTTTTGTTTTTAGCAAAGGACCTTTAACCCATTGCTGCCCAGGCATAATCTGAAAAAATGTCTCTTGCAGACCATGCGAGGGGAGATAACTCTTCCAAATTACATAGTACACTTCATTCAAAAATTCATTGCAAGAATGTGAGGCATGCTAAAAACAAAATAAAAGCTGTTTTGGAAAGAAGAATGAATGGCCTTTAATTTGATGTATTATTTTGGACTACTGATTTATATTTTGAATTTGAAAAAAAAAATTAAAAGTTGAAAAATATGTAATAATATTATAACACATGAAATCCATTGTCAGTGTCATCAAAATTCTTATCCAACTCAACCTCAATGTCTGATTCAGTGTCTGAATGAGCACTATCATCGTCACTATCCAATAAAAAACGTTGATCACGCCAGAGAATTGAGGAATTCAAATGCCGTTCCAGCAAAAATATAATAAAATAGGACGTTACCACAACCGATTTGGTTGACAAACTTAAAACAATCACAGCAGACAAATGAATTGAGATAAAAACGATCGGGAAATTTCTAGTTTCACTTTCACTCTTTCTCTACTTTCGTTTTCTAAATAAAAAGAAGTGGTTCGACACACGTTTTTAGTTTACGGGTTCAAAGATGCCGGGTACCTGGTAGGCGATATGGGCAATTTGAACTGCCAGAGATGTTTTTTGAGCGGGCAATTTGGGCAGCAATGGGTTAACGGAAAGATGGAGTAGAGCAAGACTCTCTGATCAGGTGCTGATGTTACTTAAAAGTGTTACAAGTGCTCCCAAAAATATTATAAAAATGTTCTTTCGACATATATTTTTTATTTTCTCTCAGGTCCACTGCTGTATCACTGGTCTGGCCAGGCCAGAGAGATGTCCATAGAATTGAGTTATGAGGAGGTCAGGAAGATTATGCTGGACATCGGTTTTGAAATTGAGGTTGGTCGATTATGTCATTGTCTTAGTTTTTATTTTTACTTAGACTTATGACTGACTCAGGTGAAGAATATTGCAAGTGTATCAGTACAAGGATAATGCCAATGTAAATTTGGTTGTTTATGACCCACCCAGGGAATAAATGAAGCATCATAATGATCATTGAGCATTGTGGAAATGTGCTTTTCTGTTTTCAGTCAGTGATATGGATTTTGTAAACGGTGTAAGTAGTCTGTAACATTTCGCATGTTATGGAAATATTTAATGTTATTTTTATGTTATAGAAGTATACTCTTATTAATTCTTATTGAATTTATATTTTATATAGTCATAACAGAAATGCCTTTGTTAATATTTTATTCAGTTATTACTTACTGTCAGTTATTTCTAGTGTGCTACAGTCAGAATGTACTTATTTACTGGTGGTGTTTCCCTTCCATTATTGATCAGTTAGTTGGATTTGAAAGTCATCTTGTGGTGTAAATTATTTTTCAAAAAAATTGTCGACAATCCTTTCTTTCCAATTTCTTTCTCTCTTTCTTTATTTCTTTTTATGTTTTCTTTCTTTTTTCCTTTCTTTTTTTTTTTTGTCACTTTTTTTCTTTCTATTCCTTTCTTTCTTTCATTTATTTCACCTTTTCTCTCTTTCTGTCTGTCTTGGAAAAAAAAAGGCAATTACAAAGTATGGTGTGCTCTAAAATAACAATGATAGCAAGTGCCTCTAGTGTTGTGTCCTTTCATTCAACACACATTACCCCATTTGACCATTTGACTCTGATGTGAATGAATTCCTTGCTGTAGGTAGGAACAAGGATTATTGGAATGCTAGTACAATGGGAAGCTATCAGCAGAGTTGTACCATTTAAAATAGAATAATTATTTCGTATGATCTGTCAAAGAGATTTTAGGAGCATTGTGAAGCAATGTGAGGACAGTTTTTACCATGTTAACTTTCTCGAGTTCATTTGAATGGAAAATCGAACAAATTTGTTCGATTTTCAATCCCGCTGAACTCAAATTTTAATTCACAATCAAAATGTGCATGTGTTATTCACCTCTCTTACATTTGGTTTTCCAGCAGAATTTCATTGGCAAAACTACATATTTTTTAGCAGTGTACTTATTTCAAATATTTGATAACCAAACCTCTATTTAACGTTTATGATTACAGGACCAGACTTAAGTTGTCACCCATTTACCTATTCCTTTTCTCCTTTGTTTCCCAGAAAGAGGACATGAACGTCCGCTGTTCGTATACTCAAAATCCCTTGTCCTTGATGCAGCATTACTACAACTGTGTCATGTTTGTAGCCAAGAAACCACTCGGCAGAAACTCACACCATGACAATGCCTCTTAGCCACCTGATAGTTACAAATATACAGATAATTAGATGTCATAATAGCCTATTATGTAAATTGGAACAAAAACGATATTTATAAAACAGGGTCTGACTCAATGTTAGAGGTATAAGGTAGCCTTACAAATAAATATATCAACTTGTTGTGGTCTAAATAAGAAAAGGGGGCATTAGATGGGAGAGTCTAGGGACATTCACTATTGCGATGAGTTTAATGTCTTTTTCTTCAATTTGCATTTTCTCTGGTACACGTATGCAGAGTTAAGTGTATAAATTTGTATCAAGGATTCTAGTCCTGATAAAATTGCAGTCACAAAGATATTATTTCCATTGTCTGTCATCCTCTGTGTCTGTGTCTCACAACCAATATTAGATGACATGCCTGGCACTAAGATTATGACCAAACACGTGACCACATGGCTACATGTTTCTGAGTAAGCTACTACCTCACAGTCAATGTTCAATGAAATTGATCACTGCAATTCCGGTTTTGAAAAATTCCCTTGTTTATCAATGTGTAGGATGTTAGAAGAATATAAATATTTGTAAATAATTTACGTATGATCCCTATTAAGCACACATGCCTTCCCCTCCCCCTCCCCTTCCTCCAAGACCTCAATCTTATTAACATGTCTTTTAATGGAAATGTAAATAAGAATAAGACACAAACACTATCCACTCAGATCAAATTGACAACTCACCTTAGGTGTGTTCTGTACTGTATGCAGACAACGATTAAACTACACAGCACTGCACTAGTATTGTCTATGCCTAACAATTCTCAAGTTATTATTAGGTGTGTAACGTTTCACGTACATGTGTGACTGTCAATTAAATATGTGTGCATTACTTAGTGCCATTTGGTGCACGCTAGAGATGCCAGTTGTTCAGTGTTTCATTCCTTTTGTTTTTTTGTTGTTATAACGAGGGTTGCTGATACTGATAGGGTCATGGTCATAGGTTAGTTTCGGTTCCTAGTTCATACTTTCTATAATGATTTTATAACAAAGAAACGCACCCTTTTGACCCATGTTTCAAGTGCATGGTGGGCTTAATAAAGTTAACCCAACATCATTGATTGGAATACAACTTTTATATTCTTTTTTTGTTTTGTTTTTGTTGTGTTCCAGTTCAAGTTATTTATTTTTTTGCGCAAATTACATATATACAGACAATAATAAAAATGGTTCCAACATTGAGTATAATTATTATGTGACTTGTTTAAAATTATCTAGCATTCGTGGGTTCTAAATCAGTATTTGTGTCCTAAGAAATCTGTTGTGATTCAAGGGGTGTTAGTTGTCTAGAACAGATGCTCTCCAAGAGAGACACTAATATTTTGCAGAATTTATTTTTCATATGTCAAATGACATTGAGAGATTTTATTGATTAAAGTGATGGCAATGAGCATAATTTTATTTTTCAAGATCATTTGTATTTTTTAATTTCTTTGGTGGCACTTTACACACAATGACCCAGTCGACTCAGTTGTGAATAAGAACGAGGAGTAAAAAGTATTCCTAACAATCGCCATTAAATGCATGCATGAAATAGAAATATTATGCCTTATGGCTCGCAGGTGGGGTATAATGAAGTGTAATGGAATGATGCAGAATATGATGTATGCCGTTGTGCTGATTTAATGAAATGTTTATAAATAATAAATAACATCACGTTACTCTATATTGGTGCTGGTAATATCTGATTGGTTGTCCAGTCATTTACAATTAAAATATAATTTTCATAAATTATTTTTATATCTCGAATATGAGTGTGTGTATAGTTTATACACACTATGTGTGATAGTGTTTCCTCTTTGTTTCACTAATAGCCTTTATATGTTGAAATGAATGTTCACTCATTTAATACCGTGCCAATAAAATAATGCTGCCACACCCATAAGTGAATATTTGTACTGACTTTGAAAAAAAAAAATTATCATTATCATTATTATTATTATTATTATTATTATTATTATTATTATTATTATTATTATTATTATTATTATTTTTATTATTATTATTATTATTTTTGTGTGTGTTAGCTTAACAAATAACATTCAACTGTTAACTTGTGGCTAGCAGCTTATACGATATGCTGCATTGCTCAAAAGTTACCTTCTCTTTACCTTTTTTTAGCTTTTGCCCATAGCTTCTTTGAGAGACGTTCTACCAAGTCAGATTTAATAAAGTTATCTCCCTTGACATAGTCCATACATGTGGCATTTCAAATTTTTGTTTTAATCAAAGAAAACATTTTTGTCCAGGTTTGTAGTAAGTTTCATGATTACATTTGAAGAAACGGAGGGATATTTAACTGATATTTTTTGTGTGAAAGAGCCCTGGAAAGAATGGTTATTTGTTTCATCCTTAAATTTTACACTTAGTGTTTTTGAGAAGTGTTGTTCATTCATTACTTACTCTTCCTTTCACTTCAATGCGAGAATGCTCGCTGTGTTATGCTCGCAGTCAATTGGATGTGCGTTTTTTTTTTTTTGGTTACTAGATTTTCTTCTATGTGAATTTTAAAATTTATTTTGAGTGAAAATAATGAAAAATTAAAATTAGACTAGGAATAGTTGGCAGCAAAGAAAATAATATTTAATTTGGTCTCTCTTGTCATAATAATTGGTGTTAAATGAAGATTGTGTTATGACAAGGGGCAGTTTATTTAGGGTTTACTGTGAACTTATTTATCTAGATTTTGTTATGATAAGTTGTATGAAAATCATTGTGCGCATATTTGCAGGTCTGATAACCTATCACAATCATGGACTTGGTTTAATATTGTTGTAATGGGCAATACTTTGCATTGGCTTGGGAGTTTTTCCATTAGAACAATAAGCCCATAACAATTTGGGTTATCAGACCTGCAAATAAGTACACATCGATGAAAATGGTTCATTATACATTTGTGTCTTCCTTATTTACAGTGATATTGTTCAGGTGAGAATTTGTTTTCAACCTGCAGGTTCAGGTGATTTTATTGAGTTTCTAAAAACGCTAAAACTAGTAAAACTGATTTCATTTTAGATTTCATGTGTGTGAAAAAAACTTCATTCTCCCTGGCTTTCAAAAGTAAGCAATGGAAAATAAAGTTTGAATTCGAGCTTTTTGGTTTTTATTCATAACTGTTACCTTTTTTCTAAAAGTCCACAGAGGTCAGTGTTTGTGTACTGATTTAAGTTAAGTAAATATTAGATCTGATTACTTTCTCATTAATCTGTGTTTAAGAGCGTGTATGCACCGACTCACGTGTTATTATTATTATGTTTATTTTTCATGTGGTATCTCTCCTCATTGTATAGTCTTTTTATAAACATTTATTATTTACATTGCTGTAGTATACATTGTTCTACCCATGTAAAATAAACCAAATGTCATCTTTTTATTTCCTTTGTCATTTTGATCTTCAATATTTACATAAGGTATATAAACCAAACTGGGAACTGCCAAAATATTTTTTTACTTTGTTATACTCAATGAACTGCTGACATTCCCCTCTCCCCCCAAAAAAACAAACAATTCCCCCTGCCCCCCAAAATAAAATAAAAACCCAACAAATAACAAAAACAAACAAACAACCCCCCCCCCCCCAATAATCAGCCAAATGTTGCAAGAAGAGAATCATCTGTCTATCTTTGTGTAGTTGGATGGAGTCTTCTGACCTCCTCTGATGGGCAGAGAGGTCATTGTAATACATATCTGCATCTGTTTTCCTGTCTTTGTTCTAGTTTGATATTGATCGGGGTCCCCCCCCCCCCCCCCCCCCAGTCCAGACAGGGATCTTGAGCTGAGAGGGAAGCAGTTGACTGTATCGATCCTTCCTTGAGATGATATTTTTTTGGTTTTTCATATAGATTGTACTTGGTAAACATACGAGTGCTTCCTTTATAGCGAGATCTTTTGCTTGTATCTGGATGAAACATTAAAGTAGTGTCAAAATGGGTAATTGAAATATTGCTCATGGAATCTCCAATTCACTATTTGAGCCAGCCTCCTCCGTCTTACTATTTTATTTTGGTTGGTTTAACTTCAGATCTACAATTGTTTCCCCTATTATCTCCTTTTTCATTGGTGCTGAAATGACCTAAAATTGAAACTCCCAAAACCTAAAGGATAGGGATATTGGTCAGAACTGACCCTCAGGCGCTAGCACCTGCGGGTCAGTACTGACGAACAGGTGCCAGCACCTGGGGGTCAGTACTGACCAATAGGTCCTGGTGTCTATTGGTCAGTATTGAACAACAGGTGCCACCGCCCACAGACAACCTCTCTTCGGTCTGTGCCACTGCCCGCCATTCATCAGCACTGACCACTGACACATCAGGCCTGTTCGTCAGTGCAGACAAAGACCTCTTCGCACTTATTCACTTAATCGTCACTTCCTAAAGTATTCCAAAAAACCCCCCCCAAAACAATTTAAATCCCAGGCCAACTTATCCGATGACACTCAGTAACACTTGGTCACTTAGATAAGTTTGATTTCTAACGCATTAGATGCAGTTGTCTCAAGCCACCATAAGATTCTTTTTTATTTTATGGTGTCCATTCTATTTCTTTGGGTTTTTTATTTTTTTTCTTATATTTTCGTTATTGCTTAAATTCAAGTTAAAGAAAAATAGAGGAAAATATGTTATATAATATCTTGTTACGATTCTTTTATAATACTTTGTCCATTCTATTGATGTTTAAAAAATTTTTTTTTTGTTGGAACTGTGTTTTCAGTCCACCGGAAATAAAAATATTTTAAAAGGACCAAATATCGTCTATACTTACCTTAACCGATACTGACGACATTGATACTGAGCTTATTATAGGTATCATCAGAAATGTACATGCATGACATTTATGTCAATTCAGCGGCTTAATAATATCATTTACAGCGTTTTATTTACTCTCGGAAAATCTTGATTGAGAGTTTTTCGAAACCGGCGCCTGAAATAGATCTCAATTCTCGAAACAGATTTATCAAACTTGACGAGATACTTGCCGTGACTTTTAACATTTTTTATTTATTTACTTTTAGGATTATTATTTTAGTTTAGAACACAGTGAGACGTCAAAATTTATTGCCTTGCGCATTTGCATTTCTTGTACGTAACAATATGACTCCGGAGAAAAACGAACAAACAAAACAAAAACCAACGAAAAAAAAAAAGAGAACAACTTTATAGTTATAGGGTCTTGAATATGTTTAAGGGAGCGTCAGAGAGAGAGAGAGAGAGAGAGAGAGAGAGAGGGTGGGTGGGTGGGAGAGATTAGAGAGAGAGAGAGAGGTTAAGGACTGCTTGGAAAACTCATCGGTTTTGATAATCTAATGGACTAGGAAAAGTGGATACTAAAACTCTGATCTCCTTGAAAAACTCATCGGTTTTGTTAATCACAACATTTCTAACGGACTAGGAGATATTTGAAATAGATATAAATGTTGATTTTAAATTAATTGGAGAAACATTATTCTCTGTGTGGCCAATTTTGGCCAAATTTCGAACAACTCTCAATCAAGACTTTCATTCCGAGAGTAAATAAAACATTGTAAATGATATCATTAAGCCGTTGAATTGCCATGAATTATAAGCCTGTCCATTTCTGATGATGCCTATAATAGGCTCAGTATCAATGCCGTCAGTAAGCTAGGTAAGTATAGACGACTGGGTGGGGATCCTGACCTCCTATTGCGGGCAGGGAGGTACATACTGTGTCTTCCATCCCCTTATATCTGTTTTCCAACATGCTTTCTGTCTTTGTCTCGGAATGAGATTACTTGGTTTTGTCCTGGCACTGGCTGGAATCCTAGCTGAGAGGGAAACAGTCAAATGCATAGTTATTGTTTTGGGAGATGATTTTTTTTCCTTGTAAATCATCTCTGTTATGTATTATTATATTTGTTATTTTTAATGTATAATGTAGGCATTTGAGTGTGGTCCTCTTTGTTGGATTTTGTGCTTGTGTCCAGATGAGACTTGTAGGTGATTTCAAACTAAGTACATTGGTGGTATGCTCTTGGAATCTTCATCTGATCCCTATTTGTTCTCAGTTCCCCTTTGTCTTACTTTTTCTGGGGTGCTTTAATTGTAATTCTATAACTTTGTACTATCCCATTTTCTTCCTTTTTACTGGCGCTGATATAACCTAAATGTGTTGCAAGCGCCGTAAAACCCTTAAAAACAAACAAACAAACAAACAAGTATAGACGATATTTGGTCCTTTTTCAATGTTTTTATTTCCGGTGGACTGAATACACAGCTGTGTTTTCAGTCCACTGGTCAACTGTTAGGCGCCATTTTTGTTTTAGTACCAACATTAACAATATTGTCACTACCTACCACAAAGTACTCATTCACATTTGAATAGATTTTGAGACTTAAATTTAAATATGGAGATCAGCTTACCCAAGGACACATTGCTGTGGCCAGAGTTTTGCAATTGTAATTATTTTTCCGTTTGCTAACCACTCTCAATATGGCTTGACTTTGTCAGAGGATAAAGCACTACTCGACCGTACTTCACACCAGATAACCTCCCCTCCCTCCAAAATATAGAAAAAGCTAACACATACACACACACCCTCCTCCAAAAAGAACCACAGTTCCTCCACCCCCCCCCCCCCCAAAAAAAAAAAAACAAAAAAAAAAAACAAAAACAAAATGAACTAAAAACCAAAACAAAAATTTGAGTAGGATTGATTATATCGGGTATTGATGGTTTATTCCAATGTACTTTACACCATGCCAGATAACCTCCCGCCCCCTCTCCAAAATATACAAAAAGTAAAAAACAATCACATTCACACCCTCCCCCAAAAAGAACCACAGCTCCTCCACCACCTCCCCCACCCCCCAAAAATAAAAAAAAAACCAACAAAAAAACCCCAACAATAACAAAAAAACTTGAGGACAAGGATTGATTATATCGGGTATTGATGGTTTATTCCAATGCTTCAGCGTGTGTCAAGATTTGTACAATAACATGCAATGCAATCAACAATCATTTCAAAATTCAACACTAGCATGAGAGTAATATTTATTTAAATACTTAATATAGCACAGTATAGATAGATACACATCAAAACAGTTCAGAATTTTCGAAATCACGTAACATAAAGTGAAAGTAATTTTTAGTGAATTCGGCAAATTGATAAAAATAAACCTTATGACGTCTACCTGTTCTGGAAGGGAATCATAAAAATTCGAACTCTATACTAAAATTACTCTCGAAAATAAGTCAACGACGCGTTTCCAATCATTAGAGGATAGTGAAATCGCAAAATTCTCTAAAATTACTTTCGCAAAACACTTCGTGGCTCTGAACACTCTTTACAGTACAGCCTTAAACGCATTTCTGTAACATTTACACTCAATAGTTATTTATGTCGTCTTATACACGTTTCATAAGTTTACAAAATTGCCTATTCGAAGTATTACTATTGGTCATAGGTAGGAATGCCATTTGGATGGTAATTAGTTGAAATAATAATACTAATACTTTTTTTTTTTTTGACAGTAGGTAATCATTGAAAACGAGTCATTTTTCTCGCTTTTCACGTGCATAGGCTAAAATATATATCTTAAAGTTAAAGGACCATACGAAAAGTAATACGTTACTTAGTAATTCAACTTATTAACATGTAATGCGTTTCTCTATATCACACACACACACACACACACACACACACACACACACACTCTCTCTCTCTCTCTCTCTCTCTCTCTCTCTCTCTCTCTCTCTCTCTCTCTCTTTCTCATGACATTTGCATATGTCTCTATTCTACAACCACCACCCACATCTCACCAGCACGAACATGCGCTTGTCGTCTTCTTAATACATTTATTAAATTGACCACATACTTGTTTAACATTGTTGGAAAACAGATATAGGGGGATAGAAGATTCAGTAAGTGCCTCCTTGTCCACCGTTGGAGGTCAGGAACGCCACCCAGGTTTTAACTTTTGTAATCCTAACTGTAAACTGATATACAAAGGTGACGTCAATTATTACTGTACATTTCACTTTCACGCTTCTAAAATAATGCTGTTTTGCTTCACATCCATAGGACTTCTTTCTCTTCTGACAGAACACATTATTTTCATTTTAGCCAGAAAATTTATACTTTAAATAATCAATCAAGACGAACTCCGAACTTAAAAAAAAAAAGTTTTAAACACGAGAATTGGGAGCCAGACAGATAGGTAATAGATCAAAAGATTTCTAAGCTAAGAACAAACTGTGTTTTGTAATGGTACGACATTGCGAATCACTGTATATGGACATTGGAGTACTTCAGCAACATCGATCGCTGACTGAGCGCTAGTTTGTCGGAAAGATTATGGAGCTGAAAATCGAGTTTATATATCCAAAATATCAGAATTCGGGTGCGATTGTATGTTTTATTAAAGTTGTTTGTTTTTGTTTCTTTTTAAGGGTTTTACGACGCTTGGAACACATTTAGGTCATATCAGCCCCAGTAAAAAAAGGAAGAAAATTGGATAGTAAAAACATTCTAGAAGTACAATTAAAAGGACTTGAAGAAAAAGTAAGACAAAGGGGACTGGTTCAAATAGGGAACAGATGTAGATTCCAAGAGCACACTATCAGTGTACTCAGTTTGAGATCACCTAAAAGTCTCCCCCAGACACCAGCACACGTTTCTCACTAAGAGGAATACACTCAAATGTTTACAAATCATATGTTAAAATGAAAAAAAAATCACGGTACATAACAGAGATTATTTACAAGACAAAAAATATCATCTCGAAAAACTATAACTATACATTCAACTGTTTTCCTCCCAGCCAAGGACTCCCCGGTCAGGATCAGGACAAAACCAAGTAATCTACTCCAAGACAAGGAGAGTCCGTTCACAACGGGAAAGAATTCTCCAAAAGCATTGTTCCTGCTTAACCCTCTCCTTACCACCTACAGCAAAATCGTCACATTTGTTGCGACACAATATACATTTTTCTTTTTCAAATATATTTTGTACTTCACAAACTTTGAAGAAAGATCTTTGTTTAATTAATAAGAACATAAAGTTGTTTTGTAGAGAGCTTGTTTGAGTTTAAAAAGTCCATTTTTCTACTGGGTAAGCCTGTCATTTTTGGAAAAATACTGAAAATGGTCGCTATGGAGAGAGTTAAGGATGGCGCCAAGGCGTGCGAGTCTGCTGATAAATTTACGAACATATTGAGTCAATCAAATAGGTACTAGACGTCAAATCTTCCTTTTTTTTGTCTCCACTTATTTCTTTCTTCAGAATTTATGTGAAGAACTTAGTAGAGAAATAAAATAAAATCAATCTTTTCATATTTAAAATTTCTATTGAGTTAATGAGTAATGCCTGCAAAACTTGAAAGACATCCAGTTAAATCGAATTAAAACAAAAAGATAAAATCAAAGATAAAAGTTATGGAAGCCTAATGCGAAAGAATAATAGATAATTTATGGACTAATTAAAATGACGTCTTTTTCCATGACGAATTGAAATCAAGCGTAAACTTCAGTTAAAGCGCAACGAAATTAAGTATTCAGTAATTGTTTGTTTTTGAGGGTTTTACATCTACACAAAGGTCTATTAAATCTATTTGACAGTTTTCATGTATCTGGGTCTGTTAATGATAACATTTTTACATTAAAATAGAAACGATAGACGTCTAGTAGTACATAACAGAGAGGTGATTTACGTGAAAAAAAAATTATCTCTTAAAAATAATAAAAACAACAACAAAACAAAACAACATTTAACTGCCTTCCTCTCGACTAAGGATCCCTGCCAGCGAGGACCAGTATTAAAAGGAGAATGTCAAACCAGAACAAACACGAGAGAAACGTGGAAAGGAAAAACAGGACACAGTGCGATAGATGACACAGCGAAGGTGACCTCTCCACTTCGCGAGGTCCCAGGTTCGTGAGTTTTTGCCAAGATAAGGGCTAGTTAAATCGATAGATATTCGAAGCACGAGATTTCTGGTCAATTTTTTTAACACGTGTCTTTTCTGAGTACAGCAGTTAACTGGTGAAAATCTCCTGATCTTAAAACAACCAACGACCCACTTCCTAGAAAAAACAAAAAAAAAAAAAAAACAAAAAAAAAAAAAACAAAAAACAAAAAAAAACAAAAAAAAAAAAAACCCTAAACAAAATAAACTTCGGTGGCAAAGTGATAATGCACCCACTTTCTATCGAATAGATAAGAGTTCAATCCCCTTTACTTGGTACTTACTATCCGTTATAATCAAAATGGTATTCTGATGAAGACACGTATTTACAAGAATGATAAAAGGAGCATTTTTCACACTTCTTATATACAATGACAATTAACTGATTAAAAAAAAACAACATATACTTTCAACACAAGTTTATATAATTATATTCAATAGAATATATTTAATTATATATTATATATATATATGTAATTATTGCCTTTGGTTTAGTTACGAATTTATCCACGGTGGCTGTGCATGTTAAGCTTTGACAGTTATTTATAACATGGAAATGTATAAAAATATTTGCTCGATAGTATCTAAACAACGCATACTTATTTGCAGGCCTGAGAACCCACTGTTATGGTCTCATTGTTGTAATGGAAATATCTACATGCATTTTCAAACCAACGCAAAATATTCTCCATTACAATGATGATAAAACAAGCCCATAAAATTTCGTCCGGATGTCAGAGCTGCAAAAAGGTGCCCGTCGTATCAGAACAATAGAGAATACTTGAAATTACGTAACTGTTTGTTAAAATAATTTTGAATATAATTTTCTTGAAAAACATAAAGTTGGGCGACTCTAAACGTCTAATCATAATATGATTTTTTAAAACAAAATTCTACTGTCTAAAGTAACTTTCACAAAAGTTGCAAATCACAGAGCAGGCGCTGATTCACAGACACCTTTTCAGTTTTCCAAAAAGTTACGTTATTTCATATTCTTGAATATGTGACTATACGTACTCATCTGCTATCATGTCAGAATGAAATTGTTGAAGAAAAAAAATAATTCCCAAGTCAAAGTACTATGACGTTGACATTTAAATAATTTGACTTTAAGAGACAAAATTTGCACTCCTCAAAGACTGCATTTATTTGAACCAATTTCCAAAGTTTCAAACAAAAAAAAAAAAATTAAAAAATTCTACCCTAAGTAAGGTTTACTACCGACATATTACCTTTTAGAGTCGATTCGTCACATATTGAATATACATTATATCATCATTATTATCAAATCGCTGGTCCGTACCTGACCCAGGTGACTAGATAACAACCGGGGTTTACTTGCACTCAAAAGACACCACCTATTATTCGGTTATTTTCATGTCTTACTCACAGGATGAATGAGAAAAACAAAACAAAACGGTATGAACTGCAGTACAGGAAACATAGTTAAAAAGAATAACAACAAAAAATGAATACCTTTTTCCAGCACTGCAGTGCATATTAATTATTTAACCATTCATTTATGTTTAAATGGCGCACTCCTCCCTTTATCATCTATAAATAATATATGCATATTGCTTTTTTTTTATTATTAATATTATTTAGAGTCAAAGCAAGGAAAATCATACACTTATTAAGATATATAAAACAACTTGATAATACAATATAAGGTAACGTAATCCAAAAAGCAGAATGGAGCGAAGTAATTTCTTGATAACACGGCTGCATACTAAGTGGAGTGTAAGATAAATATTCTATTCGAAAACAGATCTATATATTTTTTTTAATTGAGCTTTTATATAGAGCAATATCCACAAAACGTGCTCAAATCGCTTTACAAAGGGTTCCTGATCAACAGCAACAAGTAACATGTAGAACAAGACATGACCCTGTTAGGCGATATTACAATTTATTGTCCGACAGAGACAAAGCTGTCAACGTCATTTTACACCTGAGTACGGTGAGAGAATGTGAGTAAAGAGCCTTTTCCATGGACTCAACTATGCGCTGAGCGAGGCTCGAGGCCAGGACATTGAAAGCGTCTTCATAGAGTAAAATAAAGAAGATAAATAAGCCAAAATTTATTATTATTTTATTAGATGGAAGAATCGTGGATCGAACCTGATAAAGGCAGCAGGCCTTTTAAAAAGTATATACTTTTTATTTACTTTATTTTTTTCACTGTATGATCAACCACTCTCAAATTTTATCTTGCACAATAATCTCACTTTTCACTTTTTATAATATTGTGAATACCAACACTTGTAAAAAGTGTTTGTTAACAAAGGGCTAAGTCGGGCAGTGTAGGAAGTCATTAATTCAGCGGAAGTAGAAACCATGTTGACAGTATTCACAACTGTCATAGCACCTGCGCAACACGTAAAAATCACATGATCAGTTAATTATAACACTGGAGAATTCCAAGTGAAACACAGACACACACACACACACAAACACACCCACCCACCCACCCACCCCCACACACACACAAACACACACACACACACACACACACACACAGGTATCCACTAACGAAGACATTACATTTTCTTAAATTAATGTTATTTGCAAGTCATAATTGATTTACCATATTATTCTAATAAGCCGTTTGTCTTTTTTTTTGTCCTTACGGAATTTGCTATGCTTTTCTTGTGTGACATAAATTTAGGTCATTTCAGCGCCTGTAAAAAGGGCAATATGATGGTACGTCAACATGTTGGGATGATCAAAAGAGAGTGGACTATAGTTTAGACCAGCTTAATGGCACTCAAGAAAAATGAAGTCAATGGGACTACGCTGTTCAAATAGAGAAGAACTGTAGATCCACGGGCATTCTATCTGTGCGCCTAATCTTAGACCTATTAAAAGTCTCACCCAGACAAACATAGAGCCTCCTCCAAAAAGAAATACATAAAAAGGTTTACAATAGCCTTCCATAGAAATGGGATTTACAAAGAAAACCTTTTTTGACTAAAAGATAAACCATACGACTGTTTCCCATCAAAAGCAAATAGGGAGAAAAAAAAAAGGAAAAAAAAAGCAAATAGAGAAGAAAACTGAAACTCACACACACACACACACACAAACACACACATACACACACAAACACAAAAACAAACAAACAAAAAATACCCCTCCCCACAAAAATAAAACAAGCAAAAACAACTAAAAAGAAAAAAAGAAAAAAGACAAACAAAAGAACCCCCACGAAAACTCAAAACGAACACACAAAAGACAAAACAACCCCCCCCCCCACACAACCTTAAATTAAAAAAACAACAAAACAAAACAAAACAAAACAAAAACAAAACAAAAACATGCCATAGCGGCTAACTCCACCCGCCCAACTTTAAAGGAAGTTCCACCTTCCACCCCAAATTAGCTGATCATGTGATATCTACGTTTCTCCTTATTTTCTTAATTTGATATTTACGTTAAACAGCTTACAGCGTATGCTGGGAAATGTATCTATTATCAATATATCATGTAATTCCACTAATCCAAGAGTTGGAAATGCTTGCAAAGTGCACCATGCTGTGTTAAATGGCTAACGAGTTATGTTCCTTTGATGACGTTTTACAGCAGTTCTATTGATTCGGTTTCGGCGTTTTGTTCCGGACACTCTAAGCCTCAAGCCTTCGATCAAAATTCTTTAAAATTTATACTATTTGACGATTTAATAAGATTTCCACCTCACATTAAATCTTACGATACTGTTATTTTGGGCATGTTATTTACATTATCATCACTTTTTCATATCATGATCATCATTAGCGTTATACAATGGCACTTCGTTATTCTCATAGTGAATACAGTACTTACAATTATACACACACAAACCGTTAAATAAGCTCAAATAAATGTGGAATTATTATTATACAATAGTATATGATATCACCCTCGCGTTGAATAAAACCCATTTAAACTCTGTTTCAAAGATGTCATATACGCCTTAACTTTAACATTTGTATTATTGAAAGGATGAAAAATTATAACTGCAGCTGAGTAAAGAATTGAATTTAACAGGGGACATTATTTTTTGTATAAAATATACGATCAAAATAATTCATATAAAAAGAGTCATTTTTTTAGGCAAAAAAAAAAAGCTCATATTATTTTCTAGTGCCTTGAAACTCCAAATGTCGTCATTGTTTGATATAATAATATGTTATATATATCGATGGCCGGAGGATCAACCCTCTGAAGTTTCGGTTTTCACGATGGGCGGATCAAAACTCTGAATTCTACATGTAGACTTCAGTTTTGATCCGACAAATCATGAAAACCGAGACTTCAGGGGTTTGATCGACCGACCATCGATATAATATTTCTTCTTTCATTTTCTGAAATGCAAACCTATATTGCTGTAACAAACATGTATTAAATTCATTCACTAACAGTTGTACACAAATTACAGTATAATACAATAAGATCAATGATGAACCCGCATAATTCGACATCCATTAAAAGAATTAGAAGGCATCTTGTGTCTGTTTTACATTATATCACATTGAGACAAATTGACGTCAAATTACTGACGTCATTGTGAGGTCACCACGGATTCATTACACATTTGGTCCCAAAAAATGAAAAGATCAAGGATCGGTGGTCGTGAATGGTGCAATTTTGTGAGAGTCAGAGATAGTTAGTGAGGCGTTAGTAACTTATTGTACTCCGCACACATCTTAATTTTAGAGTTCCGGCACTCCATGGATGAGAAAAAAATAAAGCTGAAATTCTGAAGATCCTTCTATAAAACAAGGATAGACATTATTAAATGTTCACTCCACAAAGTCCCTTTGCATAGATTGAAGAAAAAGGAGACGAATGCAATATCCTTATATATCTGGAGTAGTATATCTATGAAAATGTCTGATATATAATTTGATATATGTACCGTATGTCGTACCATTCATCAAAAGTAGCACCACGATCAGTGTCCGGTTGCAGAAAGCTTTCATCTGAAGACGAGATGCATTTGAAGTCAATTCAATGAGCTGGCGGAAATAGAGACGAAAAAACTTCTGCTGACGTCTTTGACTGTACGTATTGAGTTAATGGACGGGTTTAAGAAGGAAAGAAATAAATTGTCACCTGGGTGTAATGCCATCAAAACGCACTTTGAACAAACCCAGTTGTTGATAGACATGTGCGTTTTAATATCTTACCAAGTACATTATGAAAATTTTGTGGAGTCACAACAATGGTCAAACCGGTCAAACGTCTGGATCCAAAAAATACAAAACTTCAAAGATGGAGCACCCTGAATATTGTAACTAATCTTTCTGATAAAGAAAGATAAGAAAACATTGAATGATTAGACCATAATATCTGGATCATAAGGCGGCCTCTCCTCACCTAACTCGTCTGGATTGATGATATAACTACCGGAAGTTGTTGTATTATCGTCCTCATCTCGATAAGTAGACTGCGACCCCGATTTCCAGCTCGTGTCGAGACCCTTGGCCTTCCTCCATGCTGGATGGGAACTAGACGATAAATGATTGGGGGAATGAGAAGCGCGAGGAGATGAGAAAGTCTTGAGAAGTTGTTGGTGTTGCTCTTGCTTTTTCACTCTGAATGGTCCCTCGCAATCGTTCATGGACAGAGTGAGGCGAGCGTTTGTGTGAGATGGTGGTGGAGGCTGAGGGGGTGCAATGTTATTGCTGCTATTATTTATGCTGCGATTTGAGTTAGAGTATTGGAGATGGGAGGGGGAAGGGGAAGCGGTGAGAGAGCGAAGAGATCCCCCCGCTGGGTGGTAACTGGGAATGTTCCCAGATGTATGGTGGTTACTGTATTCCTCTGAGAGCATAGGAGTTGGGGAACCTGGGATATTCTCCGTATCTGAATTATACTGAAGCTGTTGCTGTTGCATTTGATAACGCCGAGGATCGTTATCTGCAGGACCTCGGAATGAGCCAAACCCACTGGATGGAGAGCCTCGGCCAATCTTGTGAGGTTCTGTGGAGTTAGAGAAGATTTAAAAGGGTAAGATGGAATCAGATATAATTTGGTTTCTATAAAAATGATGAATTTGTGAATAGATGAATGCATGACCTGTTGAGGAAGAATGCGGACGGATGGGTGTTGGTGAGTGGAGGGAGGGTGGAAGGTGGGGGTGGACGACAGCGAGGCTTCAGGTATAGAACTACGCTGGTCTAAGATATTTCGTTTAACATCTTGAAATAAAATTATATGATCCGTGTTAGATTCCAAAAAAAAAAAGAAGGAATTTTTTTAACAAAGTTCCAAACATTCTCAATTTTTATCTACAAATTGTTATATCGACATAGAAAGTTAAAGCGGGTATTTCTAATTACGGTCAATATAATGACAATCAATGTAATGAAAATAATATATTTAAATTAATTGTAAAAATAGGATAATTATGACAATTGTTGTTTATTAAGCAGGACGAGCTAGAATCATAATTTGATTTAGTAAGAATAGAAATGTTTAAGGGAAATAATTTTCCTCTTAAAAAACTATTTGTTGATAATCGAAATGCAAATGATAAATCAGATCGTTACGATTATGATTATTTACAGATTATAATAAGTAATAATATAGGATAAAAGAGGAGTTGTTTAAAAAAAATAGATATAAACCTTCACCATCATTAAATTATGTTATCGGATTTGTTAATGAGAAGATACATCTGACGATGACCGTCTTGCAATGTCGGTGGCGAACATCAAACTACTACAAAAGGGAGATACATTGTTTAATTGATGAGGCTTAAAAATTTTAGTTTATAGTTTATTTTATAGACGAACTAGATTTATTGACCATGGGAAAACAGCTAGCTTAAGGGAGGGTTATTTGATTTTTAAAAGACATTTCTCAATTCTATTCTCAAAGTTCGTTGTTTATATAATATACAAACGCGTCTCTCAAACGTAAAAAACCGAAGCCATTTTATGCCGACACGTAAGTCATTTACAAGAGAAAGAGAAAAATCCTTTAGACAGAATCATGAGAACAATTTTATTGTCTCCCTTTTGGGAAAGGGTAGAAGGCTCGGACAAGAACCAAGTTATTGCATTACATGTCAAAATGACCAGAAATCCACACAGAAGGAAGATATTAAAATTAAGTGGGAGGGAATAGAATGATTGGGGGACTGAATGACTGAGTGACAGGATTAGTGTGGTGTGATATATAAAATTGATAAGTATACGATTTGCGGTGATGGGCACAATGTGCCTTTTGCATCTTATGGACTTGAACTTGAACTTGAAGAAAAGACATGTTGACATATTTTAGAGCGGTCCCCAGACCACAGTTCGTATTCCCCCTCTCACCCCCCACCCCCTTTCAACCAATCCCCAGACAATCGCTGTCCGACAGATGCTACTTTCCTGACAAGTACCATCAATTGATGCATGTACCTAATGGTCTTGTGACATCTTGTTGCTATGCTTGTCAAGCTATTGACAAGGGTGCCTTAAGTGTTGTTTTTTTAATTAAAAAAACCCAACTATTATCTTATTGCACGAGTCCCGAGTTATTCAATCAACATACAACACACACTTTTGAAAATTACGTCAGATATTGTATATTTTATTAAAAATAGTGGACTAAACATTTCATTGGTTGCATTTTGACTTTAAAATTTAAAATAAAGTATATTTTGCCCCTGGTATCAACTGAAAACCGGGAATCGATTACCCATAGCCACATTAAGTACTTGCCTGTCACCCGAATCCTGAGCATCAACCATAATTTTAACACGGAGAGAAAGATAAAGGGAGTAAATTATGTGACTCATATATAAGGGAACAAAACAAAACAAACGACGTTTCGGCCTTTGGCCTTTTTCAAGTATATAATACATATTTCGTGTTTGCTTGAAAAAGGCCGAAAGCCGAAACGACGTTTGTTTTCTGTTGTTCCCTTATACTTATATATGAGTCACATTTACTCCCTTTATCTTTCTCTCCCATTTTATTGACTCATTTAGGCACCGCTAGTTTTTCATAATTTTAACACATCAGTGTGTCAAAATATTGAGATAAATACTCACTCACTGTGGGACTGACCTATTTGATGTTTGCATGTATTAATATGGGCTTAAAGAATGTCAGCCAGGCCTTTTCGTTGACTGGAAATAAATAGTCAAAGGGACGTGCTAAATGGCAAGATTTATTCTGATTGGTTAAAGCTCGAACCATCAAGTAGGAATGGAATATATCCAATTATATATTATAGCTAGGTATAATCTGTAGACTAATGCATATGTTGTAAAAAATATTGAAGGCTAGCGGATGGAACGTCTAGACAATATTATGATAGGAAAAATAAAAATCCTGACATTTCACATTTCAGCCCCAATTATTTTCTTCCTAATGCTGACAGTGCCGATGGGACTTCTAAATAGCGCCGAATCTTGTATTATTAACGAAATGTAGACATGAACACTGTGATAATTGATATGAATATGCACAGCTGACCTTAGATTTTGACCTATGTCGCCTTCCCAATGGGTAAAAAAAAAAGAAGAAAAACAAAATAACCCCCACCCCCCCCCCCAAAAAAAAACCCACCAAAAAACAAAACAAAACAAAACAAAAACAAAAAAATAAAACTAAAGAAATAGCAAACAAAAAAACCTCCAAAAAACCCCAAACAAAAAAACCCAAAACAGACCTAAAAACAAAAACAAAAACAAAAACAAACAAACAAACAAACAAAACAACCTAAACAAATCCGAAAAAAACCAACAAAACAACAGCCTAAAAAAAAAAAACAAAAATTACTAAAAGGACAAAAAAAAATACCAAAAAAAAAAAAAATCAAAAAAAAAAAAAAAAAAAAAAAAAAAAAAAATCCAACAATCCGGCCACAAACAAACGAATAGGGAAAAAAACCTCATAAAGAACAGCAACAACAAAAAAAACCAACAAAAAAAAAAACAAACAAACCCAACAAACAAACAAAAACAACAACAACAAACCCAAAACAAACTAAAAACAAGACAAAAAAAAAAGAAAAAAAAGAAGATTAAAAAAGACAACAGTAAAAAAACCCAAGACGAACAACTTAAAGAAACCAATATACACAGGAATAAAAAAAATATAATAGAATCCAATGAACTAAACAAAGAAAAAAGGAAAACACCCCTAACAAAAAGAGGTAAAACCCAATAATAATAATTGTGATGGTGGTACCGTATTAACAATGATTACTAACTATACTACATTTGGACAATACGACTGATTCCTGTTGACATCAGACATTTTGTTTGATGGATTATCTATATTACTTCATGGAATGCCTAGGCAACGGGATCTAATGGTGCCGTTGCGAAAAGCTTAATTACTACTACTACTACAACTACTACTACTACTACTACTACTACTACTACTACTACTACTACTACTACTACTACTAAGTGATGGTGATGATGATGATGATGATGATGAGGATGATGATGATGATGATGATGGGATAACGACGATGATGATGGTGATGAACTGATAATAATAATGTTGTCGACGACCAGGACGATGACGACGACGACGTTAATGATGATGATGATGATGATGTTGATGATGGTGATGATGTTGATGATGGTGATGATGATGATGATTATGATGATGATGCATTTATTTATATCCTAAATTAAAAAAATTTTTTTTTTACCTCAACGTTGGCAGTGGACATATATTCTAATCTATGTAATGAGTAACATGGCACATTTTATTGGGCACAAAAGCTTTAAAAGCCCTCACCCCCAACCCCCGCACCTTCCTATTTCCCTTTATATGGCAAACACAAAACTACCTTTTTTTTGTGGCTTCGTCCACGGACCTCTGAATAATTAAACGCTCGTCATTGATGGCCGACGAATTTTTTTTGTCAAATGATTTCCCCAGAGTATACATTCGGTTGTCTCCTGAGATCTGAGCTGCGGACACTATCATAAGCCTTATATGCGGGTTTGTTAGATTTTCAAAAAAAATATTAAAAATTGAGCTTTTTTATCCGTGCTCATAGCGACTTACAAGGGGTCCCTGGCCAACAGCAACACTCAACATTCATTTAGGACGCCTGTTAAGCGACATTACTTTTTTTTTTCGGACAGAGACAACGCTGTTAACGGCAATTTTACACCTGACCATATTTATACTTGTTATGCACACAATACAATTTTTGTTGAGAGTCGTCCGTATCTGCTTTTGTCGGTTATATCACGATGTTTTCTTACAACAGGCGGTATTCGGACCGTTTTCTCAAAGAGAGCAGTGATATTAACGCGACCTGGGCTTCTTTGAAGCCAGAGTGGTATTGTTGGTCTCTTGATGAATACGGCTAGTTCTTCCGTAGCTATAGCCAAATGGATAAAAAGATTCATTATGTAGCTTTTTTCCCCCCCTGTTGATTGATTATTCTAATGTCGAAAGGGTTGGACCTGACACGATCATTGTTATTAATATTTTTGAAACCTAGACTATTTTCATCTTTTAAAAAATGCTTATGATCCCAAGCCTCAGGCAGTCCATTACCGCTACATACATATATGGTTGGGGTAAATGGTGCAATGGGTTTTAATATAGGTGCACGTATTTGCAGGTCTGACAACTGAACGCATTTATGGGCCTTTTTTTTTTTGTAAAAAAAAAAGACATTGTTGTAATGGACAATGTTTTACGTCGGTTTGAGAGTAATAATATTTCCATTACAACAATGAGCCTATAACAATTTGGGTTATCAGACCTGCAAATAAGAACACGTCGGTTTTAAAGATTCCACTGGAGCATTGTTATAATATTGTCATAACTCACCAACACCATTTTGTGATGCAGTGAATAAAATATAGGTAGTGATATAAATACGATATATGTGGAATAGATATGTGAGAATACTTTTAACAATTTTTTTGATTTTCCAAATTGATTAAATTCTCTTTTCATCTTTTACAATAGATTTCTGCCTTTTGATTATAACAGAGAAAATATTCAAATATCTATTATACGATCAAGTTATGAATTGTGTTTGTTTATTTTCTTTCTTTCACTTTACAACAAGGGGTGTGGCGGATCAGGTTACACGTATGAGTCATGGTCGATCAAAGAGAGACAATATTGAAATAAAAATCCCATTTTATAACACGTTTATAGCGTGTCTGTCGCTCAACTAATGAAGAAATAAGTACGAGCTGCTCTCTAAATGGCTTGGGAAAATAAATGACTTGCCTTGAAAAGAGATGTATTCGGGATAGATATCAATCAGCTTTATAATGATATATACTAGTTCGTATAAGAATACAATTTTGATTATAATACTATTAAAAGAAGGAGATGGGTAATAAATATTACTGAAATATTCCAAACATAAATTAAAGCTACATTTTAGAATGATGGATACACAGTTAAGGAATCTACTTGAGTATAGGTTTTGTTAGTTGAAGACCCAAGATAAACAGCCATATTGTTTTCAAGATGTACGCAGGAGTAATTTTTCATACCCAAAAAAGAAATAATGTCAACAACAACAACAACAACAACAACAACAACAACAACAACAACAACAACAACAACAACAACAGCAACAACAAAATAATGTATCAACTTTTCCGTTCGCCTTCCGTGACCACAAAGAAGTTACGAAATAGTAGAGTAAAATCATCAAATAATTGCAAAAGGGTCCAGCCAAGATACAGAAGTTAATCAAATATCTTTATTAAATTTCTGAAACTCTGGACATTGGCAATAAATAGCAAAGAAAGTGATCGTTGTGAGTTACAAAGAGTGGTCACCATTTCCCCTCAATGGAATAAGTTTGATTTGTGAGAGGAGAAATTTGCCTGCATTCTCAGCCAATATCTTGGATCGCAATATGTTTTTCCTATTTTTTAAAATTATTTTATTTTCATCATCATCATCATCATCATCATCATCATCATCATCATCATCATCATCATCATCATCATCATCATCATCATCATCATCCTCCTCCTCCTCCTCCTCCTCCTCATCATCAATATTATTATTATCATTATTATTATTATTATTATTATTATTATTATTATTATTATTATTATTATTATTATTATTATTATTATTATTATTATTATTATTATTATTATTATTATTATTATTATTATTATTATAATTATTATTATCATTATCATCATCACCGTCACCATCATCATCACCATCATCATCATCATCATCATCATCATCATCATCATCATCATCATCATCATCATCATCATCATCATTATCATTATAATTATATTATTATTATTATTATTATTATTATTATTATTATTATTATTATTATTATTATTATTATTATTATTATTCAATAGCAAATTATTAATACAAAGGATAATCAAATGTGACATTGTACTTGAGATAAAAATAAAAAGTTACTAGTTTTTTGTTTGCCAAAATATATGAGACGGAAAGCGAACGGAAAACGTTTACACTCTGCATAATCCCCTAGACAATAAAATGAATTGTTATGATAAGTACGTAAGTTTTAGGGGGAAATGTGAAAGGTGAGAGGTCGAGGTGTAGGTGTATGTGTCGATGACCTCACCGTCACGTCAGGACTAGACATGGAGCTGGTCGTTTGCCAAATGCCATTATACATAAGTGACGGTCACAAGAACGAACTCTTCATCGTGACTCGGGGAGGATGGTGTTCGCCATCGAATCAAAGACGATGTTGGCGATGACGACGATGATGGAGATGATAATGGGAGTGTAGAGGGAGATGAAGTGGACGTGGTGGTAGCTGGACTGCCACATTGAGCTGTTCGTGGGGTTGCTTTTTTTTTTTTTTGGAGGGGGGGGGGGGGGCATGGTAGGGAAAAGTGGCGGAAGGGGCAATTCAAAATTTGTTCTTAGATAAAAGCGAAGAGTTTTACCAAAATTAGTTAAGTCGATAATTCCCTTTTGAGAGTTTTCCTTCATGAGCTAAATTGAAATATAAACTTTATGGTTATTGTTATATCACTTGATATAATAATAATCTTGATGTAATATCACTTTGAAGTATAGTCACAAGAGAAAATAGAAAATAAGGAAAATCAAGACAAAACAGAACAACAAAAAAAAAAAAAAAATAAAAAAATAAAAACAAATCAAAACAAATCAAAATAAAAGAAACAATTTTTTTAATCCAACAGAAACCAACCCCCCCCCCCCAAAAAAAACAAACAAAAACAAACAAAACAACAACAGACAAAAAAGAAACAAGAAAAACAAACAAATTATACCACCAAAAAAAAAAAAAAGAAAACCCCAAACAAAAAACAAAACAAAAACAAAACAAAAATAAGAATCAAACAAACAATCAAATCAACTATAAATAAATAAACAATAAACAACACCCCCCCCAAAAAAAAAACGCACCCCCCAAAAAAAAACAAAAACAAAACAACAATAAGTGAACGTCGACCCAAATTAATCGAATTAAACTTGACAAGAATATGCGAAGTTTTTTCAACTTCATCATAATACAGAATCTGATAGTAAAAGGACCTAGAAACAATGAACTGCCCAGACGGTGATTAAAAAACTTTTCCATTTTCTACCGAAATTTGAATAATAGAAAGAAAAAAAAATCACTCATCCTAACACCCTCCCAAAAAATGAAAGAAGAGAATTCCTCGCTCTGAAAAAAAAATGATACAAATTTATAATCTACGGGAAAGACATGCATGGCACCAAGATAACAAGGAAGCTGGAAAGGGTAATCACAAATTATTAGTACACAGGAGAACGCAATGTCCCGCTTGGCTGCAATGTGCAATGTCAAGTAATGAGTTGATATTATTTGTACAGGTCACAGCAGCAACAAGAGCAGCAGCGGCAGCAGGCAGCGGCGGATAGGGACTGTCTGTATCTCTCTTCACGCACGGCGACTGTCTTGTTAATTCTGGAATCCATTGATAGACCCCAGGGTTTACTCAAAAGGGCATGCGTCGAGTTGGATCCAACTCGGAGACCCGTGTCACGACTGGCTATGATGATAGTGATAGAGTGCAGGGCTCCCCAAAAGGGCACTGGGTTAGGGGGCGATGGGTTTGGATTAAGTCGCTATATTGATAAAAGACGGCCGGCTGGATAGAATCAATTTGTGATGATGGAACTAACTGGGTTAAAGGGAATCCAATGCATAATATCTTTCTAAAAAGTTGTTTTTGTCGAGGTTGGGGAGAGATGAGTTATTAAAAGTGCGTAAAAAACTTACATTATGTGGTTATTCCATTATCTAGATATGTCTGGTTTGTGAAAGTGCAATGGTGGCAATGTTGTTTATGTTGGTAATTTTTGTTTTATACATTTTAATAAGACTCTCAAGAATTATGTTACTGGATCTATTCACGTGGTAGTCTTTGGTGTTTTGTCTTTTGTGGCTTATATACGAAGGAAATTAAAGGAAGCCATATGTAAACATTTAAAAATCACATTTAGTTAGAGATCCCGACATTTATAATAATCCACAATCAAACTTAACATTGCGGCCAACTTTTTAAAGAGTTAAAATGGGACACCCTAATGCACAATACCCCCATGACCCAAAACAGTAGTATGTTTGGACTATTATATAATATAATCTAGATTTAGAGCTTTTTCTTTACCTTTTTAAAAATTTGCTAGTCAAAAAAAGCATAATTATGGGACATGCAAGGGTCATTTCCATACATATAAACAAACAGTCCAATTTTTGTTTCTTTATTTTTTTGTCAGATTGCCAAATCGGGACAGTCCCGATTTTATCAGGACAGTTGGCTGCTTTGCACTTAACATAGTATTCCAATCAGTATCGTTATTATCATCATAGTATTGATGTACTTTATAAGCGTCTTCTCTCCTTCTCCTTCTCCGCATATTCGTCAACCACCACCACCATCATCAGCACCACCATTTTTACCACTTCGTTTACTTGTAAATTCAATGCATTGTCATTACTAAACCATGCCTATGGCAGGCAACGGAACAATGTTCTATGTATTACCTTTTTAAAAAAAAGACGGATAGAATAAGCTGGCTACTCAATCTATTTGGCACGACAGATAACAGGACGCTTTTGTCTTGCTTAGCAAGAAGGGGGGCATTGGACTACAACAGGATTGCGGACAAGAGACAACGGGGCATGGCTCCACTTTGACAAATTACCCTGTTGATTATAGCAACACTTTCATTGGGTAATCTTTTGTTCTTTCTATGGGCTATGAGAAAACCGTTGCGCCGATATCTGTGTCGTTACCAAGTCAAGCGACATTGACTGTGCTTAACAATCGATAGGTTGACGCATGTGTGTTGGACTTCGCAATTGTGTCTCCGGGTGAGGAAGATAAAAGAAAGTCCTTCAGAGCCATGAGGCCCATGGAGTCGGAGTTTATCCTGGTTTCTATAGCGTGAAACGGACAATAACAATTGATTGCTACCCTTTGAATAGGCAATAAACTATCCCAAAGTGCGTTCCGCTAAATCTAATAGAACCAGCTACCCAATCACTGCTAGATGGACATGGGATTCAGAAAAAAAATCTCGACTCCATCCGGGATTGATCACGGTCCCTTTACGTGTGGAACGCGTGCTCTACCATCTGAGCTAATGGGACCCCCGGCGAGGAAGATAACACCTGTTAAACAACCCAACTTTTGTGTAAATTTGTAGCTGGCAAAAGACAATGACGGATATTTAAAGACTGGCAACTTAAAAACAAATGATGCCTAGCATATGAATTGTACTATATGTAATGGGAATTCGGTTCCACGAATGATTCATATTGAAGTGCATTGGTCACTGTGCAAACTTCTATGCCTGTTCAGAATTTTCACTTATTATACATTGTTGTTTTAAAACAAAAGTTAAAGCGTACAAATGATAGTTTGGACAGTAAAATGAGTAGAAAATTAATTGATCAACTTATTAAAAAATCAGCGAGGAGAGAGCATCAATAAAAGAGACTGAGAGAGACATTCGATTGGTCGAATCCAGTGTTTGCTGTATTGTCAATATTAACATAGACAAAGAGGAAGAGAAACGGGTTGAAAGGAAGGAGCTTATCACGCTAAATTTAATGAGATTTTGTAACATAATCCAGGGGCATAAATCTACAATCTATTAGCAACATCATTGATTTTGGAGGACACCAGATCCGTCATGTTTCCAATGAGCGACAGATACCGATGATAAATGGTAGCGATCGACGCACAGATTTATTCATTCACTGCGTGATGGATTGGAGCGCGACACGTTAGTCCCTGGGGGTGATGAAACTGTTTATTATAATCGTTATTATTATTACGACTCTTGGTTAACGGGTTTATCTTACAGATAATATTAAACAGTTATGTTAGTCGTGGTCATACACGGTAAATCCTGTCTTAGAGGTTGTAAAGCCTATGAACACTTTAGTGACGAAATAAAAAGACTGACAAGCCATGTGGCAAGACCACCTAGTCTTTAGATTGATGTCCCTTTGACAGCTAGGTGGCGTTGGTAGGCACATCGCTGAGCGGAAACAGGAAGACGTGAAGACCTTAGGGGGAGGTTTATTTAATTAAATATGGCGCCGGTGAAGAAGCGAATTAAGCGACATGTTTTCCGGAGGGCTTTTCCCCCCTCGGTAGATCGAAATTGAGTGTGTACACAGTTATATTGCATGTTTAAGAGTAATAAAAGTGTGGTCGATTTTAGGAATTGTGTGTCTTTTGATGCATTGGATCTGAAACAATGCTTATAACATGGTAAGGAATTGGCCATTTTCTTGATCGGTTAACTACTTGCTAAAGACATTTGATGGGGGGGGGGGGGGGGGGGGGGGGGCAGAACAAGACAACAAAATCAGAATTTGATTACAGCACTGCATGGGGAAAATATACTGGTTGGGTTTACGGCTTAATGAGAATATACCATGCAGTGGGAGAAATTGATCGATTGTGTCATAGAAAGATGAATGGAGGGCAATTGTCGGAAGACGTAGGTAAGTTCGTCGCGATGTCGCCTATTCTGCTGACCAATGTACGAGGTGTAGTTCCTAAATCCCGCTAATCCGAATATCCTGCATATTATGTTGATAGGGAACGAGATAAATAAACTGCACATACCTATATGTAACTGTTATAGAGAGAGAGAGAGAGAGAGAGAGAGAGAGAGAGAGAGAGAGAGAGAGAGAGAGGGGGGTGGGGGGATAAAGAAAGGGTAATGCAATTTCGTATATTATCTCTGTTTAAATATAGCAGACTGTTAAATGGTATACATACTCCGTATTCATACGTCGTGGAAACAAAGAATATTAACGTTTAATAGAAAACTGAGTTTAAATCCATTTTCTACTCTTGTGTTGTGTTGAATGAATCCTTCCAAACACGCGAGAAAACCAACGAATGAAATAGATGGTTTCAGTGTGCTTGTCTATGTTAGAAAACCAAATACATTTTTATAATAGACAATAATAGAAACAATGCCATATAGACATTCACCTATAATTCATAAAATTTACATTGAACGTATCGTAAACTGATTGGAAAATCGAGTTCCATACCTCCTTCTCCTGAAGAACTAGTTTGCGCATGACTTTCATCTTCACTTCCACCTCGCCCACTGTCACTGGTTCCAGTATCTCCCGAAGAAGCGTCGCTGTACCTATCTTCACCAGGCCGGTTAACCTCGATGAATTGGCGCTCATCCTAAGAGAAAAAAAAAATGGTATAAAATTGAATATATGAATGTCATAGAGAAAGAAAGAAAGAGAGAGATAGGGAGAGAGAGAGAGAGAGAGAGAGAGAGAGAGAAAGAGAGAGAGAGTGTGTGTGTGTGTGTGAGAGAGAGAGTGTGTGTGTGTGTGAGAGAGAGTGTGTGTGTGTGAGAGAGAGAGTGTGTGTGTGTGTGAGAGAGAGAGTGTGTGTGTGTGAGAGAGAGAGTGTGTGTGTGTGTGTGAGAGAGAGTGTGTGTGTGTGTGAGAGAGAGAGAGGGAGAGGGAGAGAGAGAGAGAGAGAGAGAGAGAGAGAGAGAGATTCAAGCTAAATCCTTTACATGTGTTATTGTTTCCGATTGTAACTTTTCACCTTAGAGCGCTGTCCACAAATTAGCAAATAAACAGACGTCATCTTAGAGTGATAAATCCATGTCATAACCCCCCCCCCCCCAAAAAAAAAAAAAAAAAAAAAAAAAAAAACAACAACAAAAAACTAAACAAAACAAGACAAAACAAAAAAAAAAAAAAACAAAAAACAAAACAAAACCCCAGACCAGACAAACAAACAAACACCCCCCCCCCCGAAATGGACAACAACAATAAAATAAAAACAACAAAAGAAACAACGAAACAAAACAAAACAAAATCCCACAAACGAGTTCAGCACGTGCATCGTTTGAATGATATCGTTAAAAAACATTCGAAGAGAGTTATCGCTGTACATTAAATTGTTCGTTTTCAATGTCCCGAGAAAGAAGCAATATAATTTTCAAAGCAATAATAAAACACACGCAAAAAAACCCCAACAAAACAACAAATAAATAAACAAAAAGAAAAAAGAAAAGAAAAAGGAAGTAAAAAAAGACATACCCCCCCCCCCCAAACAAAAACCCAACAAAAACAAACAAAACAAAACAAAGTAAATCACAAAATCCCAAACCTCCCATTCCAACAAAACATATATAAACAAAATAAAAAACAAGACAAAACCAGCAACCAAAAAAAAAAAAAAAAAAAAAAAAAAAAAAAAAAAAAAAAAAAAAAAAAAAAAAAAAAAAAAAAAGAAAAGAAAAAAAGAAAAGAAAGAAATATCAAATGATAAAGCAGCACACGGCCCAGCCTGAATCAGTTAATTTCTTATAAGTTTTCTTTCCTTTAAAGTCTGTTTTTACTTTGATCTCTTTCCTTACGAAAATGACAATACGTTATGCCAAATTCAAACTATATTTTTTAAATTTATGGATGACGAGGATTTTTTTTTCTTTTTTTTTTTTCTCGGTGAAATTGTCATTCACGGAATATCTTGTAGTATCTCCTAAAAAATACCGCTTTAATCCAATATTTCAATCAAGTAATAACATGGTGTATGTCAATATCAAACTTGTGATATATGGAATATTATAGAAACACCATCATGCCATGCAATGTGCTTAGAATAGCATATTTCAGAACAGATTCTAATGGCAGTTTAAAGCCCCCACCCCCTCCCCGAATACAAACAGGGAAAAAAACCCCCGGACCTTCACGAAATTCAAACCAAAGATAAAAGAGCAAAACGTCCTAATGCATATCGTTCTCAACCCATCACCGTTAAGTTTCTTCCTCTGCTGTTTTATGACCTGGGTAAAAATTAAGCCAATATGTTGTCTAGTACTTAATCAAAAAAGAGATGCAAAACAAAATGGCAACTTAAAAAATCCCGCATCCTTTTGTGAAATAACCCCCCCCCCCTTTTAAAAAACGGGAACCCCCCCAAAAAAACCCAAAAAAACCCCCAAAAAAACACCTCCCCCAAAAAACAAAAAAACAATCCCTCACCCAAAAAAAAAAACAAAAAACAAAAACAACAAAAAGACAAAAATGACTCAAGAATTTTCATTCCTCTATTCAACCAATCTTTGTTTTCAACAAGGTTGAACAGACTATCCCCCCCCCCCCCCTCTCGTCTTCTTTTATCGTTTCACTTTCTATATTTGGATTCAGAAACGTTATAGGCGCATTCAAAATATCTACAAATGAGGGAATAAAAATTCGATATTGGAGACTGTCGACTAATGACGTAATTGACAGTAATAAGGAAATGTCAATCCTTCTGCCACTAAATATAGTCCCTTGTCATTTCTTAAATCCTATTGCCGTTGAGCTTTCATTGGTTTTGGTTCGAAATCCGAAATATTAGAAAGTCTTTGGTAAAAAATGAAATTCTTTATACTTTGAGGGGAACGAAAAAGGATTGAAATTGTATAAAAATAAAATATGACGCAAAATAATGAAAACGCTGTCAGTGACATCAAAACAAAATTTTAAAATTCAAAGAAAATCAATTCAGCAGAAAATATAAAAACATTAAAAAAATTAGGTGCTGCGTCAAAAAGAAATAGAGACATACTGATTTTCCTAGTTTCAATAATGGGTCTGTAATTTTAGAGCTGGTATCGTGATCAATATATATATATATATATATATATATATATATATATATATATATATATATATATATATATTTAACACCCCTTTAAAAATAAAACACCAATATGAGAGGCTCCAACCCCCCCCCCCCCTCTCTCAACTAATAAAAAAAAGATGTATGGAAGTAAAACATGAGAGAATGCAAATAAATTTAAGAATACGAATAGATTGGAGTTGATAAAGGTTGGGTAAAGGAGAGAAAAGGGTGGAAACTGCAAGAGCGAGGCCACCGTGATGAATTGATTGTATGAACAAAACTGGGCAGTGCTTACCGGTACATCCGAGGATGCCTTCCGTTGTTCATACAGATGTTGGCTGTAGTCTGGGCTGGCCACGCCGTTCAACATGATAAAGCCTCCGTTACTTCCTATGGTACCCTGGAGACACGCAACAAAATTGAAATATAGAGATTTCCACATATTATGGTACCCTAAAAATCAAGCGACAAAATTTAAATAAGAAATCACCTTATTATGGTACCCTAAACAACAAAAAGCCAAATTTAGATATAAGAGCACATTCTATGGCACTTTAAACAAAAAAAAAAAACCCCAAAACAAGACAAAAAAAATACAAAAAAAACAAAAAAAACAAACAAAATAAAAAACAACAAAAAAACATCAACATTTAAACATACGTTATAAGAACAGTTAATAACATTTTTATTTTCAAAGAAACACAAAAATACAAGAACAAAAGACTTGGTAGGATGGCATCTTTATGTTTGACCTTTTTAAAAATCGGTACAATACACACACACACACACACACACACGCGCGCGCGCGCGTACGCGCACTCATTTTTCTCAATCTCATACAACACAAATTTCCCCCACTCTAATTGCCTTTTTCTTCCTCACTTTCTATATCCGTCTCAACACTGTTTCTCCTCCACCAAATCCATTTCCATTCTCACTCATCCTTCCATTCCGATCCACCCCACCCAAAAACGTCCTAAACCCCTCCTATTATAAAATCCATCTCATCCTTCCTCTAACCCCCTACCCCTCCCCTCGCCACCCCCTCCCCCAAACAAATTCAATCGATCCAGATTCAAACATCATCATCACAAGGGTGTTGTCCGACATTACTAGTATAATTGTCTTGTCCTTAGGGTCCGTTCTCAATGCCCCCTTTCACTCCCTCCCCCCCCCCCTACCCTAACACCCTCTACTTATTCTTGACATGCCGGGCATTTCAAACTCTTGACCGGTGCTCTTAGTGAGTGACAACACCCCCGTTTATTGGTCGGAGAACCCAATAAAATACTCTGGACGGGGGATGGTCCACGCCCTTCCTTGTATCAAAGAGTAGAAGCATAAATGTCACTCGTCTTCACTACTAAACTGAACAATAAAATATTGTGATATTATGATTTCAAAGAAAGAAGTTATTTTTAGTCTCAACGCTCGAACGACATGGCCCTTTCTTACTCATTATTTATTTTTTATCTTTTAACTCCATAAAGTCGACAACTATCCCGGCCTTTTCTAACCATGAATCGGGCAGCTTGTTACGATCTGATTGGGATCCAAATCTATGGCAGTGTACTTATTCTAAATATTAGACCCAGTTGCCCAACTACTAAGCAGGGCAAGATGGCAAGAAAAAAAAAAGAAATCCGTTAGAGGCATATTATTTATATATTCCAAGATGTTCAAAGAGCATGTTTTTGCGTGCACAGTTGAAGATAATAAAAGTCCTCTTTAAATTATGATCGTTGTGGTGCAAACGCTATGACAATAAAATATAATAAGTTGCTTCTTCTCTTTCTTATAAAGGCCGCGCTATTACGGGTAAAACGTTTTTTACGCCAAAAGAAAATTCAATAGAGGAAATATTGTTCACTTGGCATCTTGTATTTCATATCCATTGTTGCTAGCGAGTCGAAACCTCTGACAACAAAGGCCTGGAGGCCAAAATAAAAATCATTTTCAAATCTTGAAAGATCATTTTCAAATCTTCGCTCAAGTAAATTGTTAAAAAAAAACAAGAAAGAAAAGAAATAGTAAAATGGCGTAATGCTGCCATTTCAGCAATTCTTCTTCTTCTCTTCTTCATATTAACTTAATGGCTCATTCAGACTATTGTCAATGTATAATTCTTGTTGGACATTAAAATTTACACGATCATTCAGTTTGGTGATGGTGATCATATAAAAGTATTTGATTTGAAAACTGGAATATATGGGAGTGGAATTAGATCCTACTGACTGTCAACATTTAATCGTTTAGCTAGTTCGATTTAGGAGTTGACATGGTTGTCAATGAAAATGCAGTGAGCAGTCCCTGAGTGTCCACTTTGGAGAGGGACTCTTGAGTAGAAGGAGTACTTTTCTGCGTTGGTGGAGAACGTCAAATTGGAGGAGAGTTTGGGACTATTATTGTTAATGTAATGGAAGACTCGTCTTGAATGAGGATTTGTGATTATAATAGAATTTGGTTAGGCAAAGAAAGGGAATAGGGAGGGATTAGAAAGAGGGAGGAAAAAAATAAATAAAAGAGATAGTTAGCCAGGAAATGGGGAATGGAATGGTATGAAGAGAAGAAGAAGAAGAAGAAGAAGAAGAAGAAGAAGAAGAAGAAGAAGAAGAAGAAGAAGAAGAAGAAGAAGAAGAAGAAGAAGAAGAAGAAGAAGAAGAGAAGAAGAAGAGAAGAAGAAGAAGAAGAAGAAGACGACGACGAAGAAAAGAAGAAAAAAGAAGAAGATGAAGAAGAAGAAGAAGAAGAAGAGATAAGTGTAAGATGGATAGGTAGATAGATAGAAAGAAAGATAGATAAATAGGTATATATAGAGCTGAGAGGGATACGTAGGTAGGTAGGTAGATATGTCAATAGATAGATAGATAGATAGATAGATAGATAAGTAGATAGACAGACAGATAGACAGAAATGAAAAAGTCACAGAGAGGGGGGAGAGAGAGAGAGGGAGAGAGAGAGAGAGAGAGAGAGAGAGAGAGAGAGAGAGACAGAGAGAGGTAGGGAGGGAGGGAGGGAGGGAGGGGGGAGAGTCAGTATAAGGAGAGAGGTGAAGGGGGGCGAAAGATAAGATCTTGTTGCATAAAACAGAAGAAAGAAAGAGAAATAAAGAAAGAAAGAAAGAAAGAAAGAGAGAGAGAGAGAGAGAGAGAGAGAGAGAGAGAGAGAGAGAGAGAGAGAGAGAGAGAGATCCAATCATGTTTGAAGTAAACAGACAAGTAAAAGAAGACAATGGAGTTTGAAGATGGAAGCAATTGAATTATTTATCTGAGTTTATCCTCTATCTCTTTTCACTTAACTGTGCTGACGTATGAATGAATAGAAGAATGAAAAAAATAGTTGGAGTAGCTTTTATTAGTGTGAAATTTGGGCAAATTGGACAACCTTTGTTTTGCTTTGGTGTGACATGAACATATATTAAAAAAAAAACTCGTGTCAAAATTAAAAACATTGATTAAAGAGAAGAAGATAAATGAAGTGATGTTAAGATGTCAATGAGCAGTGATATCACACTCAGATGTTTATCAGGTAGTAGCTGTGTTTAATTTCAGTCAGTGAATTGATCGCTTATAGTTATCTTTCTTATAAAACCAACATCAGCTGCTGTTTTGTAAACCGATAGCCCAGAGCATAGCTATTAATTTCGTTCAAATGACAGCTTGTGACAAAACTGTACTCAACTGAACTCCAGTAGTTAATTAAACAACATTGGAGAGAGTGGGAAAGAGGGTGGAGGTGAGTGGGATGAGGGTCAGTTTGGGTTAAAGGAAATACATAAATAGAGAGACTTTCAATACGATGATGGATGGATAACGTTATAGAGAACTATAAAGCCCGTGGACGTGGAGCTGAAGTTTCATCAGGGGGTTGAGACATTAAAAAGTCAGTAATAATTACTCGCTACTCTCTGAATTGGAGACAAGTTTATCATAAAATATTTTCTGTAAAATTCAACATATCCAACAATTCGAACGATTCACCAATTTTACTGTCAGAACATATAGAAAGCTTAGAAAATTAATGTTTAACTGACTTTTGAGATAGACTGCACATATTGTTATTAAACAAGTATGATTTTAGATTCAGTTCAAAGTGTTTGGTTAATCCAAGCACAACACCAATTCAGACTTTTCACATTCCCCAGTCCCAGACTTATCGTAAAACCAAAACATTACGACTGGACTGCCGTATTATGGAAAAAAATAATTCAAATTATTTTAGCAAGAAAACTCGTTCTTCAAATATCGATCGATCAAAATGACTCTCATCTTAGCAAAACTCTCAAACCTGGGACTTCGCGAAATCTCAGTTGCCAAGATGAGGGTCATTTAAATCGATCGATTTTTGAAGGATTGGTTTTCTGGCTAAATCTTAAAATGCGCCACTTTTCAAAATAGGGTAGGTTAGCTGGTTAACAGGAAACGCGCTGTGATACAATCCTTGAGTTCTTTCATTCCCAAGAGCAGCTCTTTTGCAGTACTGAGGATCTTGTATTATTTTCTTTTTGTTTCTACATACAACACTAACCTAACCGGACCAAATTGAAAAAAAAAAAAACAAAAAAAAAAAATAATAATAAAAAAACAAAGAAAGAAAGACAAAACATGGTAAGCGAATGAATTTAACATTTCTTTCATTATCGTCGACAGGGACATTTTTAAATTGAACGTTCTGAATTTAAGAAGTATGTACATACGATAAATAGCAAAAAAAAAAAAAAGGAACTGCAGATTTCAACAATGCCCCAATCTCAATTTTTACCATCTCACTTCTCCGTAAATTATCAAGACCATAAATTGCAGCGGACATTTCATTTCCACCACAACCGATTTTGTCGATCCAATTTATTCCAGCAATATTATTGATCTGACACTCTCAAGATTCTGAAAATTATGTTGCCACCATACCCCCCCCCCTCACCACCCCCCCCCCCCACCGTACCGTACCCCCAACCCAACAATTTTTATTTTCTGTTTCGTTCACGCGCCTTTTCTAAAATATTAGTATTTTCTACACCAACAGTTATATGACCGCATCTTCCCGATATGAAGGAAGGGAACTAACACAAAAATGACCGGAGTAATTTCTGTAGCTGTCCTTGGGAAATGAAGCAGTGCTAAAACTGGGCAGAGAAATGACCAGCAGACAATTTGGCGTGGACGCTGGGAGCTTAATGAATCAGAAAAGATGTGGAAAGGAAGGAAGTGGGGTTTTGGTCATAAGGTGGTTGTGGTGGTGTTGGGGAGGAGGTGGGTAAAAAAACACACACACGCGCGCGCGCGCGCACGCACACGCACACACAAACACATATACAAAAAAATCCCAAGAAAACAAAAACTACCATATTATTGATTCAAACAAGAAATGGAGATGCTCAGGGACATGGTGATTGTGACGGTGATGTATAGAGAGAACCATGCCAGCCAGTGACGCAGTGGGAATACCCTACACTAGTCTTGGGGTCTAGTTTGACGTGTTTAATTAACAAAACGTTTTTCTTTTTCTTTTTAGAGACATACAAAAGAGATGTGAAAGTCAGAGTGTCTAAATTGAAATCGTGATTCGTATTAAACCTTACGTTTACACACCTTTAAATTTCATTAATAATAAAACAGAAAGAAAAAAAAAACAAAAAAAAAAAAAAAAAAACAACTAAACTAACCAACAAACAAACAAAAAAAAAACAAAAAAAAAAACAACAAAAAAAAAAACAACAGCAAAACATTACAGAGATTTTTAAAAAAAAAAAGAAAGAAAAGACAGAATCAGAAGCAAGCGATTGCCTCCAAGTACAGAATAAGTCCATTTCAAAGTTTTATAAAGGTTGTAAAGAAATGATTAAAAAAAAAAAAAAGAAAACAAAAGAAAAAAGGAAAAAAAAATAACCCCAAAACCCCCCAGACAAACAAACAAAAAAACAAAACAAACAAAACAAAACAAAACTAAAACGAACCCAAGAGAATACACATTCAAAACAAATCATTAACAAATACCGAACAAAAAACAAATGAAATCAACAGAAACCCAGACAAGATTTAAGTTCTGGCTTTCTTGTTTTCATTGCAAAATTGACTTTGACGCAGTATTGACCACTGGCCGTCGGGGAATTAGTGCCACAAAGGAACCTCTTTCGCTACACCCTTTCAATCACTTGGACAATTAGTGTACTAATGGAACCAAGCAAGAAGAATTATTTTTTGCGACCAAAAGTTCATTCACTTTCGTATAGAGTCTAGATGTCTTATTTAAATTGGGAAAAAACAATATTGTAAAAATTTGGGGTACTGGCTGCAGAGAAAGAGAACTAGAAATTAAGGATCACTAAAAAAAGTTTAATTTTGAGTCAAATTTTCGCATGTCGTGTTGTGGGCAATGTTTTGGGTGGGATTCGGGTGATATAAAACCAATGATGAAATGTGTTCTCATACACGGTCTTCTAAAAAATGACAACGAACACCACCACCCCCCTCCCCAATAAAAAAAATCAATCACTCAACAAACCAATCGATCAATTAACAACTCCTCCCCCAAAACACAAAGAACCCACCCCCTTCCAAATAATACAAACAAAACAAAAAGAGATTCAACACCCCCCCCCCCACATACACACAAAAAGGGACAACAAAAAGAAAAGAAAAAAAAACACAAAAAAAACAACAACAAAAAAACAAACAAAAAACAAACAAAAAACAAAAACAAAAGCAAAAACAAAAAAAAAAACAACAAAAAAAAACAAAACATAAAAAAAATAGCAAATCATAAAATAAAACAAACAAAAACAAAAGCCAAAAACACAGAAAAAACATTAATAAAAATACAAAACAAAACAAAACAAAAACAAAACAAAAACAAAACAAACAAAGAACAAATCAGCACCCAATCGATAATTAGTCGATTATCCAAACAAATAATCAATAATAAAATAATCAGTTTTTATCAAATAAATAGATAAATAAATTTATAAATATATCGATCTAATCACTCTTTCGCAATCAACGCAAGCACAAACCGACAAACAAACAAGTAGACCAAAGTAACTCACCATTTTATGCGGCCGTCCATTCTCTTTTTGTATGTTGGGGGAAGGAGCGAACACGGACCCCATGGAGCCGCTTGTATCGGGTGACTCGACAACCTCGTCGTCCAGGGAGAAACTGACCTCTTTCTTTTTCTTCTTCTCCGTACCAGGAACTTCCAGGGTAGCCTTGATGTTGTCCTCAGGACCGAGTTCGTTGGGGATAGAGACGGAGCTCACCCATTGGGCAGCCTGGTAGAGTTTGGAGTCCATCACAACTCCGTTCTCAGTGGCCCGAGTTGTTGGGTGACGTTTCTTATCCGAGCGTCGAACGAGACAGATAACAGCCATGATGATTATAGCAAGAATAAGGGTGACGGCGATGATTACAATAATGATGACCATATTTGTGCTAGACCCTCCTTTTTTATTCCTCTCTTCGAAAGCACGCATCTCCGCCTCACTTCCAGCTTCTACTTCTAAAGTCACGTCAAAAACGGTCGACTGGGAATCGACACCATTTCCGTCCCGAACTTCAATATCCAGGCTGTGAGTATTGATATCATCAGGTGTGATTTGTCTGGCGAGACGAAGTTTGCCACTGTTGGTATCAATGGAAAATAAAGACTTTTTAGGCATGGGTTGGGCGCGTTTTATTTTGAAATAGAATTCGACATAACTGGAGTCGTCCTCATCTCCTGCCTCCACGGTCGTGATAACCGTCCCGACTGTCATGTTGAAGGGACAAACGAAGGAACGTTTGGAGGGTACAGGCTTGATGATGAAAGGGGCATGATCGTTGTCGTCCATGATCGCAACGGTCACGTTCGCTATGTCGTAGTAGTTTTTCACTGAAGGATCAGTAACTTTGACTCGGAATGTGTATTTATTTTTATCTTCTCTGTCGAATTCCTTGTTGGTTTTGATGACACCGTTGTTGGCATCGATAGTGAATTGCTGCCCGTCAGCTGCGCCTGGTCCTCTGTTCATGATGGTGTACTGGAAGCGAGCGTTGTCTTTGGAGTCTTCGTCATAGGCCGACACATCCCCGACTGGAGATCCAACTGGAAGATTTTCTACTACGGACGCGAAAAACGCTTGTTGAGTAAATTTAGGCGGGTTGTCGTTTTCGTCCAGGACCATTATAGTTATTGTTGTTGATGAAGATTTTGGAGGTTGGCCGTGGTCAGTGGCGGTTATTTCCAATTTATAATCAGATTTTAATTCCCTGTCTAATGATGCTGTTGTTCTGATATATCCGGACACCTCATCAATTGAAAATAGAGCAGAATCTTTACTGGGCGAGATTTTGTAGGATACCCTGGCATTATCCCCGTCGTCGATGTCATCAGCAATGACCTGCATCACAAACTCGTTGGTCTCCCCATTTTCCACCACGGAACCGAAAGAACTTTCAATAAAAGTCGGAGGGTTATCATTCACATCTTTAATATTCACCTCAAATGATTCAAATGATGATAAGGGTGGATTACCTTCATCATTACATAAAACAGTGACATCGACTTGCGGTGCTTGTTCTCGGTCTAAAGGCTTGTTCAACTTAATTTTATATATTCCAAGACTAGGGTCTTGAAATTGCTCCAATTTGAAATGGTTGTCACTGATACTGCACGATACACGACCGCCGTTTCCACTATCTTTGTCGACAACTTTGATGTGTGCTAAAAATTTACCCACAGAGCCATTTTCAATAATAGCGTCCCCACCGGGTACCCGATTGACTTTTATTTCTGGTGGGTTATCATTCACATCAATCAATCTAATAGTTACATAAGCAAAATTCATTTTCGGAGGACCTCCATTGTCTTTAACGGTGACATAGAACTGATATAAGGACTTCTTTTCATAATCCAACCGCTGCCTTGCGTAAATTTTCCCTGTTGTTTGTTGGATAATGAACATCTGTCGGATGTCCTGTGTCACCTGACTACTCAGCTCATACGTCAGCTCTGCGTTTGGTCCAGAATCAGCATCCGATGCAGATAGAATGAGGATGGGGTCGTTGATATCCACATTTTCTAAGACATTTACTGTATAATTTGATTTCCCGAAAATTGGCACGTTGTCATTCCTGTCAGTAACTTGTATATTTATCAGAACGGTGCCAGATCGCGGCTCATCCCCTAAATCGGTTGCAATCACTGTGAGAGGGTACAGTTTCTTATCTTCCCTGTCTAAAACTTCTTTGATGGTGATCACAAGATCCTCCAAACCGTCGGAAGTCTTAGCTGTGCTGACTTCGAAAAGATCACTGGGCTGTGCCAATCTGTATGTGATTGTGGAATTGATTCCTTCTGCATCTGCATCGACAGCAACACTAGTATAAAGGGGGTAGATACTTTTTTGGTTCTCAGGCACCGAAAGATTGACAACTTCTCTAGGAAATTTTGGACTATTGTCATTGATGTCTGTAACTTCTACTGAAACTCGTAATAAATTGATTAGATTTGATGAATCAGAATTTTGAGTTCCTTTGTAAACTCCAATATCAAACTGAAGCTCACACTTTGGAGCTTTTTTACACAATTTTTCCCTATCGATATTTTTGGCTGTACGAATAACACCTATGGATTCGTCCACGTCAACATACTGCACGTCTGTATTTCCCTTTGAGAAAGGTTTGAAACTGAGAAGGCCGAAATCATTTCCCGTAGACTGGAACAGTCCGCTGTCCCTGGCAGTGTTGCCAATCACGACATTGGCCCCAGTTTCTTCCTCTATAGAATATCCAAGATTTATGGTTTGGGACCAAGATAGCCCGATGAGCAATGCAAAACAATGAAACAGAAGAATCATGATTCTTATTGAATTGTTGGAACTGTATTGCCGTCCAGTTGTCATCTTGATGCGTTAAATTTGTTAGGAAACGTGGTAATCCTTAAATTCAAAAACATACTACGAACGAATCAATTATTTGATTACTTGAATAAATAGTAGATATCAACATATCTCAGTTACGACACATCAGCTGCTATGTTTTAAATTATAAATCCAAAATTACTCAGCTTAATCAAAATGTCCATTATGTTTCGAAGTTATGAATGAGAAAAAATAAATAGCAAAAAAAATTGACTCAATATCGGATTACTATGATTATGCCAGTCATGAACACATTCGATTCTGTTTACACATTACTATAATCCAATAACGTGTACCATCTTCCAACAAAGTCCAATATCCCGTAGAGTCATTTCTCCTTCACAATGCAAAAAGCTAGCAGTGAAGACACATAACTAATAGGGATGGAATTGTCCTAGTCACAGAACCAGCAGCCAACAGCACCAGTCACTAGAACTACAGCAACCACTAGAGAAGTGACAATTGAGTTACCGAAACAAACCACCTCTAAGTAACGACTTAACGATTCCCAATCGAGGAGCACAGTAGGAGCTCTCCGTACCAAAAGGGTCAAATCGCTCTGCAAATTGTAGTTGTAGAAAATAGACTTGATCCAATTTACTACAAATAGACTTGAATTACGGTGAGTGGAGAGATCATCGGACTTTTGCGTTGGTGAAAAGACGAAATCCCTGCGGGCGTCTTGTGTCCGAGAGTATATAAAAATATGACGTGACAGTTTATGTTGTGGAAGCAGGCTTGTGTCACCAGTGAGATTGGCGTAGTGCTGGCCTTCAATGGTCTTCTACACTATCGTTGACTAATCTGAAACGAGAGAAGAAAAGAGAGACTTGTGAGACTTCCGTTTAGGAATAACAAACGGACAGTTAGACGTAAAGAAAATATTATGGATCTAGGTCCGGATTCGTGAATTGAGAAGGATTGTGAAGAGGTATCAATTTGTATAGGGTAGTAAATAGTCGGGCGTTGAGATTCCGCTCCGATTGATTTGTTCCAAATACCAGAGTGGCTGATACAATAGAGTAACATACAATCCCTAATCCAAACAATCAGGGTTCGTAAGGAGGTGGGTGGGAGTTAACTTAAAATCTGTTTTGGAGTAAGGGGAGAAAATGAGAACAGACTGGTTGTTGAAGCAAGTACTATGCAGAGTAAAATACATATATGTATATATATATATATATATATATATATATATATATATATATATATATATATATAGCACC
>NC_088363.1:59453649-59456149 GCF_034508935.2 Berghia stephanieae | reverse complement strand
CATCATCATCAGCAGCAACAACACAAACAACAACAACTGGAATTTATTACCTCTCTATTTACAGCATGATAATATATGGATCAAACTTACATTCAATAATGTTAGGCAACCTTTTTCTATTAAAATTCCTACAACATCGATCGCTTTCAGAATAAATATGTCTGAACTTAGTGCCGCCCCTTAGCCGGACTTGAACATTCGACCTACAAGTCAAAAGTCAAATTTCATACAACTGTACTACAAACCCGTGCACAGAGATAATACCAAAAGGTTTGGCACTGCGTTATTGTCAATTACTGGCACAGATTTTGATTGTCCCCCCCCCCCACCATCATGAACAAAATTCTATTCTAAAGACCTATTTAAATTATGACAAGCAAATGCGCCCATGTTTTTTATGAGGTCATGTGAACTGAACCTTCTAGTTAGAATAAAACGGATTTTGTGGATAATTTTATCGAGAGATAATGGTCAGTGGATATAGGATATTATGTTGTTCATTTTGCAAGTACTGTCCTTATTAGTTCTTTCAAAACAACAAACATGTGTGTTATTATGTTGAGACGAACATGGCCGTGATCCCAAGTGTGGAATTTTTTTTCTGATTAATACATGATAATTTCATGAGGTGAATAATGATGATGATGATGATGATGAGAATGATAATAATGATAATGATAATGAGAATAATAATAATATCAATGATGATGTTGATGACAATAATAATCCTGGTGATGGTGATGATGATGGTCATGATCATGATGATAATCATAATAAATACTATCATTATTATTGTCGTCAACATCATCATTGATATTAATATTATTCTCATTATCATTATCATTATTATCATTATTATTATCATCATCATCATCATCATCATCACCATTGTCATCATCTGGACATGACAGAATCCACTCCTTCAATGCCAGAGTTCTGGCACCGACACCTGTCACCCCCCCCCCCCCCCCTCCCTGTCATCACTGGCATTGGCATCAGGGGTAGGGGCTGGACACGAGAGAGAGAGAGAGAGAGAGAGAGAGAGAGAGAGAGAGAGAGAGAGAGAGAGAGAGAGTAAATTACCCCCCCCCACACACACACACAACATCATCATCATCAGCAGCAACAACACAAACAACAACAACTTTGATTGACATCGTCACAAACAAGATAAAGTATTTTATTGTCATTTCTCATACCTGTTTAATTCATGGTGATTTCATTAACTTTTTTGGCTTTAAATTTTACGTCTTGAAATTTTCTATCAATGTTGCATGACGCTGGAATTGGTGATGGGATAAGGGATTTAAAGTAGGGTTGGACACGTTATTAAACTTGACCTTTTATATAGCGCAATATCCACTTAATGTGCCCAAAGCGCTTTACAAGGGGTCTCTGACCAAAAGCAACATGTAACATGTAGAATGAGACATGACGCCTGTTAGGCGATATTACAATTTTTTTCCTCCGACAGAGACAACTCATTTATCTCCTATGATATTAAAAAAAAAAGTAATGATCAATACCCCTCGCCGTGTTATTCATCCCCCTCACTTCAACTCAACAAAAAAATAAGGCGGAAAAAAAGAGAAAAAAAAAGAAAAAAAAATGAAAAGGAAAAGACTAAAAATGAAGACCAATGGAAAAAACAAGGTAAAAGAAAATAAAAACAAAAGAAAAAATAACTCCGAAAAGAACGAAAATATCAGATCAATTTATCAGGGAGATGCAACAGATTTCATTAACAACCACCCCCCCCCTCCCCATTTCTAAGGAACCCCCCGCCCCCCCCGCCCCACAACAACAAAACAAAACAAAAATAAAAAACGACAAAACAAAAGACACCCAATTTTCAATAAAGTCGTGCGCCACTCACTGCCTGGGGAATTCATTACTAACATGCAGCCAGCCTGCGTGAGATATTGAAAAACTGTCATCAATTTATGTGACAGGAAATGTCCGGTCTTCCTGACATGAGTACCCAAATTAAAGTCGAAGTTACCCTCAAATAATTTCCTATCAAAGGCAACAAAATTTCAATAATTACGAAATGTCACAACACTGTGTAAACAAAAGTAGTTATTGATATTGACCCTACTGTTTCAAAACAGTATTAAGTCGGAATGGTATAGATAGAAGCTCACAACATTGCCATCCGGAAGTGCAACGGACCAACAAACAAGACTGTGTAACCATTCATTTTTATAGTCTGGATAATACAATTAAGTGAGAATTACTTATAAACGTGGATGGCAAAAGACAAAAACAAAGACCCGAGTGACGTCAACTTTCTATCTATTGATACTAAAAGGTGAATCACGAGAATATGGGTCGTGGGAAAGATAAGTTTATGAGTTTTATTGAGTGGAAAATTTAGTGTCATAAAGTTCATAAACACAAAATTTCATATTTTTGATCATTTTAATTCTGTGCGGCTATGTGGTCTCGTGGTATGACAATCACTTTCGGATCGGAAGGTACTGGGTTCTTGCCTCGCTCG
>NC_088363.1:59393649-59448649 GCF_034508935.2 Berghia stephanieae | reverse complement strand
GAAACAGGCCGAGAGATACTTACAAATCAGGAGACAGAGAAAATAGGAGCAAAGTACAACCACAAAAAAAAAAAAAAAGGAAAAAGAATTCAGTATGCAGTTTCACCATTGACATCAATAATGTAACATTAACTATCAACGACAGCCTTGGACTTGGTTCAGAATTTTCTGAAGGATTGCTTTATATACTCTTAAATATTCTGTTTTGTAATTGTTTAATCTGGTGTAGACATAATACACCTAATAAAAACTCCTGAATTTCCACTATAAATTATTGATCAGAATTTCTCCCCTAAACAAAGACGAAAATGGATGGGAACTTTATAAGGATTGGCCATTAGAGTCAATCCGAAATTCACATTTTATTTTCTTGCTTAAAATTGGTTATTTAGTCTCCGATCTAAAACGTCCTGGGCAAGCAAATTTGGGTATTAAATTTTCATTGGAATAAAGACACTGTTAAAAGGCTCAGTTTTATTATAGTATACATTCGATTCCTGGGGGAAAAGAATGAAAAAAAAAAGATAACAAGGGTACAAAAGGCGTCAAAAGTTCCAAGTACGTCCTTTGGTCCTTATGATTTTGCATTAAAGCCTGCGTAAAATGGTGTAAAGAAAAAAGACAAAAAACAAATACTCCCCCCCTAAAAAAAGCAAAAACAAAACAAAACAAAAACAAAAACAAACACCCCCCCCCCCAGAAAAAAAACAACAACAAAAAAAAAAAAAAAAGAAAAAACCAACAAAAAAATAAATAAAAAAAAAAAAAAAAAACGAAACTGGACGAATATAATTATGAGTAATGTCAAAGATGTAAAAAAAATGTGAGTATGAAACAGTGCCAGACAAAGTAAACAGAAAAATACCAACTAGAAAGAAAAATCCCCCCAAAAAAGCAGCCTGCCTCGACTGGGGATCGAACCTCCTGATTACCGGTCAGACCGTGTTAACATTACACCCGTTTCCCGACAGCTGGGACGATTTAATGCCCATATCCTTCTTCACAAGGGTACACGTTTCTGCTTTGAACCTTCGCCTGCATCCCAAAACATAAACATTAAATATTTGTCACTATGGGTAAGAGCGCACACTAATTGTGTCAGAAAAATATTGTATCTGTTGTTCCGGGTTTGAGCCTTTCGCGCCGACTCTTTGGAAAAACAAAACAAAACAGGAACACAAAAATCTGGGAATCATGACCGCAAAATGGTTCAACCTCTTCTGAGCGTGAGAGGTTAAGGGTTTAAACTCTTGTTCGAAATAGGCTTCTTCTCAGAAGATTAGCAGCTTTAACTCTACCAGAGATTCTTGGAAAAAGTCTTTTGTTACAGCAGATATTATTCGAAAGTCCTCGTTCTAAAATCACATAATAAACAAAATATAAAAGATCGACCTAATATACATCTACGCACTAAAATTCAATTAGTACATTACAATGGAACAAATTGATTTCATCGGCGCCAGCAATATTTTTCGAGGGCGCCTTAAGTAGTTTCCTCTGCGACGCTTTTGTATATCGGCTTTTCCTTACTTACCCTCTTACCCTCTCTCCATCTCTCTTACTCTCTGTCCCAGCCTCACCCTTTCTCTTCCCCTTTATCACCAGTATATAGATATATATTGCCGTCCTCTGGAGAAACACGTATTTTAAACTTTGGCTAAAAAACTCGACCGATTAAATAAGCCACATCTTGGCAAAAACTCTCAAACCTGTTTGTGACTTTGTGCCAAGATGAGGGTCATTTTAATCGCCGATATTTGAGGGACGAGTTTTCTGGCCAAAATCTCAAATACGTGTTTCTCCAATGTAAGGCAGTATAATGTGTTCCCTGTCCCTCCATTCAGTACCGACTTAATAATAGTTCCATACCAGAAATGTATTTCCAAATATTGTTTCCGCCCACCCATCGTCTATTTGTTTTTTCTTTCACATTCGCATTGGTCCGATTGAGAATAGAGCTACAATCTGGGAAGAGGTAACATGGTTCTCTCTCTTTCTTTTATACTCTCTCTCTCTCTCTCTCTCTCTCTCGCTCTCTGTGCGTCTGCTTTCTCTCTCTCTCTCTCTCTCTGTGTTTGTGTCGTGTGTGTGTGTGTGTGTGTGTGTGTGTGTGTGTGTGTGTCTTCCCTCCAATTCACTCTCTTCTTTGTCCACCTTATAAATAAAATAAAATTCCCTTTATTCATCCCATAGGGGTGTATAGATAAATGATTGAATAAATGAATAAATGGATTCGTGAGTAAATGAATGAATGCATATGTGTAGATAGAGATAGGTAGATAAATAAAAAGAAATAAACAGATTGGCATATTAAGAGAGAGAGAGAGAGAGAAAGAGAGAGAGAGAGAGAGAGAGAGAGAGAGAGAGAGAGAGAGAGAGAGAAACAGCCATAAAAAGAAGATAAAAACAACGACAGTCCCTGTATTAAATATGGGACAACTCGAAAGAAAGAAGGAAAGAAATAGACAACAAAAGTAGATGGGTAGATACGAGATATATTATAGATAGGTAGAGAAATAGAAGGAAAGAAAAAAGAACGAGAAAGAAAGAAAGAAATAAAGAGATAGAGAGAAAGAATGAAAGAGAGAGAGAGAGAGAGAGAGAGAGAGAGAGAGAGAGAGAGAGAGAGAGAGAGAGAGAAAGAGATATATAAATAACTAAGGCATGAGTTGTATCCACAGTAAATCCCATTCATCAAGAATGAAAAGCTACTCAATTCTCACTCGATCTCAAGCAATGCCATTCCAGCCTCCAGACGGAGAGATGGCACATTCGATGACCAAATCAAACAAATACTCCACCAAATAAAAATAAAACAACAGGCAAGAATCGTGACCACGCTAAATCATAATGCAGAACTTAAAACGTGGAAAATAGAAAAGAATAAGATAACAAGGGGGATAATGTAAACATATGAATGTCCATCCACGATGGGGGAATGAAGAAGGAAAAAAAACCTCCAACCCAAAAGCAAAATTCAAATAAAAAAGACAAAGCTGTCGTCGACCACTATTGCCTTTACAACAACAACGACAACAACAACAAACACAAGCATATACCACAAAGAAAAGTCAAACAATAAAAATAAAAATTTAAAAGCAAAAAAAAAACAACAAAAAAACAAAACAAAACAAAAAGAAATACAAGAATTTTTTAAAAGAAAATATAAAAAATATTTAAAAAATACAAACTAAAAACATAAACAGAAATTAACACCCAAAAAAATATAACAAAAACAAACAACAACAACAACAACAACAAACAGACAAATTTAGAAAGAAAAAATACCTGAAGAAAAAAAAAATGAAGTGAGAGAAAAAAATTCCCCTAAATTTCCGTCCTCTATTTTCTCAATGAAAAAAATGAAGACAAAATGATGAGTCACACAATAAAAAAAACAAAACAAAAAACAAACAAACAAAAAAACCCATCCCAAAGCAAACGTGAAAAAGAGAAGTGGTTGAAGATTCTAGTTTAACGCCCCATTCAATAAAATAAAGAAATATTTTAAGGGTTGGGGACAGAGCCCAAGTTGTCACAATAATGCGTAAGTGCACAATACCGAGACGAGCTTTTCAAACTTTGTGTTGCTCGAAAAGCCCCGAAGGCACAATATGTATCGGAATGCATTAATAGTATCCAGTTAGCATGGGTCTTTAACAACTAAGACACTTGACTCTAAAAAGTTAAAGCATTTAAAAGGTGTTTATAATATCCCAGGATGAGAGATGTGACAATCCTTCAGCTAAAGGGTAGAGGCTCAAAGAAGTTATTGTGACAAAATACTCTTCATACACGCAAAATATTTTAAAAAAAAAGAAAAGCAAGTTTGGATTCCGTTCACTCTCCTGAGTCAACAAAAAGTGTGGCATGGTGACCAATTTCTCTCCACGCACACCGCCGCCTTTACTTTCAGGATTTAAAGCGACCTAGCTGCCCATATTTGCTGCTAGATGAACAGATAGGAGGTGAATAAATCCAGGATCGAGTACAGCCTTTTACTATAGGTACAGAATCTCGATTATCATAGCGATAATTTTGATGACCGGATTAAATGAATACTCAACGGATTAGCTAAAGTAAAACATACAAATAAATAATTAAACAAATAGATGGATAAATAAAAAAATAAATAGATAAATAAATAAACATTGTATTATTTTCATTGGTGATGTAAAATAAAAAACCGTTATTCCGCAAACCACCAACCAAAAAATATCGGGGTTTGATTGAATATATATATATTTCTTCAACTCAGGGGGTGAAGTCAATGAAATTGGGCGCGGGCGAGGATCGGAATGGATACGAGTCCTAGATAAATGCCCATACTACTATAAACCATAAATAATAACAATAAAACATAAATAAAAATAAGGGTAAAAGTCGGATGTGTCGATGAGTGCTAAATCCACCTCATCCATCAGGGTGCCAGCTAAGGCTCCAATCAGCCTCCTCATCTCTCTCCACGATCTCCTCACCCGTCCAGATAGCTTAGGGCACCGACAGAGATGATGCAAGATATATTATATATAAAAAAAAGAATAAATGAAAACCAAATAATGCAAAACGTGAGGGGTTTTGCTTTTCCATTCATCTTCCTCCACATCATCGTCTTGACACGGATATCACGCTATGTTGTCTAACCCTGACCAGGGATATGAGATTTATACATCATTGGAATTGCTAATGATGCTGCTGAGGTAAACTCGCTCGACTCGATAGGTGATGGACTGGAGAGCTGTAAGCGCCAAACCAGGATTAGTGGGGACCGTTAAGGCCCAATATCATGGAAAGTGTGCTCATGCTGGTTAAAGCATGGAATTTTGCACAATGAAATGTCTTATTCTACATAACGATTTTTGAATAAGAGCTACCCCGAGGGAGTTTTTGATTAAACACAATGAATGGCTCTCTGAAAAATGAAAAAACAAAAAAAAAAAAAAACAAACCTGAGGCATGAATTAAAGTTGGCTACTAAAGTAACGAGAACGCTGTTTACTATACTGATCGCAGTGTTTTTTCGAATCGGACATGGAGGTAAGATTCTGTCTAACGTCTTTTAGAGGACATCTACAGTAGCAAAGTGACGTTAAAATTATTTTTTTAGTTTTTGTTTTGGCTGGAAAACATTTTTCTCCACATTATATCACATCTATATAAGAAACTAGGGAGTAGGCACCCCTGTAAGATAAAGATCTGAACAAGTGTGTATGAAAGGTGCCAGACAAGCAAGATAAAAAAACTACAAGAAAAGAAAAACATCCCCAAAAAATCAGTCAACCTCGATAGTTTTCATATCTATATATTAAAATGGCTTCTAATTTAATGCTGAAATATTCTACAATTTTGGATCTCCAAGAAGTCTCAGGTTTAAGACTTTGACTATGCGGCTTTGTACGTCTTGTTCTGTGACACTCGCCTCCCGACCAGTAGGTCCTGGGTTCGAGTCCAGATTTGAGCGGCGCAAAGTTGAGTCCTTGGAAGAAGGTTTTTATTCAATTCTCTCACCGTGCTCAGGTATAAATTGAGTAATTAATTAATTGGCCATTGACAGCGTTGTCCCGGTCGAAAAATAATTTGCAACATCGCTCTAGAGGTGTCATGTCTTGTCCTACATGTTAATTGTTGATGTTAGCTAGGGATCAGTTGTAAAACGCTTTGAGAACGCTTAGTGGAAATTGCGATAAATAAATGCATAGGTTTTTTTAATGCGGGGGACGGGACGGTCATCTTATCGTAGATATTTCCCATGAAATCTTAGCACTTTCTGTTTTACACTATCCTATTGCAAATGTTGTGTAGGGGGGGGGGTATTTTTGAAATAATATAAAATGTATTTAAACACCAATGTTGAACTTTGTGCAAACATTATGTTTTCCAACGGTTTTGTTGTCACAAGAAGCTGAAAAATATCGGCAATGCAATTTTAGGTTTTCTCCCTTTCGTAAGGATGAATCTAAATGAACGAAAACGGTTTTAAATGTTTGAACTGTCCATTTGTTTTCTCTCTATTCTTTTGGTTGCTTATCAGAGAGCCTGTAACCATTCATATCCGTGGCAAAAGAACGTCTATTATTTACCGATGGTGATTTTGTAACCCCCCACCCCCGCCCCCACCCTAACCCCTTTCTCAGAATAAAATCATACATACACACATGAACATACTCACAAATGCACAGAAAAAAAGGGGAAAAAGAATGTAAGAAAGAAAGAGAAAGAACGAAAAAGATAGAGAGAGATAGAGAGAGATAGATAGAGAGAGAGAGAGAGTAGAAAGAGAGAGAAATAATAATAATGATAATAATAATAATAATATATAAGAGAAAGAGAGAGAGAGAGAAAGAAAGAGAGAGAGAGAGAGAGAGAGAGAGAAAGAGAGAGAGAGAGAGAGAGAGAGAGAGAGAGAGAGAGAGAGAGAGAGAGAGAGAGAGAGAGAATCAAAAAAAAAAAAAAAAAAAAAAAACAACACAAAGGCAACAGGAAGAAGTCCCCTTTTGCCCTGTTGTATCTCAATCGTGTGACGTCCCATCGTGGAATCGATTCCAATTAATTCCGTCCTAAATGCCCTGTTTTTATGGCCCTTCTCAGGGGTATTCAAACAGCTGTACTTTTGTGCGAGCTGACAAAACGCGGCCATGGAAACCCCTAACTTCGCCCTACCGTCTTTACATAATTCCATGTTAAATCTTTACGCGTGTCCTGATGTTGAATTGGTAGAGCCTACGACTCACAAGCAACGGGGCCGGTATCAATCACAGGCTCACTGAAAGTTGGTTTTTGTTTTAGTTTTTTTTTTCATTGACTACCCTATCTACCCACCTCGCGGAGGTCCCAGGTTTGAGAGTTTTTTGCCCAAAATGAAGGTCATTTAAATCGATCGATATTTGGACGAGTTTTTTGGTTAAATTTTTTTTTTCAATACGTGTCTTTCCAGAGTACGGCATGCAGTCAACTGGTTAACGAGAAATCCATAACGAATCAATTGAACCGGTCCGTCTGTCTGCTCATTTAATTTTCTAAACCCATCACCACGACTACCGCTATAAATTAATCGTCCCTCGATTACCACGTAATTATTGCAGCAGCACAAAGACCCCTCCCTCATTCCTCATTCTCCCTCCTCACCTCTCATCTCATTATCCCTCTCATTCACACTTCACACAATTAAAGGAAACACCATCTGTTTTATCTCTGTGGGGGTTATTTTCCTGGCGGGATGCTGATTCTTCGATTATTAACAATTTTCATTGTATTCGTCTCTCGATGCGATTGCAAATAATCGATTAATTTCATTATCATAGTTCCTTAAACCCATTTCTCATAATTGACGATCCGTAAAAATTAAAATCTAAATTTGCTTAACTCTCTCCCTCCCGACTATTTTCAGAAAATTTCCCGAAATGTGCAGCTATGTGGTCTGGTGGTATGCCACTCGCATTCGGGTCGGAAGGTCCTGGTTTCGAGCCTCGCTCGGAGCATAGTTGAGTCCTTGAGAAAGATTCTTTACTCACATACTGTACCTGGCCGTTAACAGCGTTGTAATATCGCCTAACATGCGTCATGTCCCGTCCTACATGTTAAGTGTTGCTGTTGTCCAGGGACCCCTTGTAAAGCGCTTTGCGCACATTTAGTGGATATATAAAGAAGCTCGATTTAAAGCTCAATTTAAATGTCTTACTTACCCAACAGAAAAAAAATGATTTTTTTTACATTCAATATCAGAATCAATAAGGTCGAACTATAACATCATTTTGTGCAGCACAACACGATTAACATAACAGCATTAAGTTCTTATGGCTATAACAAAGGTTATTCTTTAAATTCTGTGTTGTATAAAACAAATCTGAATGAGAAAAATGTTCATTGAATCGTAACGAATGCGACGTTCTTACAAGAGTTGGTAATGAGAGGGTTAAACACCACAATTCTATTTAAAACAGCACTCTACATATATTGAGTTTTAACATAAAGTAGTAGTCATTAAAAAAAAAGCCATGGGGCACATACTGCGTGAAACATAATTAAAATAAATTGCTGCCACCCCCTGTATACGACCCATGAATCGGATGAGGGAAATTGGATTTAGTCACCGATGTTTGTCAGATTCCATTTTTCATTCTATAAGCCACTTCATTCTTATTAGGAGTGAAAAAAAGGGGGTGGGTGATGGGGGGGGGGGGGGGGAGTGAAGTTTAGCATTTGTGACCCATCATCTCAAAACGCTATAATTTCAGGATGAATTGGACCTTGTAAAATCACTTAACAATTGAAATAATAGGAAATATAAAGTTTTAAATTTATGCAATTTAAGAAATTATAATTATTCTCCAATAGCGAATAAGGGATTGGAAATGAAGCCCAGGTTTCATGTTTTTGTCTATAAATCAGCACTTAGGTCATCCCGACATAATACCGCTTGGAGACGGTGGGTCGTGTGACGTGTATATTATTGTTTATCATAAATCAACATAGACATTTCAATTTCCACGATTTCCGACAAGCATCTGTTTCATAGTTTTACTGATTTAATTGAACTCTCTCTCTCTGGTGACAACCAATCCAGTAGCTCTCACACCACAGTTTTACAAATACATAGAATTTATCAGTGCTGACAGTGACAAAAAGTGAAAAAGGAGGAAAATCTTGAACGATTGCTTTTAAGCTCCATTTTTACTGCATTGACCCCGATTTAAGAGCAATTGATATGATAGGCTATCATTGATACTCTAGCTAATCCCTGCAGTAGAGTGGGAAACTGCATCTATTTGTTCCATCACACATCAATTCCCTCAATGTCAATACATTTCATTGGGGGAAAATGTAATTCCTCCCCTGACACCATAATCGCGGATTTCCGCGGATCCGAGGAAAACCATCAACACTGATTTATCTCCTATCCCAGATTTAAAATATCACCGACATCTGGCAATCCAGATACTGACGTACTCTAAAAAAAATAATCAAAAACACATTTTTAAAAATGTTGGCCTCGTTTTTCGAATATTGATTCGATTAAAATGATCCTCACTCATAATGCCAAAAACTCGACTTGGAGTCCAAGATTTGAGAGTTTTTGACATGATGAAGTCAATTTAATCGATGTTTGAAGGACATTTCAAAATTAAGAAATGTGCTTATTTCCTTTTTATTTATTTTTAAAGAATACGACAAAATACTGCTGTACGATAACAAAACATATTTTCCCCCTTTTGACCAGAAATCTATTACACTTCTTTTGAAGTTTCAGATTCGCGATTTTTAGAAAAGTTGGAGGAATTTTAAACCATTTATATTTGAAGTAAATAAAAACTTTCGCGATAAAATTTTAAATATGTTTTAAATGAATAAATGAATAAAATAATAATTAGTAAACTTATTCATCCATAAGAACATTGGGTTTGCAAACGTGAATTATGAAAAGGAATAGTACATAAGCGTTATAAAATATTATATTTAAAAATTCCATATGGCAAATACCATAGAAAATAAAACCAAAAGAATTAAAATAAAAAAAAAGAAGTTTAGTCAAAATACAGCAAAATAGCTGCCACCCAAGACATCATCTGCTCGTCTTGTTGCCACCCCAAACTTTCATTCATCTTCATCTAACTAAACCATCCAATCACTCTCAACACTCTCCCAACCCCCCTCCCCCATCCTATTACTTAAACACTCGTTTTATGTCATTGCTCCAATCTTGATGCCCTCTAGCAAAACGTCTCGTGCCATTTAATCGATCTGCATCACACCCCCCCCCCCCAACTTCCCCATCCACCCTCCATCACCCCCGCGCCCCCCTTATCTTGCCACCAATAATACCCCCCCCCCCCCCCCCAAGTTCTACAACAATCCCATTATCCCATCTTTAATTACTACTTTTGATCTCATCTCTCATCTACTCCCCCACTCTCACAATCTAATTCAGAACAACTCGCTTACCCCCCTTCCACCCTCCTAAACCCCCTCCCCATTGGCAGCCAGTTTCATTGGTGCCAATTCTGAGTCAACTGTTAAAATGGGAAAAAGAAAAGAAATGAAAATTTGACCATTGTGTCGACTACATTCAGTCACTGAGAGCCTTTATATGAGAAGCAAAATGTTTGTATGTTTGATGTGTGTGTGTGTGTGTGTGTGTGTGTGTGTGTGTGTTTTGGGGGGGGGGGGGTGAGGAGATTGACGGAGTGAAAGGTTCTGGGTTCAAACTTTTCTTTTTGTTTAGATTTAATATTATCGGCTACAACTACCATATTGAAATAATATTATTAAAAAGCACTCAATCAATATCTACCCAAGACATTCATTATTCCTACTGTACTTTGAATAAACACGTATTTAAAATTTTGGCCAGAAAACTCGTAAATCAACTATCGATGGATTAATGTGACCCTCGTCTTGCCGAAATCTCTCAAACCTGGGACTTCGAATCTCTGCACGAGCAAAGAAACAATTGTACAAATGTGAGAGTTGTTTTTTTTTTTTCATTTATAATAATATAGTAATATTATGCTCTAACCAAAATTATCGAGCACTCTTATAAACTACAAGTACCGCCAACGCTCGCTCTCTCTCTCTCTCTTTCTCTCTCTCTCTCTCTCTCTCTCTCTCTCTAAATATATATATATATATATATATATATATATATATACATGTATGTGTGTATGAGAGAGAGTGGGTGTGTTCGTCAGAAATTGATATTCATGAATCATAAAGAGTGCTCGGCAATTAAGGAGCGCGAATTATATATATTATGTCATCTTTTAAATGGTAAGATAACACACACACTCACACACAATATATATATATATATATATATATATATATATATATATATATATTATATAATATATATACGAAAATGACGTCACTCAAGTCTTTTTTTAATTGTTTTTGCCATCCACGTTTATGAGTACTTCTCACTTGACTGTATGAACCAGACTATAAATGTTCATGGTTACACATAGCTTTGTGTGTTGGTCCGTTATACTTCCGGATGGCAATGTTGTGAACTTTTTAGCCAAGCGCATACTATCTATATATAGCCCCTAAGCTCAAAACTAATCAACGTGAGTACCTGGAAACCGTTGAGTCAGAAATGGCGTCAAGAGATTACCCACCTGGGACAATCTATATCCACCTTAATGCCTGAGCAGATGTCCTCACTCGACGCAGGCCAAAAGGTCAACCAAAGTTCACATCATAAATATTCCCTACTATAAAATCACAATACAATTATTATTATTGTCTATTTACAAATGAGCTCATTCGTCCGAATACAGTGAGTACTTATCGGGGTAGGACCCGATACAAATAGTAGTCTGTAATACAACCCAGGCCATCACAGATAATAACGGATGATAATATAGATATTAGAGATAGGAGCAATGGGGACGTATTGAAATAGAGTAGAAATTACTCACGGGTCATTAATCAGGACACCTCATTATATTGTACACAGCAGGTGTGGCGGTGGTGATGGTGAGTCGCACGTGCGTTGTCGTATAATTATTATTTTAAAAAAATAAATTATGCCCCCTTTCGCCACGACGTCATACTATATCGTTGCCAAGGCATTCCACAAAGGAATATAGATAATTCATCAAACAAGATGTCTGATGTCAACAGGAATCACCCATGTTGTCCAAGTGAGCAAATTGGGGGTTAATAATCTATTATTATTATTATTATTATTATTATTATTATTATTATTATTATTATTATTATTATTATTATTATTATTATTATTATTATTATTATCATCATTATTATTTTTATTATCGGATCTATAAATTCAGCAATCTGTCCTTTCACATTTTATATCAAAGCATACATCTCAGTTATAAACTTGATCTCCACCATGGATATTTCATAGAGAATTCATTGTTTTATCGTGATATGACCTCCGACATTTTGTTTCATTGGCAATCATCTTATTTACTACACCATTTGTTTACCTTTAATGGTTAACAATAAAAGATGGAAGAAAGAAAAAAAAAAGGTGGAAGGCGGGGGGGGGGGGGGGGGGGGGGGGGCGTTCAATTGGTTGAGCCATTGTAGCAAAATGAGAGAAGTTATTGAATTATTTCTTTCCATTGTAAATTATTTTTGCCCTTTCGCTTTTTTGTTGTTGTTGAAAACAATTGTTAGGTAGTATAATTAAAGAACAAAATTTTAAAAAAAGTCAAATATTATCAAGTAGGAAACATGTGTGCGACCCATTAACTGTAAAAGAGAATTGAACACTCGAATATATTATTAGTATTAAATAGGGATGATTTAATGTCACTGACCGAGAGGGATAAAGAAAACAGACAAAAATATGATTAGAATTAAATTGTAGTATTTGCGAACAATGCATTCTGTCGTACTCTGATAAAACATCATTAAAAAAATTTGGACCAGAAAATCGTCTTTCAAATATCGATCGATTAAATTTATCCTCCTCTTGTCAGATATGATTAAACCTGGGACATTCAGTAAGTCAGTAAGATTTCAGAGTTTTTGACATGAAGAGGATTATTTAATTGATCGATAATTAAAGGAAGAGTTTTCTGGACAAAGTCTTTAAATGTATTTTTCCAAAGTACGGTAGATTGAAAAAAGCATGTTATTGTTACAATGTAGCTTTGTCATGATGACATACAACGTTATATTATGTTCGAACATGACAAGAGAGAGAGAGAGAGAGAGAGAGAGAGAGAGAGAGAGAGAGAGAGAGAGAGAGAGAGAGATGGATAGACAGATAGATAGAGAAGGAGAGAAAGGGGAAAGGGGAAGAGCATGCGTGCGTGTTGCTTGTGTGTGTGTGTGTGTGTGTGTGAGTGAGTGTTTGTTAATGTGAATGTGTGTTGGTGAGAGAAAGTGAAATAGATGGAGAGAGAGTGTCTGTGAGTGTGTGTGTGTGTGTGTGTGTGTGTGTGTGTGTGTGTGTGTGTGTTGGCAAATTGCATGTCTATTGTTTCCGATATCATTTTACAAATATGCTATTTCTAAGTTGTCAGGGTGATCGCCTTCATTTTGTTTCTTTGTTTTTGCTTGTAATCAAAGATGAATACACAATTCTTACACCCTTGCTTTTTGGATTTCCGGACTTATTCTCATCGCTGAGAGTGCGCGCTGGGAACAAAGTTCGAATTCCAAAAAGCTAGAGTGTAATATATCTTTTATTCTACACCCTCAATCAATTCCGATTTCGTCATGTTTGAATAAATGAAAAGTTAAAAAACACGAGATGATGCTTCTAGAGAATCTTACTTTTAGTGAAATTTAACGCTTAATAATATGACGTCCCAGATTATTATTGTAAACTTGATATCATTACACGTTACTATTTTTAGAGAGGGGTAGAATAAAACTTGATTTTGCTTTCATCATAACAATATAATATCACCTTTTGGTGCAACCTCGGCGTAATTCTGTTCTTTGTCCCTAAAAGTCATTGTAATGTATCTTCTTCCTGTTGCCTTCTCAAGAGGCTAAACACTTATGAGGAATGGTGCGACTTGGTTTGGTGCTGGTTGTGGTGATTAGGATGATGAAGATGGTGGTGATTATAATGGTATCGGTGGTGGTGATTAAGATGGTTGCTGTGGAGGAATAGTTGATAGTCATAATGTATACATGCGTTTGCATGACATAACACCTGTGAGAGGCTTTAGATCAATATTGTCCCAGGGGCTAGGATCATAATCGATCTGTCTACTACTGTCTATTCCACAGCTGGCGACGTTGGGATGATGGGATTTGATGACGATGGTAGTGGTATTACTATTATTATTAATATTATTATTATTATTATTATTATTATTATTATTATTATTATTATTATTATTATTATTATTATTATTATTATTATTATTATTATTATTATTATTATGGTGATGGTGATGATGACGACGACGACAATGACGACGACGACGATGATGATGATGATGATGATGATGATGATGATGATGATGATGATGATGAGGATGAAGATGATGTTGATGATGGTGATAATGATGATGGTGATGGTGATGACGACGACGACAATGATGATGATGATGATGATGATGTTGATGATGGTGATAATGATGGTGGTGTGGTGTGGTGCTGATGGTGTGGTGTGGTGCTGATGGCAATGAAGAGGTGGTGGTAAAGATGATTGTGGAGATGGTGGGTGGTGGTGGTGGTGGTGGTGATAATGATGGTTGGGCTGATGATGCCAATGAGTGTTTTTTGTTGTGTTTTTAAGGGTTTTACAGCGCTTGCAACACGTTAAGGACATATCAGCGCCAGTAAAAAGGAAAAAAATGGGATAGTAAAAGGTTCTAGTATTACAAATACAGTACAAAAGAAAAGGTGAGACAAAGGGGACTTGGTTCAAATAGGGAAAGATGTAGATTCCAAGAGCACATCGTCAAAGTACTTGGTTTGAGATCACCTAAAAGTCTCATCCAGACACAAGCACAGGTCCCAACTAAGAGGAATACATTCAAATTTTTACAAATCATATACTATAATATGCAAACTAAACATAATACAAAGCGTAACAGAGAGATGATTTACAAGAAAAAAAAATAGCATCTCCCATAACCATAACTATACATTCGACTGTTTCCCTCCCAGCCAAGGAACTCCAGCCAGGGTCAGGACAAAACTAAGTCATCTCATTCCAAGACAACGACAGGAAACAATTGGAAAACGGGTATGGAGGGATAGAAGACACAGCATGTACCTCCCTGCCCACTATGGGAGGTCAGGATCCCCAATGATGCCAATGATGATGACGATGATGATGGTGATGGTGGTGATGATGATTATGATGCTTCTGATGATTATAACAACGATGAAGACAAAGACAAAATCAATTATCATGATGATAACTTTTTGCATGCCTTCAATTCACAAACACCACAGCTGTATAGGTATCGAGATCCATAGCCAATCAATTGATTATCGAACTAAGACAACGATAAATGCCTTAGGGGGATCGAGTAACTTGAACCCAAGTAATCGGATCTCACAGTACGGAGACAATACCGCTGTACTCCAGCAAAACAATTTTTTTTCTACTACATTTTGGCTAATAAATATTACTGAGAATATCGATAAATCAAAAAGCATTTAATAATAGTTCAGAATTCTATAACATGTGACTTCAAAGAACTCTCGAATATGAAAGATTTTGACCAGTTGGTGGTTATTTTAATGGATCGATAATTGAGGTAAAAGCTTTCTGATTAAAATGATCAAAAATATGTTCAATTGGAGCCGGAAGACAACGATGGGTCGAACGTCTGTCCCGGTGGTCCAACTCTTAATAGATCGCAGCAAGATGAATCAAGACGGAGGTCGCTAAATGTATTGTACCATATCAGCTCAAAATGGTATTATGTCGGACGATTAGGGATGCCAAATAGGGAATTTATATAGTCAAAATGTGAGACTTGGGTTAAATTTAAGCTTTTAATTGAGGATAATTAATTACGTTCCTGAAGATGAACAAAAAACAAAACAAAACAAAATATAACAAAACAACAACAACAACAACAACAACAAAGAAACACGGACACAACACACACACACACACACACACACACACACACACACACACACATACACACAAAAAAAAAAAACAAAACAAACCTAAAAAGATTAATAGAACACACAGACTCACAAACACAGAGATGCATTATTTCTCTCTCTGTCTTTCTCTGTCTGTCTCTCTATCTGTCTGGCTCTCTCTCTCTCTCTCTCTCTCTCTCTCTCTCTCTCTCACTCTCTCTCTCATACTGTAAGCACCATTTGGTCATCAGTCAAAAATACATAGATCGTGCTTGTAGCTCAACAGTATTTTTGTAGTCTACACATAAAAGGTACATCATTAAAGAAGATTTATTAAAAATTCATACCCCCCCCCCCCCCCCCAGGCAATGAATCTTTCAAATTCAAAGTTTTGCATTCTGAGTCAGTTATGAATCTATGATGATATTTCTGGCTAGACCCCCCCCCCCACCCCCAACTAAAACAAAAAAAAAAAGGCAACAAACAAAACAAAATTAGGGCTAAAACTCATAAAAGTGCCGTATCTTGAATTGCTTTAAGCATTTATTTAGACCAGCAGAAAACTAAAAAATTATTTCCTGACTATCTTGATGTTTCAATAATAATGTTAGATAAAATGAAAATTCAAAAAGGCTATGAATATTATTCACTTAATGTTTCCTTTGATCTTTAAGTTTAAAATGATTTCTTTGAATATAATAATATTATTTGTTATATAACATTTCCGGAAATAATTTTGTCTCGTCATGAACCCGGTTGAGCTTTTGCTTCAGGCGTGTTTAATGATTCATGGGCTGTGGGACAGGGGTTGCCGTTACGTGGGCAAAATTGATTCCTTTCTGGAGGCGGTGGTGGTGGTGGTGGTTGAAAAGTTGGGGGTGGAAAATGTCTGGGTAGGTGGCAATAGATAGGGTTGTGAATGAGCTGGTAGGGCACTGGATCTTATGCCGTATAATCGTGATAGTGATGATGACGATGATGATGATGATGATGATGATGATGATGATGATGTTGTTGATGATGATGATGATGATGATGATGATAGTTGATGATGATGATGATGATGATGATGATAGTGATGTTGATGATGATGATAAAAAGAATAAAATAATAATAATTAGTATAATAATAAGATATATAGCTAGACAGATATATAGATAAATATATAATTTGAAAGATAACAAAAGTAGACAACTAGGGACTGAGATAGGGAAATCCCATAATTAAGAGGCGCTTAACGAATTACGTTTCAAATTTCCTGAATTCTATAAAGTTAAGAAGTGCAGTGCATTTGTAGTATTCCGATTTGTTGACTGTTACCATTTTGCCTCGTAAAAGGTCAAATCCATTAAATTGTCATTTCTTGCAGGTTAATCTACACTGTTGACGTGCTATCCATAATGTGCACCAAAGCACCACTGTTTTATACAAATCAAGAGTTAAATATAAGGACAGTAGATCTACTTTTGCTGAACTCATCGAAGATATTGCACTTATTATTCCTTATGCTCTACTTTTAAAAAATATTCGCAAATGTATAGAATTTTTGTTTTGAGTAATAAAATAGAACAATGATTTTAATTTTATGCAGGCAGCTTGCTAATAATCAAAACATCGGATTTCCAATGAATAAAACCAACATAATCATAAAGTTGTAAATAAGCAAGAATCAAATAAATCGAGTTTATCAGTGTGAATGTTCACAGTGTGGTATGACACTCGACTTCACATCGGAAGGTCCTGAGTTCGAGTCCAGCTCTGAACTAGCGGCGCATAGTTGAGTCCTTGGAAAAGGCTCTTTGCTCACATTCTCTCACCATACTTAGGTATATAATGAGTACCTGACCTTTCAACAGCGTTGTCTCTGTCGGATAAAAAAATGTATTAATATCGCCAAACATGCGTCACGTCTCGTCCCACGTGTTAAGTGTTACCTATGGCTAAGGACCCCCTGTAAAGCGCTTTGACCAAGCACTATAGAAAAGCTCAAGTTTTAAAAAAATATTGTAAAATTCCATTCGTGACGAACTTGTATTTATTGGAAAAATACTGCATCAACTTTTTCTATTTTTTTCCCCTCATATTTTAAAATAATTTATTTGCAAAGATTAGATCTATATAACTTGACGCATATAGAGTGAATTGTATGGATCGTATGGATCGGTGTGACATTTTGAAAATAAGAATATTGAAAGTAAATTTCCACAACATGAAATGTGTTGTAAAATGTCACTAGAATACAAAACAAACAAACAAACAAACTATCTAGGAGTTTAAAAATGTCACAAAATAATGCAGACAGAACTTGGAAATATTATTCTTAAATAGCACATTTTACGCGTTTCTGTAACGCCGCCGGAAATACCAACTGGATAAAAGTCAAAATTCAGGCACCGAGTAATGACAGAAAATTATCAGTCCCGGGCCAGGATTGCATTGAATGTTTTTTGTTAAATTGCCACTGTGAACTTTGAAATGTTTCGTCTCCAAGACGATTGATTAATTCTGCTTTACTCTATCAGAACATTGTTATTTTTTTTTTCATTGCGGCCAGAAAATTTTTACTTCAAAAATGAATCGATAAAAATGACCATCAACTTATAAAATTGTTTCGAAACATTCTTGCCTGAACCGTAAAGGAAATTCAGGTTTGTTATCTTTTAAAATCAATTTGATTGAGGGTTATTATCTTAATGGACCGATGGTTGAAGTTAAACGTTTTCTGACCAAAATGAGAAAAAAAGTGTTTTGTCAAGAGTGAGAAGAAAGAAAGTGCTGCCGTGGTTACTTGATAAAAAGGTTAAAGGGTAGACTCTCACATACTCCCCTCTAAATTCAATACAAAATCAATCCCTTGGCTAGAGATAATTTTCTCTCAGCTGCGCTCAGCGTATAAATGAAAGCATTGTTGTTGTTTATCGGACGGGGTGAGAATCATCGAGTAACCTTTAGGGCTATCTACAAACAATAATTTATAAAACCTGGAGAAACTTTAGACTTTGTCAAAAGATAGATATAAAGGGATGACTTAGAGAGAGAGAGAGAGAGAGAGAGAGAGAGAGAGAGAGAGAGAGAGAGAGAGAGAGAGAGAGAGAGAGAGAGAGAGAAGAGAGGGAAAGTTAATCGCAAATTGGTTTACATTTTATTTTAATTACAATTTATATATAGACTGTCTACCTATATCTTGATAATATCGCACTTCGTAAAAAAACAAAAACAAAACAACTTTGGAGATAATTAAATGCAGCATATTATAACAATATTGTTAGTATTTCATTTGGCTTTCTTTTCAGCTCTTAATACAGTTACTTTTATATGTTAACTATGAGCTACTGGACTTGATAAATCACACGCATAGCGCCTTTAAAATTAAATGTTGCAATTGCTTTGATAATATAATATTAGACAAAACAAAAACAAGCAAATAATTTTTCAAGAGACCAAAGTTAACCAAAAAAAAAAAACAACAAAAAAACAAACAAAAAAAAAACAAACAAACAAAACAAAACAAAACAAAAAAACAAACAAAAAAAAAAAAAAAAAAAAAACAAAACAAAAAAACAAAAAAAAACAAACAAAAAAACCCCAACTAATAACAACCATAACAAATTATTAATTAAAACTGAACTTACACAAAAGAGCAATATGAAAGAAAACAAAAGAAAAGAAAACAAAAATAAAACAAAACAAAATCAAAATGCAAAAAATCACACTGCAGTAAAAACTAGGTGAAAACGAAATCCGTAATAATAAAAAATAAATAATATTGGACCAATCTTCCAAGTTAAACTCACAACCCTGTCAGTACGGAATCCCGAGGCCAGTGAAACCGACACTATTAAGAACGATTACATAATAACAAATTGTGAATTATGTCCAGCTAGGATATTATTTACGGAGTACTGACGAGTGTCTACACCGGCCCAGACGAAAATTATTGACTGAGTAAAATAATGACAGTCGGACGGGTGGAAGGAGTGGGGGGTAGAGTGGCGAGTCTTCACAGATAGCTCTTTCTCGTAAATTAGGACAATATTTGAAATGGGTTTAATATTAAACATACTGCTTCCTTGTTTAGAGGACGAAACCAGTGTCCGGTCACCGGTCGATTCGGTAGCCAGATAGTTATTCCGACCAGTCGTAATAAGGGGATTTATGGCTTGATGGATAATTTGCTTTTCCTGCTCGCCAATCCGCGTCAAAAATAAAATAAGGACACAACGACGCGCTGAAATCAACACCGGATAAATAACATTAGGGACTTGGATGTTTAACTAAAAATGTGTAGATAAAATAAAATAAATAAACAAATACATAGAAAAATAAATAAATAGAATACGGGTTTGAAGAGTGGGGAAGTGGATGGTGGGAAAATGAAGAAGACCCGAACCGAAAGAGAGAGAAAGAGAGAGAGAGAGAGAGAGAGAGAGAGAGAGAGAGAGAGAGAGAGAGAGAGAGAGAGAGAGAGGGAAACAGGGTGGAGGGGGGGGGGTAGAAGGATTTTGTTAATGATGAGATAAACGAATAATAAATAGAGATATGTCATTGTGGCCAAATGGGAAAAGAAACGGAGTATTTATGAAATAAAAATCACGAATCCTCCAATCCCTCTCTTTCTATCTGACCGAAATCTCAGATTCTCGATTTCTTTGCTCTATTAGCCTATCTTTTGTTAAAACAGGTCACATTGTTCTTTCTTCCTATCTCTCTCTTTCCTCCTCCTCCTCCCCCCCCCCCTCCCCTCATCATTTCCGTTCATCCATCTCAAACACACACACACACACACACACACACACACGCTCTCTCTCTCTCCCTCTCTCTCTCTCTCCTCTCTCCCCCTTTTATAATATATATATATATATATATATATATATATATATCGCTTTCTCTCTATCCTTATATCTTCCTAACTTCCAATTTCCTCTTCCCCCATTCTATTCTCCATTCACCCACCTCCCCCCTTACCTCTTCACTTTCTCTTAGTCAGTCAGTCCATCCAACTTTCCTCTTATTTGCATTATCCCTCTTACACAAATTTATAGAAAACACACCCTATTCCTTTTCCCTCCTCTCCCTCTTTCTTCCTGTCAAGCTCTTCTTCCATACCCCTCCTCCATCTCCATTTCTCCCTTTCTCGTCCCGTGATAAACAAAGTCACACTTTACCTCTCAACCCCCCATCTATCTACCTATATTTAGTTTTGTCATCAACATCAAATTAGCGACAACAGTGCAAACGCTCCGATCACTAGACTAATTCCTCTTGCATCCTCCAATACAAAAACATGCATTTAAAAAATCAATACAATTGTATTTCTATTGACAATAAAATAAATAAAAAAAATAATTCCCTTTATTCATCCCAAAGGGGAAATTTGTCTTTAGCGTCTATTCCAAGGGAATACTGGAATAACCCAGGCGTCAGCCGCAGTGCAGCGCCGCAAAGTGAGCTAGGGTGAGGTTACTTGCTCAAGGCGACACAACGAGGCGGGTAGTCGAACTCGATACCTTTTGGGTACGAAGCAAAGACCGTACCGCTGAGCCACGTAGCCCGCCCAAGAAAAGTTTTTTGAAAAAAAAATTCTTACGTGTAATCAATCCAATGTGAGCAGCCACCTCTATGTCTTGATAAACACCTCCTTATCTTGTTTTGTAATCCTTAACTGAATAAAGGGGTGGTAATTTCCTTTGTTGTAAATCTGTTTGATGAGAAATGTGGAGTTATTAATTAGACATGGTTTGAATACATTTCGTCTGAGCCAGACAGTTCTAAATCTGATAAGAGAGTTGTAATGGAACAGACAGCACGATAAATTAAACAAAAGGTATTTTCAATACGCATTTCTATGCTCCAAATTATTAATTAAAAAGCGCTTTAATGAATAAATGAAAGGATTTATGTGGAGGTATTTCCGTAGTTTTCAAAAGCAACAAGAAGGTCAGCATGAGTAGCAGCAACGACATAGGTTAAGAAAACATCAGTCGCAAAAGCAGCAAAATCGATAGCAGCAAGAACATTAGAAAAAAACCCCCAAAACAACACTGAACATCCCCAGTATATTTTCTTTGTAGAGTGGGTGCCGGATAAAACTCCAGGAAAACGATTTACACGAAAACTCTCGATTTCAAAAAGCGGAAAACAAAACTTTTTCATATACATTTTAAGTCCAAAAATATGAATTCCTTCCTTATGCTGGCATTGGGCAACGTTTCTCTGATTTTGACGTTTGACATTGATGGATGATATCATCACTTTGCGCACCTGTCCCCAATCAACGAGAGAGACAGGCATGATAAAACAATATACTGGAGCGACCTTAATTGGCCGCCACTGTCACTTCATGAAACAAACAAAAGGTCATAACGACACCAAAAGGTCAAACTACCCGTATGCCATTACATTTAATATGCGACACAAGACTAGTGAGTTGATCCAGCTAGCATCCGGCATTTTATGGTTATGTTTGGATCACATATATGACAGAAATCATCAATCAAATTTTTGATTAAAAAGTTTGACTTTTTTAAATATTTAAGTCATAGTGCTTACTGCTTATTTACAGACTCGCCACTCTCTCTCTCTCTCTCTCTCTCTCTCTCTCTCTCTCTATCTATCTATCTATCTATCTATCTATCTATCCTCCCCCCCCCTCCTCTTTGGATTCTAATTTCATTTTTAAAAAATCTTTATTCATTTTGAAGGGACCTAATTTCCATTTGGAGTCTGATCGAGATATAATATAAGCCAGGCGCCAGTCGAAGTGCAGAGTCTATCCTTTCTCTTTCTTTATATATATTATATACACATATATGCCGTAATCGGCTTTTTCAAACTTGAGCTTTGCCAACCAATCCAAATACAGCGAATGTCATAACGTTATATATTCCAAAATTCAATAGTTACTCATTAGTTTGCGAACCCGAAAGACAGATTAACCGTACCAGGAGAGACCACCATTGAAGCACTGCTCAAGCCGACGCCATCATTTCTACAAAGGTAGGGCGCATTCTTAAAAATTACAAAAATTAATTACACTTCAATGAGATCAAAGGACACGGAACCAGGTCAAACTACCTCTAAACACGAACATGTATAACCAACCATCGCACAAACAAGCCTTGTAGTTTATCTTGCAAACACCCAGTTGTATTAACCAGTTAACTGTCGTACTCTGGAAAAAAAAAACCCAACCCGTATTTAAATATTTGGGAAGGAAAAAATCGATCGATTTAAAAACCCTCATCTTGGCAAAAACTCTCAAACCTGGGACTTCGTGAAGCCATTGTAATTATCATCATCATCATCATCATCATCATCATCATCATCATCATCATCATCATCATCATCATCATCATCATCATTATTATTATTATTATTATTATTATTATTATTATTATTATTATTATTATTATTATTATTATTATTAATTATTATTATTATTATTATAAGAAGAAGAAGAAGAAGAAGAAGAAGAAGAAGAAGTAGTAATAGTAGTAGTAGTAGTAGTAGTAGTAGTAGTAGTAGTAGTAGCAGCAGTAGTAGTAGTAGTAGTAGTTGCAGTAGTAGTTAGTGGTAGTAGTAATAGTAGTAGTAGTAGTAGTAGTAGTAGTAGTAGTAGTATTAGTAGTAGTAGTAGTAGTATTAGTAGTAGTAGTAGTAGTAGTAGTAGTAGTAGTAGTAGTAGTAGTAGTGGTAGTAGTAGTAGTAGTAGTAGTAGTAGTAGTAGTAGTAGTAGTAGTAGTAGTAGGAGGAGGAGGAGGAGAAGAAGGAGTATTGGTAGTAGTGGCGGTTCTGGTAGTTGTAATAGACGACAGAGGAGGAGGGAAGATGAGGAGGTTGAAGAGACGAAGGGTAAAGGAAGTGCTCACTTAAATGACAAAAAAAAAAAAAAAAAGAAAAGAAAAAAAAAAGAAACGAACATAATAATGCTTTCGATTTTAATAATCTTTATTTACCATAGCAAAAAAAAAGAGAGCTCTCGACGGAAAACAATCCATTAAATCTCTCAACTGGATCCATCGATTCCACAGTGTTAAGCAGTGAATTACAGACTATTTTTTTTTTCTATCTTGTTGACATGACACGGAACGGAAGTGATCACGACACAACTTGCATTTCCTGTCAGCATGTTGTATACATTATTAAGTGTTGTTTTCTTGGGGAGTCTCCTTAACATGAAAGAAAGTCCTACATTTAAATTTACCGTTTTTTTAGACATATCTTTATCTACGCCATAAGCCACACATATACGTTTCAATGCAGTTGACATCATATGCCTGCTCTAGTATGTAATTTTGAGTGATTCTGGGATACTGAAGTTAATTTTGGGTGGCGTCTGCTATTATCAAAACAATTTTACTCACACACACACACACACACACACACGCGCGCGCGCACATACACACGCACACACACGAAGACAGAGGGATACCCAGAGAGAGAGAGAGAGAGAGAGCGAGAGAGAGAGAGAGAGAGATGGAGAGATAGATGGAAGGAGATACAGATATAAATATATATATATATATATATATATATATATATATATATATAATATATATATATAGAGAGAGAGAGAGAGAGAGAGAGAGAGAGAAAAGGGGGGGGGGCGGGGATTTTGTCAAAATAATAACTTTTCTGAAATATTATATCAAAGTGAACATTCGAAATGAACAAAATAAAACCCATAACCCCCCCCCCCCCCACAAAAAAAAAAAAAGGGAAACAAACAAAAAGGAAAAGCACAAAATAAAAACAAAACAAAACACAAAAAACCCAACGAACACACACCCCCCCCTTTCCAAAAAAAAAAAAAAAGAAACAACAAACAAACAGCCACCACCCCCCCCCCCCCCACCCCCCCCCCCACCCCCCAAAAAAAAATAAATAAAAACAACGAAAATTTGACCCCTTCCCCCAATGAAATCCCTATAGGTTCCTTAAAAAAAAAAAGATAAGAGAGATGCACCCATTTCTTTCACCCTTGGGCAAAACTCTACCTTGTTATTGCAGACTGCACAAAATAAGAGAGTCACGCGAATGCCCCACCCACGGTCAAAATTGACGGATAGGATGTCGCATCAATCATAGTCCATCATTAAAATATTATTAGAAAACACGATGTTACATTTAACAACCGAGCTGGTTAATGCGTCGTTAACCTCGATGTAATGCATTCATTACAACTATGACGCTAACGTTTTTAAAATGGCTAATGGATATTTCAGGGAGATTTACGTGGTCTCGGATATCTACTACCACCAAACCCATCCATTTTAATCTCCAATTGATTTGATCAGTTAACACTTCAAAGGCAAGGTTCGATTTTACTCTTAACTTGACATAAGATACATGGGTTTTTACATCGAATGCACTATAAGCGAGCGTGAACACTATACTGATACAAGGGATGGTTTGTAAAAAGTATTGTACAAAATCAATATAATGGCTTTAAAAAAAAACCCCAAAAAACAAATACTAAATACAGGTACTAAACACGGAACGTTTCGGGCTCAAAACCCTGCTTCAGCCAATAGCAAAAATAGTTAAAACGTTAAAAATGACGATGGAATGCAGGAGAATGGCAGCGGTCTGTTGCATTAAGGATACCAATAGCAGTATAATAATATCGGGCTCCAATAAAGCTGTTACTGCTCTCTTAGTCAAAACAATAAGGTCTGTAGTTAGAACAAGATAACTACAGATTTAATTATCATTTGAAAGCAACGAACTGCTGTTAAAGGGTTAAATAAGTCCTAATGCTTGGGTGACAGTAGTTTCGACCATTGAGAATGATTGGTTTTCAATTTGGGTGTCTATTTTTAGAAACACACAAAATATACCCGTAAAGTTGGTAAGAAGAACCAAGTACTATTTACTTAAATTATTCATTGTTTTTTTTTTCCAATATAAAAACGGCTCTTGAAACTATAAGTTTGTCCAAATGTCTCAAACTCGAGGCCTCCGAGAAATCGCCAGGCTTCAGAAATCTCAAGTTTGGGATTTCTTAATCAATTGTTCAACCAATTTGATTTTTAAAGTTTTAATAATAATAATAATAATAATAATAATAATAATAATAATAATAATAATAATAATAATAATAATAATAATAATAATAATAATAATAATAATAATAATATTTTATTGATATTATAGAATGATGATGATGATGAGGAGGAGGAGGAGGAGTATTGTGAATACGATGGAAGTCAAGAGTGATGGTAGCTGTCTACTTCACTAAGAGTACCAATGGAACCAGAACGGATGTAAAGTTCGTTTGTAATAGGGACGACCCGCCTGGGACTTTTCCACTGGTCGACGTCTACATGGTTTTTCCCCCATTGTACATTCTCCTCTTGCCAATCTATCAATAGGGAACTAAAGTGTGATGTCAAAAAACAAAAAAACAACCCCCCCCCCAAAAAAAAAAAAACAACAACACAAACTGGTTCCAATCTCGTTGGAAGTGTAAACCCACCCTTTCACGGGACTGAATACATGCCGTGTGTAATTAATTGACTTTCCGGTTACAGAGTGATGTTATCTTATTTTCTAGTCTAAATATTATATGCTGGTCGTCAATAAAGCTGATCCATCCTCGTTCTTCAACGTCCCGTAATCCCAAGGATTTGCCTATAATACATATTATGCTACTAAAATAGTTATGTCACCTTATGATCTAATATATAATCTATTCATTTTTACTCCCAGGAAGAACTGGTTGCATAATACACACTGCCTAAAAAAAATGGAACCAGAAAAAAAAAGGTGTGACGTCACGACTTTTCTTCCCTATTAGCAAACAAGTCCGTGAACGTAATTGAAATTGAGCTTTAATATAGAGCAATATCCACTAAACGTGCTCAAAGCGCTTTACAAAGGGCCCCTGGCCAACAGCAATATTTAACATTTAGGACATGACGCCTGTTAGACGATATTACACTTTTTCGGACAGAGACCACGCTGTTAACGGTCAGGTACTCATTTTACATCTGAGTACGGTGAGAGAATATGAGTAAAGAGCCTTCTCCAAGGACTCAACTATTCGCCGAACGATGCTCGAACCCAGAACCTTCCGATCCGAAAGCGAGTGTCATACCACAAGATCATATAGCCACACGTATTATTCCACCCAACTACGTACAATTTAATACCGTGTCTCTATGCATCAATCACTTTTTAAAAAAATTATAGGCGCCATTAATCAATTTCTCCTTTCCATCCTCTATCGCTTTATCTATTTGCTCAATTATCAAATTCAATTTTTATTCATTATTCGATTCATTTACCTACACCTAATAACCAGTACATTATCTCAACTGGTTATTTTACTTTTATTCCCTCAGGATGCGCCCGTCTCTCTTTCTCTATAGTTTTTGTTCATAAACGCACAGGCACACACACACACACACACACACACACACACACATACACATACACCCTCCCCACATACAGATACACATATCTACTATTTTCTCAGCTCCCCTCCCTATCTTCCCTAATTCATATTAACATTAATAACGATATCAAAGGCAATTCTGTTCTACCCCACCCCCTCCCACACTCACTCACAAACGCACACAAACTAACACATTCACACACATGCAAACATCATCTCATAATAATATTATGCCATATTTAAAACAATTAGTGGTCTTGTTATTTTGCAACAACGTCAGTTTATCCACCCCTTGCATTTAGTGCTGGGATTACCCGCCCAAATCATTACCCGGGTAATACCCGGGTAGTGGTCTGATTACCCGGGTACCCGCGGGTACCCGTGGCAGGGGTGACTTTGTGTCCCAAAAACATTTAGGTGGGGGGGGGGGGGGGGAAGCTTTTTTATTTTTTTATTTTTTTTATTTTTTAATTATTTATTACAACAAATGAAGCAAAACTGAAGTAAGAAACAAGGATAATTAACTACAATGAAAAAAAATAAATAAATAGATAAAATAAAAATTATCTGAGATTCCTTTAAAAGATAAGAACTAATATAATATAGTTTTAATCTGTTGATTCCAAAATTGAATCAAACGTGTGTTAACAAATAAAACAAAAAAAAAATCAATGTAATTGAAAAATAAAGGAGGAAAATCTTTTGAAAAAATGTCATGTAAATGTAAATATGTAAATAAAATTGTATTATTTCCAATTTTTGTTCAAAAATATTAAAACCGCCAAAATTATTACTCTCAGTTCGGTTTCCATTTGTTGAAGCGGGTACCCGTTACCCGCCCCTTTTACCCGAGTACCCGGTTTAACTTTATTACCCGCGGGTACCCGCGAGTACCCGGGTACCCGCCCAGCAGTACCTTGCATACTCCCTCACTCACTCACACACACACACACACACACACACACACACACACACACACACACACACAAGCAAAAAATCTACCCATATGCTCTGTTTATAACAATTACTGGCCTTGTTATTTAGCAACAATGCGAATCTATCCACATATCCAATCATTCTAACATGACATTTAATTTTTTCACAATGATCCAGGTGAAACAACAAAATACAACAGGTAACTCGCAGGTAATGTTAATCCTCTACATATGAGATAATGACAGATTTCACCTGCATCACGCTGAAATTGTGCATTACACAGAAAAACAACTCTATCCATCCAAATTGCTTATTTGCATTTTGGCAGGCTAACAACAACCATCGCCAAAAAGTAAGACTGGAAACCAAAAATTCAACTTCAATTAATGCCTTCAAGATTGTGGCTGATAAGGAACTCTTTCATATTAAGATGATGTATGGATATGATGAATAATCTTTCTTTGTTATGTTCAGTTCAACTCGAAATGCAATTCGTTTAACGATCTTTTTTTTACTGTTTAAAATTCCTCAATACATATATTATTTTTTTTTAATTAGCCATAAGTCATGTTGTTTTTCAAAATATAATACACATTAATTCAAAGTTGTCGTGGTATGTAGCTCTTAGCTTATTATCTACCGTATTCTGGAGAAAAAAATGGCCAGAAAACCGGCCTTCATATATCGATCGATTAAAATGATCCTAATCTTGGCAACAAAAAAACCTCTTTAAAACCTGGGACCTGGACATAAACATAACCATGCGCATCTGTATAGAACAATATCCACTAAATGTGCTCAAAATGCTTTAAAATGGGTCCCTAGCCAACAGCAACACTCAACGTGAAATACGAGACATGAAGCCTGTTAGGCGATATTACAATTTTTAGACAACGCTGTTAAGGTACTCATTTCAAACCAGTGGACGGTGTTCTAAGGATCCAACTATACGCCGCTCAGAAGGAGGCTCGACCCCCTGGACCTATTGATCCCAAGGCGAGTGTCATACCACAAGACTACATAGTCACAACAACTAAATAAAACATAAGTGTAAAAGTGTCAAATGATAAGAATTATATCCATAGGGCGATTAGCTGGGCTGATATTTACAGGTAATGATAATAATAACATGCTGTGAGTACTCTGACACCATGGGCGATAAATCTTCATTGGGAAATCATTCAATAAATGAGACAAAAAAATCTATAAACGGTTTCTGCTCGTTAATGACTTGGAGATAATAGTCCGCTCACGGATTGATCTAGGTAGGGTTGGAAATACATTGCATTTAGGCAACAAGATAAGAGGGGAAAAAACACCAAACAAAAACAAAACAAAACAAAACGAAATAAAATAACACATAAATGAATGAATAAGAGGATAAATGGGACACACCACTTCATCACAGTATTACGTACGTGTGAATATGAGGGTGAACAAAATAAACCCAAACAAAATATGAAACGTAGACTAAACGCAAGATAATTTGTTTTATTGATGACCTTAGATAACATTTTAAAATCGAAAAAAGTTAAAAATAAAAACCAAAAAAAGTAAAAAATAAATAAATAAATAAATAAATAAATAAATAAATAAATAAATAAATAAATAAATAAATAAATAAAAACAACCAAAATAACCACAACAAAAAACAAAAACAAAACAAAACAATAAAACAAGTCCCCTCCCCCCAAAAAGCAAACAATAAAAAAAGAAAAATTAACAAAACAAAGAAAAAACACACAAAAAAAAAACAAAAAACCCCAAAAAACTCAACAAAATAAACAAACAAAAAAAAACCCAACAAATTCATCCCCCCCCCAAAAAAAAAACAAACAAACAACAACATAAAAACAAAAAACAAAACAAAAACAAAAACAAAACCCAAACAAAAAGAACGAAACAAATTAAAATCTTATATCTATAGTCACAAAAAGATTTAAAGTCTCTTTTATAGAATCTAACTCACCCCGATATAATACTCATTTGAAATTACTAGTCATGTGTGGTTCAATATGAACAGTTATATAGAGTAATTCGTTGTCTTCACTATGCGCAATGCACTTTAAAATGCTTCGTCTCTTTATCCCCCCCCCCCCTTTCCCTTGTAGACCGTAATATGGAAACGTATTTCTATTTCATATCGCACAAGTTACCCATAAATAGGCCCTGCGCCATTCTTTTACCGTCACTCTTACATCTGTTAGTTTCGATAGCCAAGTATTCATTTATGCCTGAGTCAAATGAGATTGAGTGTGTATGTTAAGTGTCTTAGACTTAATACTTGACTTTCAGGCCAGGATTATAGTCACCCATCATGTCACTGACCACGTTCAACCTTCATTGGTTTTGTTACAAAACGAGACATTGTACCGATACCATCTAAAGAGAACACCCCCCCCCCCCCACCCCATAAGCACAAAAACTCGAGAGAGAGCGAGAGAAAGAGAGGGAGAGAGAGAGAAAGTGAAAGAGAGAGCGAGAGAGAGAAAGTGAAAGAGAGAGTTAGAGAGAGAAAGAGAGAGAGAGAGAGAAACACACACAAACAGAGAGAGAGAGAGAGAGAGAGAGAGAGAGAGAGAGAGAGAGAGGAGAGAGATATCTGATATAACTTAAATAATCAATAACAATTTCAATGGCAGCTAACAATACATTGTTTTCGTAATGCGTAAAACAACCGATACAATTTTACAAATTGATTAATCAATAGTAGAAATAAGAAAAAATCCATTGAAAGATTATGTAAAACAAATGAGAATAATATCATGTCGTGAATAATCAATTAGCCAAATTATCGAATCTTCCAGCCCCGAGGTCTGAAGTGATTCCCCCCCCCCCAAAAAAAAAAAAAAAAAATGAAAAAAAAAAAAACCCCAACAAAAACCCAATTATTCTTTTTATCTATTCCGAGCATTTTGCCAATCTAAAGAAACGACACAAGCCAAAAAAAAAAAAAACAAAAAAAAAAAAAAACAAAACAAAAAAAACCATCCTGCATGGTATGTGGCTTTACGATTTAAAATTAAAGTCTTTGAACCTGTACTGAGAAAAATAAAAATAAATTGAACACTCCAAATACGACCCTAGATGGTATATTAATTTAGAAAAATTAATGTTTACGTGTACAACCGTCAACGCAAACCTTGAAAAGATGCGGTTGAGGAAAAAAAATGCGTGACGGAACGAGATATGCTTGTAAAGTAGAAAGAAAGAAAGAAAGGAGGAAAGAGAAAGAAAGAGAGAGAGAGAGAGAGAGAGAGAGAGAGAGAGAGAGAGAGAGAGAGAGAGGGGGGGGGGAGAGATTTATGTCCCAGACACCTCAAATCAACCTCCCTGAGGATTCCAGGAACTCTGGACGAAACAATGTTATAGGAAAATATGTAAAAAAAAAAACGAGGTGAGAACAAATATTAATAATTCGCTCCAAGAATTTGTCAAGCACTACGTGGTTCCAGCTAACTCCCCTCTATCACACACACACACACACACACACACACACACATATATATATATATAATATATATATATATATATATAATATATATATATATATATATAAGAGAGAGAGAGAGAGAGAGAGAGAGAGAGAGAGAGAGAGGAGGGCGGGCGGGCGGGCGGAAAGGATGAAACGAAAAGACGATAAAATATTCAAAAATACAAATCAAACAATAAAGAAAAGAGAAATGTAGATTTATTTTTTAAAAAAAAAAGATAGTTGTCATCCAATTTCCCCCAGGTGATTCAAAAACACAAAATCTTCAAAAATATATCTTATCGATCTTTTCATAAAACAAACACACTGCAAAAGAAGTTCTCTAAAATTCAATCCATAGCCCTGCCTGCCCAATCTTTTATTTCCAGGGAAACGCGAGACGTATCTCTAATTCCTCTTGTCATGTGCATGCCTCCCTAGAGGATCATCCAGAGATCAGCCCAGGACTCGCGTCGCCGAGTCAAACTAATGTTCTTTTCAATGCTGTCCGCGAGATCATTAAAAAGAATCCCTACATGACATATACCGGCTCGCTGTAAAAATATATTATATATTCTTTAGACGTCATGAGTATTGTTGTGTTTATTTGTAACATGTAATGATTTTCCCCCCTTTCCTTTACAAGCAAAAGTCGATTGTAACTCAAATTTGACATGACAAAAAACCCCCAACTTACTTCCGTTTCCGCCAAGACAGCAATAAAATGCAATTCAAAAATCCTGGCTCACTGTTATTGCCCTCTTGGTGGATACGGTTACGTATAAAGTTATAAAAGAAACTTATTAGTCTGGCCGATATACGAGTTAAAAATGTTATTGTAGTTTATGGAGTGTTTTATTCTGTTCATCAGTTCAAGACGATAAATAAAATGCAAGTCATGTAAATTTCATCAGGTTTTTATTAGCTCTTCATGTTCTTTCATAAATATTAATCTATACACGATCCCTTCAGAATTTATTTTAAAGCACATCCTAATTGTATGTAACATGTTCTGCTTCTCCTGAACCCTCTCCGTATCACCCATAGGAAAATCGTCACATTCTTTACGATGCATCCAACAATTGTCTTATTCTGAGTTCTTTTGTTATAGCTAAACTATAAAAACTCGACATTGTGTTGCAGAACTCATTTTTCTGAACAGAATATAGAATATAGATCATAATAGTTACTATCTGTTTAAAAAATATATCTTTGTGTTAGGTGAGTATGAAGTTTCGGGTATAATTCTGAAAATAGTTGGTAAGGAGAGAGTTAAAACGCGGCTAAATACGAGAATACTTTAGAATTGTATAATTTATAAGGCCATGTGGATTTAAGGATTTATCTCGGAATTTGCAGCATCAAGTAGACATCTGTATGTTATAGAAAAGACCCATGGGACGTCTCAGGAAATTGAAAGACAGCAGTGGCAGCATCTGACGGTTGACAGTACAAGTTCATGTCTACTCAGCAAGTCCGCAAAAACCAAACAGGTCTGCAGTCTTGAATTGTCCTGAAACATCCATCCAGTCGCTTAATCCTGCACCATTCCACAAGAACCTCTGCCCCCCCCCCCCCCCCCTTTCCCGACATTATATCCAGGCACACATTCAACATAAATGTGTTTCAAAAAGACTTTGCCAATCACAAAACATACTTGGGCCAGATCAATATTAGACGCATTTACCCAATTAGTTCAGACCAGAGAAAAAATAAATCCAAGGAAACCGGAAGTTGTTGTTTATTATCATCCGAGCTATGAGGCTATAATGATCAAGATAAAACGAGTGTATAAAGCTTTGAAATTCCATCGACAAGTATCAATTATCTCAACAATCGGCCTTTTTTACGACCTTAAAATCGCCCACAGAAATGATTAATCAATTCAGGCGTTAAAGTTAAGGGAATTAGGCAATACGACAACGACATTGAAAAAAATACCCCCCCCCCCCCCACACACATGCACATTAAACGAAACAAAATGTACAAAAAGAAACAAAGACATAATAAATTAAAACAGCAATGTGCAATAAGAAAAGCAACTTTCTGTTGAAATACGAGATTTATTACGTTTAGGCTACAAGAAAAGATTAGTAGAAGAGGGGACAATGGAATGAGAAGTAAAATAGATCGCTTGTATGAGACAACAATAATAAATCCTATTAGTTTTTCACACATTTCCTTTGAGATAGGAAATGAATCGACAGACTAGAGAATAAAGGAAGGTTATAACATATATAACTTGAGTCAGAGATGGCAAAACTATCAAAACACTTAGATTTTCAATTTGGCCCGAAAAAATGTTGTCATTTATCGATATATTGAGACGAATACGTCAAAACTTGTCAAAGTCTTAAACCTCAGTAGATTTAGAAGAGTCGGGTAACATCATGAATTGAATGCTAAGCTGCTGGAAACTTTTAACTGTAAAAAGTAATGTAAAACGGTGAATATAACAGGTTAAAAAAAATACTAAACACAAAATGTTTCGGACTCAAAACGACTTCTTCAGCCGATATCAAAACGGTTTGTCTGGATTTAAAGTGACAACTGTTTTGTTATTGGTTGAACAAGGGTGGTCCCGAAACGTTCCGTGATTGTTTTTTTTTAAAAGCTGTTACATTAATTTATTTGGACATAACTTTTTTAAAATAAATGTTCGGTTATAGGACTTTTTGTCAGGGGTCCTTAATAATTGTGATCCATCGCGGCAATCTGGCATATTATGTCGAACTGAACTAGATGAATTAGAAAAAATGAGTTTAAAGCCAATATATTATTAATTACGAAACTTAAATCATTTCACGTTTACATGACACTCCTGAAAGAAGACATTTAATTTAACTGAAAGTCAACAATATAGGGAGAAAAAAAAATTGATCTCACAATTCATACCGTGACAAGTGACGGGTCATCATAATCTTTCAATATAAGAAATAAAACTTTTTGACAAATTAAAAAAATATAAAATTGTTTACTTCAATGTACAGCAGAACAGATTCGTCTTGGAGAGACAGAAGGACACACATCAAATATTCTCTCACAATTCATAACGTGACAAACAAGTGAAGGGTCATCGTAATCTTTCAATATAAGAAATAAAACTTTTTGACAAATTAAAAATAAATTAAAAAAAAATTGTTTTCTTCAATGTACAGCAGAACATATTCGTCTTGGAGAGACAGAAGAAGGACAAACATCCAATATTCTCATACAGTAGCTGCTACTTTCCTGTTAAATAATAGACAACACCAAGAGGCCGACCCTGGTCTGGCCCGGGGCAAATTGGTGACAACACCAGATGAGAGGTCTTTTTTTTTTGGTCTTCTTTTTCGTCTCTTGTCGTACATTTTATCGTTCTTACACCAAGTACTTGACACGGATACCACAGAATTCCAAACCAGTCATTCCATAGACAAGTCGTAAACAAGTTGTAGAACCAATACCTCAAGAAAGGTCATTACCTAATTTGTTACACAGTGTACATCCGAAAACAAAGCCATTTTTTTAATTAAAAAAAAAATCAACTTGTGTGTATCTATAAAAGTATCAAGTTCATCAAGATCCCTAGAAAGGTCATTACCTAATTTGTTACACAGTGTACATCCGAAAACAAAGCCATTTAAAAAAAAATTTAAAATATAAATTAACTTGTGTGTATCTATAAAAGTATCAAGTTCATCAAGATCCCTCGAAAGGTCATTACCTAATTTGATGCACAGTACATCCGAAAACAAAGCCATTTTTTAAATTAAAAAAAAAAATTAACTTCAACAATAAATAAATAATAACTTGGGCTTTTAGATAGCGCAATATCCACTAAACGAGCTCAAAGCGCTTTACAAGGGGTCCCTGGCCAACAGCAACACTAAACATGTAGGACGGGACATGATGCCTGTTAGGCGAAATTACAGTTTTTAATCCAACAGAGACAATGCTGTTAACGGCCAGGTACTCGATTTACACCTGAGTACGGTGAGAGAATGTGAGTAAAGAGCCTTTCGTGAGGACTCAACTATGCTTCGAGCGAGGCTCGAATCCAGGACCTTCCGATCTGAAAGCGAGTGTCATACCACGAGACCACATAGCCGTACTAGGTATGTAACATCAAAAATCTATGGCTTAGTTTGGACTTGAACCCGGCCTGTAACGGGTTAAGGCAGGATCGATGGAGTAAAGACAGCTCGCTGTCTGTGGAGGATGTGATTCGATTGCACGACTTCCCGTCTAGAGGTTCAGTCTACAGAAATCGAACGGATTCAATACAGTGCTCGTTTGGTGCACACTTGAAATTAGGGAAGAGATTGAGTATTGTGTAGACGCATGGACATGTCAACAGGACGATATTATGATAAATAACAAAATAAATAAGATTCCCTATTCAAGGAAATTTTTTTCTTTAGGGTATATCTCGCGAGAGGACAGTGATGACACACATGCGTCCGACGCAGCACAGCGCCGTAAAGTCAGCAACGTGATTTTCTAAAAATTTCAAATTGGGAAAATAAGATCATAAATAAATAAAATAAATAAATAAGTAAACAAACAAAAAAATAAGAAAAATAAATAAATAAATCAATCAATTAATTAATTAAAATGTGCATATGTAGCCTACTGCGCATTTCCACAATTTCGCTGTAGAACGTGTGTTTCATAATTACATGCGAGTTATTCATACACCTTAAAGCACAGCATCAATTTTATAATTCAATGCAACTTAATAAGCAATCGTAACCGGGCACCAGAATCTTTAATAAATTAAGGATTCATTGTTTTAATGGCTTCAAATTAACTGATGTATGAGGGAAATGCTCTGAAGTATCCCACCTACTTAGATCATGATCATCATCATCATTATCATCATCATCGTCATCATCATCATCATCATCATCATCATTATCCTCTTCCCCCTCCTCCCCCTCCTCATCATCGTCGTCGTCATCATCGTTGTCATCATCATCGTCATCATCGTCATCCTCATCATCATCGTCGTCGTCGTCATCATTATAATCTTCGTCGTCGTCATCTTCATCATCATCATCATCATCATCATCATCATCATCATCATCATCATCATCATCACACCATCATCTATTGAGTCTTAACTACTCCTAACAAGGGTCAATGTATAATATCTAATGCACTTGGCATTCTTTAAATTCACTGAAATGTATCCCAATTCCTCCCCCCTCCCCCAACCCTCCGCTAAATCTCCAACGAAAAAAAATATTTGAAGAGGTTTGTGACAGTGACAGGTAAAGATGACAGGCCTGGCTAATCGAGGACTCACGTGCACTCCTCCTTTCAAGAGTCTTCTCTGGTAACGTTCGCACGGAGGCACCACCTACCTTCGTCTACATCATTTCGCACCGAATGGCACCGGATTGGAATTGTCACTCTAAAGGAGAGATTTGATTTGAAGAGAGGCTTTCTATTCGTGAAGGAGATAAGACCAGGGAATTTTCGATGAAAATTATTTACTCACACACACACACACACACACAAACAAACACACACACACACACACACATACACACACATGCACGCGTGTACTAAAGAACAAAAATAAAATCCCCCCCCCCAAAAAAAAACAACAACAAAAAAACAAAAAACAATAAACAAAACAAAAAAGACAAAACAGTAAACAGCAAAACAAACAACAAATCAGAAAAATAACAACAAAATATAATGTTAAAATATGATTTTTATAAAATACATGCTCAAATGAATGCGAGACAGAGAGAGAGAGAGAGAGAGAGAGAGAGAGAGAGAGAGAGAGAGAGAGAGATAGATAGATAGATAGATAGATAGATAGATAGAGAAAGGAAAGAAAGAAAGATAGAATGAGAAAGAATGTAAGAGATTGTGTTTGTGTGTGTGTGTGTGTGTGTGTATGTGTGTGTATGTGGTATTTTTGTGTGATTAAGTTTTTATGTATGAAAGTAAATATGCACGTCAATGAGTTGTGAGAGTGAGAGATTGTATCAGAGGCAGGTAGAATGTGAAAGAGTAATAAAGACAGATAGGCGGATAAATAGAAAACTGATATGGATATCGTAGATAATGCTAGGAAAAATACGGATACAGATAACAAGATAGATAACCAGTCAGTGGCATTGATATATCCACATGTAAAGTTTCAAACGTAAACAGACTAACTTATCCTGACACAGTATCGATCGGGTCAGAAAGGGTTAACAACAGGCAGGACAGAGTCGTGATAGAAAAACGATCACCTTACGTTCTTTCTTCGTATTTTTTTATTTCATTATCTTCTACTTTCAATTTCTTTTCCTATTTTTTTTTTTTTTTTTCTGTTTTTCTCATACTTGAAATCTCCAACCCGTCACGCCTATCGGACGAGAATGACAGTCATCATTGAATGAATCTTCTCTCTCTCTCTCTCTCTCTCTCTCTCTCTCTCTCTCTCTCTATGAAGGGGTTCCTATGATTTGTGGAGAAATCATCACGCAAAGAGGCCAGTTTAAAACGGGGACCCATTTCTTTTCCATTTGACTCTCTCTCTCTCTCTCTCTCTCTCTCTCTCTCTCTCTCTCTCTCTCTCTCTCTCTCTTTCTCTCGGTTCTGACAGTTTGTAAAGATATCAATACGTCAATGGACCAGTTTAAAACTATAATCATACTGATCCTGAACCCCCCCCGTTCTCTCTCTCTCCCCCCCCCCCTCTCTCTCTCTCTCTCTCTCTCTCTCTCTCTCCCTCTGTCTTTCTCTCTCTGGGTCCACCAAGAAGGGATTGGTTTGCAGGGTACGTTATTCCTAGTACAGACATTCAAATAGATTATCGTTTAATGAAAAGGGTAGCACGGAATTCTTACTATCCAGTAAATGCAACATAAACTTGGATAAACTCCGGTTTCCTGGGGCTCAAAAGACAAAATTGAAGTTTGAAATGAATCGGGGCATATTAAATCTAATAATGAAAATTTCGCATTGAGGGTCATAGTTTTACTCTCTTTCTCTCCCCCCCCCCCCCCCCCCCCCCGTTGTCTCTCCTCCACTCACTCCCACCCCTCTCTCTCTCCCCCTCTCTCTCTCTCTCTCTCTCTCTCTCTCGCTCTCTCTCTCTTTCTACATCAGGCAGTCCCTATCTCAATAAATCCATCGATCTATAAGCAACGAAGAATGCTTAATCCTCTCCATCTTTTAAGATTTAATTAGTCTGGCAATTTGCTCCATTAATCCCTTAGAGACGAGATTCGTTTTCATTGTAACTTCACCAAAAAGCGGTAAGTGAGATCTGGCGAGGATGAAGCCAAAGTCGCATCGCTTTTACCGCTCTCTGGGTGAAAATGGTTAACTCTTTACTATAACCAGATAACTTGATACCAGGTATGATCTGAAAGAAATTCAGGCTCGTTATTTAAGGGATAGAGAGATATAGAGAAAGAGAGATATATAAAGATATATATATATATATATATATATAATATATATATATATATATATATATATATATATATAGACAGAGAGAGAGAGAGATAGATAGAGAGAGAGATTGATAGATAGAGAGAGAGAGAGATAGAGAGAGAGAGAGAGAGCAAGGGAGGGGGAGAGGGATGGAGAGAAAGAAATATATAGGTATATAGATTGAAAGATAGATAGATAGATGGATAGATAAATAGGAGAGAGAGAGAGAGAGAGAGAGAGAGAGAGAGAGAGAGAGAGAGAGAGAGAGAGAGAGAGAGAACAGACCCCCCCCCCCCCCCGCCCCCCGCCCCCATCGCCAAAAAAGGTAAAACACCTAGAAAAAACAAGACCAAAAAAATAAAAAATAAAGGATGGTAAAGTAAAACGAGCGAAACAAAAAACGAAACGAAATAATATAACAAAACGAAACGATGACAAAAACACCCTCCCGCCACAAAAAAAAAAAAAAAATCAAATAAACCAAAAAGAAACAACCCAAAATTAACAAAAACCACACATTCACACACAGATTAATCGTTTAGTTTCCCCTATCATTGAAAAAAGATGATGGACTGCTTGACCTAGATCTTATCGTCCAGGGGAATACAAAATTCACTGCGAAATCACAGAGCAATAATCAATTATACAACAGAATGACAACCATTTCTTTTTGTTTATTGATGTTGGGCCAATGGAAGGACTTAAACAGAGATCCAGAATACAAAATATTGTATTAATGTTGTCGAAAACAGTCTCACCGCTGGAGTTCTCTGTCCAGTCAAATCGATCGTGCTCTGGTCTAAGCTTTAACCCTCTAATGGCGAGACTTTTTAATGTCTCTGAAACAGCAACTATTTAACTACTCTGAAAGCCTTGATCTGAAAAAAAATCATAATGTATGACCAATCTCGACAACGCGGCACTATTTTCAATGTTAACGATCTAAGAGGCTTAGATATAATACCGTTTTGAGAAGACACATATGGCTAATTGAATGCATATGGCTAACGGTCTCTACAGAAGGAACGAAAAGAGAGTTTCAGGGTATATATATATATATATATATATATATATATATATATATATATATATATATATATATATATATATAATCAAATCAGTTCATTAAAACGTGCAGATAAGCACAATTCATATTCATTGATTTGTCTGTGAGATCAGCCTCCAAAACTACTGAAGCGTGTTTCACCTACGGAAATGAGTTCGTGTTTTGTGTTTTTATGGGTTTGTGCGCTGGAACAGTACGGACCCTCTATATAGCTATTCACTGGTTGTACGGCAACTGTGAGAAAATATAAATTATTAAGTTTTATATCATGGTCTGCTAAGAGAATCGATAAAGCATTGTGGTGCGCACTGAGCACAATAACATCTTAGAGATGCACTATACAAGTGTCTCCACGTATATGTATTTATTATTATAATGCAGAACTACAGCGATATTCTTTGTATTTACTTGCTCAAAGACCACAAACAAGCTCAAAGACCACAAACAAGTTGAATAACCTTTTTATATTTGATTGTTTTCATTTTGACAAGCCTTCGCCAATTCTCTTTACAATTGCATCTTTAACATTAAACACGAAAACATCATGTTCAATAATGTTTACGCTGCCCATTCTGTCGCAATGCTCACTCCCACAGAAAGAATTGTAGCGATAACACTAAAATTAGTTTGTTATTATTATTATTGGCATACACATTGTTCAATCGGCTCACCTGTAAACTTTCCTCTGGCATTTCACTCCAGACTATTTGTTTGTAATTGACAACCAATGTTTAACAAATCTGCTGTTATCTAAGTCACGGATTTACCGAGAAGAAACAAGTAATTTATTTGTCTAGTAATTTCTTTAAAGTTCAGAGAAATACGAGCAATTCAACAAGTAGAATTTAAAGGTGCGGCGTTTTTCTTTTCAATCTCCGTCTTCCTCCCTTTTCCTCCTCCTCCTCCTCCTCCTCCTCCTCCTCCACCACCACCACCACCACCACTACTACTACTACTACTACTACTACTACTACTCCTCCTACTACTACTACTACTATTATTACTACTATTACTACTACTACTACTACTACTACTACTACTACTACTACTACTACTTCTACTACTACTACTAACCACCACTACCACCACCACTACTACTACTACTACTACTACTACTACTACTACTACTACTACTACTACTACTACTACTACTACTACTACTACTACTACTACTACTTTTTGTAAATCAGAGAGATTCTAAACCGACAAGGTACAATTTTACTGTAGCCTGACATCAAATTATGTTTTCCGTGAATCGCTATTCACATTGCTGTCAAAGCATTCAGGTGACAATTCTGTTATGTCAATAGTAAAAACCAGATGAGAGAAATAACCAATAATGACAGAAATTAGAGGTTGAAAGCAATTCAAATATCGTTGTTTAAAAGCATAAATTGCCTCTTTATGACTAGTTTGTGTCAATAATCCCTTTATATTAAAAGGTTAATGATTCTCTGAACAAATAATGAGATCAATTATTTCAGACGCTTTTATATATGGAGTTTTATTTCAATGAATACTCTTTTTGCACTTTCTGGTTCGGCATTATAATAAATAAATCAATTGATAAATATATAAATACATACATAATGATATAAATATATAAATGGTAATCAAATTAATATATAGATATATAAATAGGTATATACAAAAATTAATTAATGAATTAAATGAATAAATTAATTAGAAAATAAACAAATAAGTAAATAAATAAAATTCTATTTAACCACCAAGGGAACATATTGCTTCAGAGTCGGTCTATCGCAAGGAGTCTTGCTCAAGGGAAAAAAAAAACGGAATGGCGACAATGGGCGCAGGCCGGGTATCCTAGGTATAAGTGCTTTAGGATATTTGTTTTTCTCTCTTCGTCTTGTCGAAAATCAAAATGCATCGTTATAAGTATAGATAGTATGCGCTAGGCTAAGAAGCTCACAACATTGCCATCCGGAAGTATAACGTACCAATACACAAAACTATGTGCAACCTTCAACGTTTATAGTCTGGTTAATACAGTTTAGTGAGAATTACTCATATCCGCGGATGGCAAAAAGCAATAACAAAGACCTGAGTGACGTCTTCTTCGTTCTATCTATATAAAGATTCTGTACCACCCTGATCTGAATATGAAATTATTTTTTTTCCGCCACTACGCTATGGCGTGTCATATGGTGACATCGTTAGGATGTGGCAAATAACATTATCTTAGATGGTGTCATTATCACCTCCAACCAAATATCACACTGTGCCCAGGGTCTCTCTTGAAGGTCTTTAGCGTTCTCGGGTGGAGAAAAAAAGCAGTCTTGAAGAGGCATGTAATGTTACGTTGGGGGGGGGGGGGGGGGGGGGGGGGGGTGGGGGGGGGGGGGTGAAAGAGAAATTATTGGGTGATGGAAAAAAAAGAAGAGTGGTTTAGAAGCTAGGACTTCATATACTCTATAGATGTCACTGTCTATAAGTCATGAGATGAAGAGAGTAAAAATATTTTACAAAATGTGAAGATGTAACCCTACATTGAGAGAGAGAGTGAGAGAGAGAGAGAGAGATAGAGAGAGAGAGAGAGAGAGAGAGAGAGAGAGAGAGAGAGAGAGAGAGAGAAGGAAGGGGGTGTCTATGTACACGTTAAATGAATGTGTTTATTTGAGTATATGTGCGTTTGTCACTTCATGACGGTGGTGGTTATTTTGATAATACAAACACACACACACACACACACACACACACACATATATAAAATATATTAAAATATATATATATATATATATATATATATTATGTTGTGTGTGTGCGTGTGTGTGTGTGTATAGAGGAGGTAAAATTGATAAGTAAATTCCCCTAATGGCATTCCAATAATCATGCCTTATTGTCGGGCTGGTAAGAAACAGTAATGGTGAGTGAGGCGGTCGTTTGATGGTGTCATTCGGAAAGACAGATGGATGGATGGACAGATGGATGGATGGATGATCAATAAATAAATTTACTGAGTGATGGTTGACAATGCGTGGACTAAAGCAAAAAATTTTAAAAATGAAAATAGTGGAGAAATAGGTGTTTTGAAAGAATAGTGGATGGATGAGGTAATAGATAAGTAGAGGGATTAATAAATAGAAAAATATACAAAAGATTCATGCATGCTTGTACCACATTTACTCCACCCTCCACATAAATGGTAACGCGTAATGATATCGTGCTTAAATAATAATTTGTGACGTCTTACTATCAATCGTTACATTAAACTAAAAATTAGATTTTTAAATAAGAAGAGTCTATCATTTAAGTATTTTTTGAACATGTCATTAATTAAAAGATGACAAAATCGGAATCGATTGAGAGTAAAGAATAAAAGAGTTCTTACACTCTTGCGTTTTGGAATTCGAATTTTGTTCCCAATATGCACTCGCAGGCTCGTGTAGCGATTGGGAACACGTCCGGAATTCCAAAAAGCAAGAGTGTAAAAATTGTATATTCGACTTTTTATTTCTAGGAAAGGCAAGAGACGACGAAGGACGGGTAATGATAATGATAATTTAAAAATTTGCTCGGATCTATATAATTTCTCTCATCTCTGTGTTGAGTCTTTGGAAAGGTTGTCCCATTCGACTCATGTGTGAATCCCCATATTATTTCAGAGCCCGAGACAGTTAAATTATCGTCATGCTGTGCAATGCCAAATCACTTTTGCATAGCCATTATTTAAGGACCGATGGGTTTTAAAAAATGCTTCAGCTTTGTTAGCTATAGCACTGGAAGGAACGACCTCACATACAAATAAGAGTTTGTTCAACGGTATAACAGGATATATATATATATATATATATATATATATATATATATATATATATATATATATATTTTTTTTTTTTAAATTTCTGGCATTTATATATTCATATTCATATTATAAAGCGCAGCTCTGGTTATGGAACTGCTCCTTTTTTATATATACATCCTATTTCCATTGTATTTTTATCTTATTGTGTAAATTATAACACGTCTGTACAAAAAATTTCCTTTTTGGGATGCAATAAAGTATTATTATTATTATTATTATTATTATTATTATTATTATTATTATTATTATTATTATTATTATTATTATTATTATTATTATTATTATTATTATTATTATTTATACCCACCCAACAGTGATTGGGTGGCTGGGATTAATATTCGCTCTGCATGAAAGTACTCTATGGACTACCAACTTATCTAAATAGTAGCAAGGAATTGTTACAGTCCGTTTCCTGTTATAAAATTGGAACAAACTTCGACTTCACTGGCCTGATAAACTCCCCGGCTTTCCCCTTTTGATGCGGGAGATTATCTGTTCTGTAACCATTTAATTTTGTTCTCGTGAAATGAGAAAAGGAAATATCCAAGGGAAATTGATCGACGCGGGAGGCAACTACGTTTTATGAGAAACCATGCGAAGCCTACATGCTTGACATGCTGTGCAATACAAAATCATACCAGAAATCCGAACCCCCAAACGACATGAGAGTGATGTTCAAAGTGTTCTTTTTCTTTAAAAATTTTTTTTTTTACGTAATACCAGGATTGCACTCTTTTGTTAAAGTGATATCTCAATTCTTTTTTTTTTGGTATTGTGTAGACAATAATTTATTGACTCAGTGGGCGTTAGAATTATCGTGCAGGAAAACAAATAATCACTTCTGAGCAGTAAAAGCTGCGGTACACATTGAGAAGAAGACAATACTATCAAACAAAAATAAAACATTTCTACTGTATAGCATTCTTTTTTTTATGTGTGAACAAATAGAAAAAAAATACCATGGTACATATAAACTTAAAAGCTCTTCTAATAAATGGGCTTAACAACTTGTTGGTGCTTTGGATACATTAAAAGCTGAATTGAAAAGATTTTAGGTGTAAGAAATCCATTGATTGTCACACCAAGAAAGACCATTAAGTACAAAAGATGAGTCATGATCAGCGTGTACTTATTTGCAGGTCTGATAAGCAAAATTGTTATGGTCTCATTGTTGTAAACGTGTACTATCAAACCAACGCAAAATATTGTCCATTACACCAATGTTATATCAAGCTCATAATTGCGTTTGGTTATCAGACCTGCAAATATGTGCACGTCGGCCATGATAGAATACCGACAAGCTATTGATCATTTCTGTCATGGTGGCCTAGGTTTCTAGAAAACATTGACAAGCTTTTGATTGGTTGATTCGAGTCCCGCTTGGTGCCGCGCATAATAGAGTCCTTTAAAAAAAAGCTCTTTATTCACATTCTATCACTACACTCAGGTGTAAAATGGGTACATGGCTGGTAAGAGTATTGTCTCTGTCGTAGAAATAATTGTGATAAACGCCTTTACATGCTTCTATCTCGTCCTGCTTGTTAATTGTTACTGCTGGCTTGGATCATTTGTAAAGCGCTTTGAGCACAATATTGGATATTGCGTCATATAAAAGCTCACGTTTTCTTCCTTCCCCATGAATCAGTACTCAATGATCTTGTATCACAATCTAATGACCCAGGCGCCATAATGACAATTACTCTACAAATGATGTTTTGGATTTGTAAACAAAACGACATTATGATTTTTTTTCTTTTCTTTGGTCTGCTGGTCTCATTTTACAAATCAAACCGCTTGTTTGATTGTGTGGTAAACAGAATCATCATCCCACAAATATACGGCATTTGACTGATTGTACGAGCTGCCCTAAGTTAACCCATTAAATTAACTGTTGTAATCTGGAGAGAAAAAAAAATATTAAAAAATTTGGCCAAAAAACTCGTCCTTCAAATTTCAATCGATTTGATTAAATTAAATGACCCTCATCTTGGCAAAAACTCTCAAACCTAGCGAAGTTCCAGGTTTGAGAGTCTTTCCCGACATGAGGGTATTTAAATCGATCGATATTTGAAGGACGAGTTTTCTGGCCATTTATTATTTTTATTCCGGAGTACGGAAGTTAACTAGTTAACGGTAGAAGAGGAATTGATCAAGTTGTAGGAATGACGACAATGGGGAGTGTTTGAATGGTTAGGAATTTGGTAAAAAGGACGAATCCCTCAACAGCAAATCGTAATGTGTTTTCATCGGAATTGGCAAAGCGTTTGGCGCTTTTCACAAAATGGTGCCAATTATGTTTGTTGACATCCTCAAAATCTATAGGATTGATTTGTGTATGTGTGTGTGTGTGTGTGTATGCATGTGTGTGGGAAGGGGATGGGGGTGGGGGTGGGTGTTAATGTGTGTTTGCGTGTGTGTATGTGTTAGAGAGAGTGTGTAATTGCTTGTGAGTATATGTGTGTGTGTGTGTGTGTGAGCATATACGAACATGTGTGTGTGTGTGTGTGCGGTTGTGTGAATAGGTCGTGTGTTTGTATGTGAGTTTGTCATGACGTGTATTGCAATCATATTCCAACCACCATATTATGAATTGTTTGGTCGCATTATAAAAAAACCATAGATCGTGATGGTTCTACTCACCCCGTTGTTTGCCCAGGGAATAAAGAAAATTGAATGCGTATTGACACGAAGACAACGGAAGCTTTTTAGTGTCTCTCTTCGTCCCTGCCACCCCCCCCCCCCCACCCCAACCCACACACACCTTCCAATTCTTTCTCTGCTTTTCATAGTTCACGTGAAGTAGTGAGCTGTCCTGATTTAAAAAAAAATCTTGTATGTTGCGTACACAGCGGTACATACAAATCCTACATTTTAATTTTCAATTAATGAATACAGGGCTGCAATCTTACTATAACAGTTTCAATACATTGATCCGTATTATGTTTAAGCTAATCACAAAGTTGATGACAGTGATGATAATATCAATGATGATGGTGATGATAATGATTATGATGATGATGATGATGATGATGATGATGATGATGATGATGATGATGATGAAGATGATGATGATGATGATGATGATGATGATGATGAAGATGATGATGATGATGATGATGATGATGATGATGATGATGATGATGATGATGATGATGATGATGCAGATATTGATGTAATAAACCCGAAGTACAAAGAATCTCCATTTTCCATTCTCATATCCTTCCGCTCTTTTAAAGAAACACTCCGCTTCAACGAACGAGTTCAATAAACTCCTGTTGTAAGACTTTGCCCTAGTAATGAACAAACACACAACTCACACATGCATAATTATACACACACACACACACACACACACACACACATACACTTTCTCTAGTTCTCTCTCTCTCTCTCTCTCTCTCTCTCTCTCTCTCTCTCTCTCTTCCTTATTTGCAAATCAATTGATAATTATCTTCATTGTTTACTACCACTTTTTTTAGGATTTTGAAAAATGGACCCAAGTTTGGGCCACCTTCATATTGGGTAAAGAACTAGTTTCATCGCAGTATAGTACAGTCGCCCTCCCCTCTCCCCCTTCCTCTATATCCCATATTCACCATTGGGAAAGAAACTGACATTTATAGAAACATTCGTAGCACACAGGGGAAGACCATGGCAATGGGGCAGACGGGTAGATAGATAGATAGATAGATAGATAGATAGATAGATAGATAGATAGATAGATAGATAGATAGATAGATAGATAGATAGATAGATAGATAGATAGATAGATAGATAGATAGATAGATAGATAGATAGATAGATAGATAGATAGATAGATAATAGATATAGATAGATAGTAGATAGATAGATAGATAGATAGATAGATAGATAGATAGATAGATAGATAGATAGATAGATAGATAGATAGATAGATAGATAGATAGATAGATAGATAGATAGATAGATAGATAGATAATAGATAGATATAGATAGATAGATAGATAGATAGATAGATAGATGTGATAGATGATAGATAGATAGATAGATAGATAGATAGATAGATATAGATAGTAGTAATAGATAGATAGATAGTAATAATTATTATTATTATTATTATATATATATATATATATATATATATATATATATATATATATATATATATATATGAGAATGATAAAAGAGCTCCTTGTAAATGAATCCCATGAGATCACGAGAGAGAGGTATAATGAAAAGTTACCAGGATGCGTTTCATCTTTGGTGTTAGGGCCATAGTTTTTAGTTTTTCGGGTTTTTTGGTGTTTTTTTTTTTTTTTTTTGCAAGGGGACAATATTCACAAAATTTGGAGTAATATGATGGCTGGGAGATGGACATGAAATGGGCGGTATCGGGTAGATGCCGTACTCACATTTACACACACACACACACACACACACACACACACATACACACACACCCACAGAGACCGCGCGCCACATACATGGAGAGAGAAAGAGGGAGAGGGAGAAGAAAAGAAGAAGAAGAGGAAGAAGAAGAGGAAGAAGAAAAAGAAGAAGAAGAGGAAGAAGAAGAAGAAGAAGAAGAAGAAGAAGAAGAAGAAGAAGAAGAAGAAGAAGAAGAAGAAGAAGAAGAAGAAGAAGAAGAAAGAAGAAGGAAGAAGAAGAAGAAATAGATTAATAATAGATATTGAAGATTATTATTATTATTATTATTATTATTATTATTATTATTATTATTATTATTATTATTATTATTATTATTATTATTATTTTATTTTTAAAAAATTGTTGAGGGTTTTAGTTTCAAGCACATAAATCATAAAAAGAATCAAAAAACAGAAAACAAAAACAAAAGAAAAATCGCAGATAAGAAAGATGTCATGAGTTTAGCGAAAAAAACTCACACCTTTCGCCACCCTGATATAACGCACCATCACACAAAATTACGCGTAACCTTGAACGGTTGTAGTCTGATTTATATAATTTAGTGAGGAATGATCACCAGAATGGCTGTCTAAAAACGACAACAGAGAGTTGAGTGATGTCAACTTCCTTCCATCTATATAGTGGAAAGCGACATGGAGAGAACATGGACACCATCAGCATTTTTCTCCTGCCCTTAAATCAATTCTAGACGAAAAGTGTAGAAAATGATATTAGGGCAAAATGCGGATATTGCATTAAGCATAGGCTTATTCAAAGCAAAACGATCTTTCGGCCATACACTGTCAAAACGCTTTACTGTTTCGTTTAATCAGTATACTTTACTATTCAAATTATAAATTATTGATTAAGGTGAAGCCCGACTTATTTAAAGGTCTTAAGCTTAAAACTTCATTTAAGTCTCGGGTTAGAGATATTTGACAAGTGAGTTTCATCTCAATTCATAGATAGATTAGATCAAAATTATTTTAGTAATTTTTTGTTGCCAAATTTGAAAAGGAAAGAAAGTGTTTTCACCCTGTTGAGCAGCCTTGTCCTTATCCTGAGCGTAATGGACGGATAAAAAGGTTACAAAGAAATGTTTTCTGGCCCCGGTATATTATCTGGATTGTCTCGCTCGGAATTTACTAGTGAATTTGGCTATTCATTCTGTGCGTTTAGGTAAAATACTCACAACATCCGCCAGGTGGGAAATAAAGTACCAACACACAAAACTATGTGGAACCTTGAACGTTTATAGTAAGGCCTTGATGATTTCTACTGATAATCAAACTTCAAACTTAGTACACGACTGTTAGAAAACAACAAGCCTCAATACTGGAAAATGATCCCGTATTTATGAGTTCGAATACTTATCTCTCAACCACTGAATTAAGTACCAAATACATTCACTCAATACATAGGAGGGGCAAGAATTGATACAGATGTGTAAAAATAAATCATTTATAAGAATAAGAAGTGGAAAGGGATAAAGCAAGATAAAGACAAAGTAATACGCTATTATTCGAACTCGTTGGCAATGATCTGTTTACCACCTTTCGTCATTCCAAATGAAAATATTATTTTTTTGGTATGTGTGTGCGTTTGTGTAAGAGAAATAGATAAATAAATAAAGAGAGAGAGAGAGAGAGAGAGAGAGAGAGAGAGAGAGGGAGAGAGAGAGAGAGAGAGAGAGAGAGAGAGAGAGAGAAAGAGAGAGAGAGAGGGGGAGTTATTTTGCGATGTGGATTAGTGTGTATAATAAGTGAGTAATTATGCACTAATTATTGTCTGTTTTATCACGTATCGATATCTAACAGGTCAAAATAAACCAACAACCAATACTTGATATTCCTAGGATATAAGATCAATCCCAATCGCAGGGACGAGACACTTTTGACTCTTTATCTTTTCCCTTTGGTGTAAGGACAGAGTTAAATCCCTTCCATCCATCCCTACTCTCGCTTACTTTACCATCTTCCCGAGTCTCATGTTGATTTCCATATTCATATATTTATTTATTTATTATTTATTTATTCATTTATATATTTGTTTATTTATTCATTTATATATTTGTTTATTTATTGATTCATTTGTTTATTCACTTGCCATTATTTATTTATATATTTGTTTATTTATTGATTTATATATTTGTTTATATATTGATTTTTTTATTTGTTCATTTATATATGTATTGTTTTTTTTTTGTTGATCCCCGTTTTCATCTCATTTATTCATCTATATATTTATTTGTTTGTTCGATTTGGTAACCATTCATCAGATATCAAGGTCGCTCCATGGCGGGCAGTTTAGTAACTCAATCAATCAGTCTTACTTTTTAGATAATGCAGGTATAATTACATTAAATGCCATTTTCAATATTATGGCCTGTCATGTTCAGAGCAAACATTCTTTATAAACTTGTTTTTAGATTAGTCATCATAATATACAGCTTTGTTATTGTTTTTATTTTTTTTGCCATCCACGTTTATGAGTAATTCTCACTAAACGGGATTAACCAGACTATAAACGTTCAAGGTTACACATAGTTTTGTGTGTTAGTCCATTATACTTCCGGATGGCAATATTGTGAGCTTCTTAGCCAAACGCATACTCTCTATTCGGCCCATGGAACCGATGTTTATCCCAGTTTCTAAAACATTTAGCAGACATTAGCAACTGCTTGTTACCCTTTTGATAGGACTGTAGTCTACCGTACAACAACTTTCCACCCGATCTAATATATCCAGCTATCCAATCACTGTTTAGTGGATAAAGATAGGAGTCAGAAAGAAAAAAAAATTTCGACTTCATTTTGACCCCTTTGCGTGTGAAACGAGTGCTCTACCAATTGAGCTATCATAAACTTAAAATGATCCTCAATGATAGTCCACACTATCTAGCGAAAGTTCATCTTTAATTGGGACCTAATGTTTTAATCAATAAATAATACTTTTACTTTTAAGTATATATATACGATATCATGGTAGGTACAATGTGACCTAGACAACAATCTACAAACCTATTGATTCAAAGATCGTATAACATGCCTCCACCACCTCCGCCACCACCTCCGTCACCACAACCACCACCTTCCAAAATGGAATCGTACAAGATAAGTTTCGCTTACTCTTTTCGCTAATAGAAACTATGAAAAATTTACAAAATAAAGACAGTAAACAAACAAATAAATAAACAAACAAACAATAATAAATATAACAATGTCTGTCCCTTAATTTTTTTTTTTAATTGAAAAAAGAAAGGAGAAAAAAAAAGAAAAAAAAAAGAGAAATTTATAAAAGAGAAAGAACCATCAGCACAAAAACACCCCAAACAAACTTTGGGCCCAATTAAAGATCTCTTTCATTTTCTTTCTTTATTCGTTTTTTCTTCTCTTTTCTCTTTTTCTTTTCCTTTTTTTCAAAGAAAATTATATTCTTTCCTCTGCCATGCATGACTGACAAAGGAGTAGATTTTAAGAGAGTGAAAGTCAAACTGGATAAAACAGTGTAGAAAAACCCCAAAAGAAATACAATACAAAACAGGAAGAAAAAAAAACAACCCAAACCAAACCAAAACAAATCAAAATAAAACAAACAAGCATAAAACATTACAAGATACCCCCTCCCCCTAAAAAAACAAAACAAAAAAAAAACAAAAAAAAAAAAAAACAAAACAAAAAAAAACAACAAAACAAAAAACAAAACAAAACAAAACAAAAACAAAAACAAAAAACAAAACCAAACAATCCCCCAAAAACAACCAAACAAAAATAACAGCAAAACTTAACTAAACCACGGAAAAAGAAAATCGTACAAGAGTATTAAAAAAGTTTAAAAAGAGAATCATAAAGTGAAATAGGATTTAATTTGTACAAGTCGATCTGAATGATTTTAGACAAGCAATTATTCATTCGACATAATTTTAATGACCATATTTATAATTGTTAAACACACAGATGGGAATGATAAGCTTCTTTATTACTTAATGAAGGAGAATTAGAGGTCTTTTCAGTCAACAAACATTATGTAGTGGGAAAGATTTTAACACACTATTCAATGCAGCATGGTTTGTGTTTTTATTGAAGGTGGTAGAATCTAGTGTACGAGGGGTCTTTGTGAGGAAAGACTTGGAAAAGAAAATATGTGTAACAATAAAAGAATCTTTTGAGATACGAACTCTCCATACTTCAATCCAAGCACAATGAAATGTGTGTGTGAGTGTTTGTGTGTGTGTGTCTGTAGGTGTGTGCGTGTGTGTGTGTGTGTGTGTGGGGGGGTGGGGGGTGGGGTGGTGTGTCTGCTATTATATATATATATATATATATATATATATATATATATATATATATATATAATATATGTATATTTGATAGGGAGGGGAAAAAAAAAAGGGGGGGGGGGGTGGTGTCGAAAAAGATATATAAAGGAAGAAGATGATAAACCATTAAAAATATTACTGTTCTCTAGACATAATGATAGAAATCTGTGTTTTAAGCACGAATTCATACTATTTGGAATGTTTGTTTCTATCTATAGCCAAACAGAATTGTCAAAATCTGATTTTTTTTTCTAAAGAAAAAAGACCGGCAAACAAGTCAAAAAACAAAACAAACCAAAAAAACAAAAAACAAACAAAAACAACAAATTTAAAACAAAAACAAAACAAATACAATGCAAAACAAGAAGAAAAAATACAAACCAAGCCAAAGCGAATCAAAATAAAACAAGCATAAAACATTACAAGACCTCCCCCCCCCCCAAAAAAAAACAACAAAAAAAAAACAAAAACCCCAACAAAAACACCCATCCACACACAAAAAAACAAACATTATAACTTTAACAAAACCAAACAAAGCATATCATTAAAAAAACCCAAACAAAACAAAATTAAACCAAAAAAAAAAAAACAAAAAAAAAAAACAAAACGAAACAAAACAAAAAACAAAAAGCAAACAAACAAAAACAATTCAACGAACGAACGCATAGAAGTGTCGAGATTTAAAACTGTCTTCGCTTTTCAATAACTCTTACCTTTTACTCCGTAATACCACAAATTATGAGAAGAAAAATCAACTAAGTATTCCCATGAATTCACAACAGCAGAATAAAATCCAAAAATGAGATCATAATATGAAACTTGAGACTTGTAAGAAATCCAGAAGTAAGTCTATAGATCCATTCTCCGGCCCATTAATCACGAGCCCGACTGAAAACGTATAGAATCCAAAAGTTTACTCGGGGGTCACTCAAACAATTTCCCCAACTGTCTGCACCACGCGAAATCGTATCAAGGGTGTGTGTATTACAATATTATTAGCCTTGCGAATAAGAAAAATCCACGCATGGTAAGTTTAAAAAAAGAGGAGTAGAGAGAAAAGAGTGGGGGCAATAGCGGAAACAAATAGAATTAATTGCCTTTCTTTATCAAAGGCAAACTACTACTGCTATAACTATAATATTTTCTATCTACTTCTACTAGTAAGTAAGTGGATTAAACAGTCACCGATAACAGCTGAGAAAGAATGAATGATTCTTTTCTCACCTCTGTATTGTCACCACGCGCGCTCAACTCAATACTCGCTTGCTTCTTCTTCTTTACGCCTGGGTCTTTCAAGCTATAACAACGTTGGTTGTGCCGAGTTGAGGAGACCGACCGATATCGCACGCACACACGTATTTACGCGTTCCCTCCCGTACGCTCGCAGTGCCGGTGCTCACGCAACTAACAGTGAAAAAAGAAAGAAATAGCAGGCAGTTTATTCTTCTTGTCTGTACAGCAGATATATCGGTGTATAAGGACATTGAGTCATTGAGTGGGTTACATTTGATGAAAGAATCCCGTCGGTACACGTTCAATGTATTGAATTAAAAGTTTTGGAAGCAGCTGTTACGTGAAAGAACTGCACACATACACACACACACACACCCCGGCGCGTTGTTGCTGTGTATGTAGCGTCATTTCAACAAAGGATCGAGAAATAATCAACTTGATCACGAACTTAATAGCTGTGTCGCGTGAAATTCTCGAAATTTTATGTCTACACGATGTTTACATAAATAATAAATTTGGTTATACGCTTCATCCCTGTTAATGCAATGAGTGACAGATGCCGAGCATTGCATTGTCTTTAATACGGCTCTAGATAGATAGAACGTAGATGGCGTCACTCAGGTCTTTGTTATTGTTTTTTTGCCATCCACGTTTATGAGTAATTCTCACTAAACTGTATTAACCAGACTATAAAAGTTCATGGTGACACATAATTTTGTGGGTTGGTCCGTTCTACTTCCGGATGGCAATGTTATTTAGCGCTATAATACATTTTTGAAAATGTGCATCTAAACCTGACACCTATAACAAAATATAAAATCAAAGAAGAAGAAGAAGTCAAAGCTTAACTTTTTTTTTAAAGACAAGAAACATTACGTATAATTTTCGCAAGCCCAAACAGACACGGCTTCCCGAGTGAAGGAAGAGGTATATATAAAAAAACAAACAAACAAACAAAAAAAAAAAAACAAACAACCCCCCCCCCAAAAAAAAAAAATTAAAAAAACAAGCGAACAAAACGCTCCAACAAAAACAAAACAAAAACAAAACAAAACAGAATAAAATAAACAAAAGAACTCCAACTCTACCTGGGTTTGACACAAGTCAATTTACTTGCGAGTGCTTTACCAGGGACCCCTTGGTATTCATAATAATAGATTTTTATAGCTAACGAGCTGATAGAATCGGAATTAAACTCGGTCTCTACTATAACATCTTGAAATGAGTTACACAATCTGCTACAATAATATAGATAAAACGCAAGCCCATTGCATTAGTCAAAGTCCATTGCATAGTGCATTTCGACAAACACACACACAAACACACACACACACATATATAATATATATATATATATATATATATATATATATA
>NC_088363.1:59383649-59388649 GCF_034508935.2 Berghia stephanieae | reverse complement strand
AATGACTTACCTATATTTTGCTATAAGAATGATAGTGATTTTTGATAAAGAGTTCTCCAATTGTGACAACATGTGACTACATGATTCTTGTTACCTGGATGCAAGACTATCGTTTCGCAATAAGGTCCACATACTTAATTACCCGTGTTATCAAACTCTCAAACTCACTTTAACACCCCCCCCCTCTTACTTTTACAGCAGTATCATCAAATTAATTTAAATAACTCACACATGAAGGTTTTATCTTTTCAAATGTTGACCAAATGTGATTCCCCGGTTATGTTTTAGTGCCGATCATAAAAAAAAAATAATGTTAGATTTTACTATGTTATAGTGTATCCACCGCAAAGCCATTTTATCTATTAAACTACACATTTTGAAAAATGAGAACTAATAGTTAAAAATACGATATGATATAGTCACATAAGTTTGGTCTTTATTCGTATTTCCCCCCTTCCAAATTGAGGTGCAAAACTGAAGGGCGGGCAATTTTCATAGCACTATAAAATTCTAAAATATGTTATCCTTTTAGAAAAGAGGAAATTCCATTTCTAGCCAAATTGTTAGAAGCATCGTAAAAATTCAATTTCTAACAAAACTGTTAGGCCTAGAAAAGACACTATTGCATAATTTTAATTCCTTGCAAATGCATTCTTATCTTTGTTTTTCGGGGACTAATCCTGAAAAATTTAATTTTCAGATTTACATCTATACGAAAGGCGACTGACGGGGACGCTGACTTTGCTGGAGTAAATCCTGATCCAAGGAGCGATACTCACAATTTTAACACAGGTTGTGTAAATATACACATTGCCATGTTTTTGTTAAGTGTGACAATGCAATTGGATTCAATAAGTCTGATGTCACGTCGCCCAGCAACGGCGGCCATCGTGGTTCTAAACAACGAAAATCGGTACTTTTTATTCTTCATGCTGGATAGAACTTTTCACATGTCTTGTGATCAGAATGTGTAAAAGTCAAAACATGATCAGATTTATAATGTTTTTCCCCCCTCTGGATACGCTTTTATGCTCGTCGGAGAAATATTTCATAAGGGCATCCGCCATTGTTCCGATAGTTTAGAGCCAGTTACTAAGTAACCATTTGAAGCGTATTCCTCTCATTTCTGTGTTAAAATGTTGTGATAAATGCTAACAGACTGAGGGGTTGACTGATTCTAAAGGTAGCTATGACTAGAACGTAAACCTCATGTGACGTCATCTAAGAATACTTACTTAAGACAGGGAACGTTCCCTAAGTCAAAGAAATTGCCTTCTATACGATATAGGGGTTTCGCCCTCCCGTCTCTGATTGAGTGACAAATCACTACTCAAGCGTGGGAAGAAAACAGTTCCATGTATCGAGCTACATGACCGAGTGAGTGGATGGTTGATGGAAGAATGGTGGAATATCAGAAGGAGGATAAAAACGGTGACAAATAAATGAGATGGAGAGGGTACATAGAAATAAAGATAAATAGTATATAATATTTATATATATATATATATATATATATATATATATATATATATATATAAGAGAGAGAGAGAGAGAGAGAGAGAGAGAGAAATAGAGAGAGAAATAGAGAGAGAGAGAGAGAGAGAGAGAGAGAGAGAGGCGGGGTGAGAGAGGGAGAGATTTAAAGAGAAATAATGAAAGCATTTAACGATAATATGTAAAAAATAACTACCTAGTTTAAATGGAATTATGAACGGATGAATGAATAGGTTTATGAGTGAAGGGATAAGTAGGCACATAAATTAACAACAGATGAATGATAGAGGAGATAAGAATTATTCACGGGGGGCTGGTTGACTGGGATGAAGACGAATAGATAAATAAACCAGTGGACAATTAATAGAAGACTAAATAAATAGATGGATTGTCAACATTAATAAAAGACGATACGAGGTGAACTCGAACGATGTCATTCCTGGACGAAAATCATAACGCCCCTTTCCTTTTTGTGTTTGAATCGAGTTTGAAAGTTGCTTTTATGTATTCATGTTGGTACACTTTCCTTTCAAATTGGAGGTTTTATTATGATGTCGTTATCTATATTAAGTCTAATTTTAAGTGAAAAGGTTCTAAGTCAAAATATCCAATTGAGAAATTAGGGAGCAGTCACTGGTGTAAGCTGAAGCTCTGAAAAAGTTTGTAAATAACAATGTGGAATTGAATGTAAGCTTCAATTTAATATACGAAAACAGATAGAATGGACGTTTCGGGTTTCCCCTTTATCAAACACGAAACGTCCATTTCATCTGTTTTCGTATATTAAATTTAAGTTTACTTTCAATTTCACATTGTTATTTATTTCTTCGAGCTTCGAGCAGCAACATTTACATAAAACAGTTTGTATGAAACAGTGGCAGGTCGATTAAGACTGATTTATTTTGGGATGTTTCTTTTTTTTCTTGTATTTTTCTTTCTTGCTTTGTCTGGCACTGTTTCATAATACTTTTCAGAGTTTTTTTCTAATAAGTAAAAGAACAGTATAGATCTTGTAATTTATGTCAAAGTATGACAAGATTTGGCATTGACGATTAGGCAGATAACTGAATAAATCATCAAATTGTCGAAGAGTGACACCTGATTTTTCTATTGTTGGTTGAAATGAAATCTTACGTTGGATAATATAAACAAGATACATTGGATTTAAATCAAAATGGTCTAAAAATAGCCAATATTGGAAACTCTAGACACAGTTAACAGCTGCTTGTTGTTTTGTTAAAAATAGACCTGACATAACGTCGCCTTTTGCCACTCCTATTTCTTAGAAAGGACATTTTCAAAATAGAAATTGTATAACCTGTTTATATTTTTAATGAATAGAATATGTTTGATGTCGTTTGAATATTGTCTCTTCTCTCAATGAAGCGGACGCAAATGATCGGAAAGTCGATTTTTTTTTTTCAATTTGAATTTCAATAAAACACAGTTTTTGACTTTTAATTTTTTTTTTCAGCTAAAAGTTCAACATATTACAAATTTGAGGAGGCCTGTCACAAATTTGATACTCCACTGATGGCCGATAAGATTGATCAAATTGTTGTCATTGGATATGATAAGACAAGACAAAGTTTGAATGGCAATGAAATCAATGCGATTTTTAAACCTACAACTTCTTAGAGTAAGACGTTAGATCTAAATATAATATTCATATCGGAGAGACTCTTTTGAGAACGCCATCTTATAGTAGTCCTTCAGAGCTATAAGACTAACTAATAGAGCTGGAGTTTATCGCTGTACCTATAATTAAAAAATAAAACATTAGGCGCATAGAGCATGGCCAAGTCATTATTATTATTACTATCATAATATGTAGCGTTTAACACAAGCAATTGCTCCCTTCCCTTTGGCTACGACGCTAGTCTATCGCAAAGTACTTTCAACCAGATTTGAAAGGTCTTATAAAAGTCCCGGACACTTGTTATTGTGTTAGTAACAAGTGGTACGACCATACAAACGTTATTCATTTGTTATTCCAAGTTATAATTTTTAAACATTTTCCTAAGACGGCAATTCATCATTTTCAGAGAGCCCGTTAAACTCAATCGTTACCCCTGTCGTGGCCAGCAGCTATATTATGATTATATATATTTATTTATCTATAATAATACAAGCCCTACAGAATACAGACCTTGCTTTTCAATCCCTACCCCATCCAAGCAGGCCATACAACAATAATTGTACAACAAAATCTAATATTCTCTAAAGACTGTCTGACTGTCGCGTCTAATTTCTTTGCTTTTCATCTTTATTTTTCCCAAGTCAACCGTCAAGAAAACGTAAAATGCGCGGCTTCCCTCCGTCACGCATGAGTGGAGATAGAAAGATATGTATAAAAAGAAAGAAAGAAAGAAAGAAGGGAAAAAAAGGTTACAATCAGAAATAAGAGAAGAAAAAGAACGAGAAAACACATACACAGATTCCAAGTTTACATGGCTGGGTAAATAATGTATGAGATTTGAATGGCTGTGAGAACCGTATATCAGATAACACGACATGAACGGGCATGTGCTGGAATATAATCCTGATTTTGTATGACACAATGAATGATTTCAAGAATTGACAAGATAGAAGAGGCGTGATGCGACGTTATGTTGATACGTTTCGATCGGCAAAAACATAGCATAACTTGGTTGGATAAGAAATAACAGATAGATGAATTATGTGTAGTTCTACAGTGCATTGCCAGGGTTTGGACGAATTCAGTGCGCTTTAAAGACTTCATAATCCAATAGGAAGTAAATTGGAAACATAATATTTCCATGTCATGCAGAAAAAGTCACCTGTATTTTACTAGTCCTTAACAGCCATATGAGGGGGTGGGGGCGGGATAGAGCACCTGCTTCACAGACAAAGGGACAGTGATCGATCCTGGGTGCAGTCGCGATTTTTTTCTGACCTCCTGTCGATCCAGCAATGTTTGGGTAGCTAGGCTTGTTATATCGGATGGAAAGTACTTTGAGATAGACTAGAAAATTACTTAGCTCGAGTTTAGCGATCATTGTCACTCATCTGCCACTGCACACGTTCAACATCGCTTGTGTTGTTAAAAGCAAATACAACGCGTCGCACGGCCACCATACCATGAATATTATAGTAATTATATCTGAATTTACCTTTCTTCCTAAAAACTGCTGACGTGCCGTGTCAGATAAGTAATCTTTGAATGAAATGATAAATACTAAATACAAAAGGTGAGAGAAACTAGAGATGCAGATGCTTATAACTGCGAAAGAAAACAATATATATAGTCAGCGAAGATGACGATATTGACCAGAAGGAAAAAAAATTATTGGAAGAAAAAAAAAAGTATCGAAGGCATTGGTGGAACTTGAGCTTGAGCTTTTTTAAAATACATAGCGCAAAATCACACTAAAAGTGCTCAAAGCGCTTTACAATAACTCCCTAGCCAACAACAACACTAGTCATGTAAGACGAGACATGACACCTGTTAGGCGATTTTACAATTTTTTTTTTATCTGACAGAC
>NC_088363.1:59366149-59378649 GCF_034508935.2 Berghia stephanieae | reverse complement strand
AGATATAGAAGCGAAATCAATTTTTTAAAGATAGATGGCATTTATTTTTTTTCTTTCATGATCCTGGGATTTTACAATTTGCTCTATCCTGAAATGTAATCAGAAAGAAGACCATCCCGTGCATCCAACGTCGACATTTGAATCAACTACACATGTCTCGGCGCGAATTTTCTCGCCGCCCAATACTGTGCAAAATGGATTTGAAATCTGTCTCTGCCAATTTTCGCAGCTCTATTTTATCGCAAATGTGGATTTGTTGCTGTCCGTTTTAACTCAAGGATGGATCTGTTATTTAATAGAATGTTAGTAAAAAGGCTCACATTTGCAAGACTGGTATCTAAACGATATTGCTCTATATTTAGATGATGAAATGTGATTTGTCACTTTTTTTTTAGGGGATCCCGAAAGGAAAAACACATATTTAGAAATTTGGCCCGACAACTCGTCCTTCAAATATCGATCGATTTAAATGACCCTCGTCTTAGCAAAAACTTTCAAACCTGGGACTTCGCAAAGTCCCAGGTTTGAAAGTTTTTGCTAAGATGAGGATCATTTAAATCGATCGATATTTGAAGGACGAGTTGTCTGGCCAAATTTTAAAATATGGGTTTTCCCAGAGTGCGGCAGATTGGTAGAACACTCACTTCACACGCAAAGAGACCAAGCTCAATCCCAGTTTCAGTCGAGATTTTTTTCTGACCCCCCCCCCTCCCCCTCCCCCCTGTCCAACCAGCGGTGATTGGGTGGTTGTGTCTGTTAGATCTGACGGAAAGATAAATTGTTATCATATCCAAGCAAAGGGAAGCAAGCAGTTGCTATTGTCCTATAGAAACCGGGATGAGCTCCGACGCCATGGGCCTAACGACTCTGATGGACAACTTTTATTCAGTTTTGTTTACTAACATTAAAAAATTATCATTGGAAAAGGTGCTCTGTATTAATTGTGCTATCAGTGCAGGGATTCCAAGAATTCTCTATAATTCTTCAGTGATATTTTCGATTAAGCATTTGTCCATATTATGCAGTATCCTAATAACAGGTCTGGCAACAAATTCATTTTAAATCTGCTTTGTCGTCAAGCAAACCTTGAATTTTGTCGAATTATGCACGTCAATGAGTTACCTGCCCACCAGGGAAAAATTACCGTTATAAGTTAAATCATATTAATTCCCATGAATACGTTGTACGGGCCAATAAAAGAAGGCGGAAACAGAGCATTTTTTGCGAGGTGAGGGAAATTGGGGAGGGGGAGGGGGAGGGGAGGAGGGGGGGGGGGTTGCAGATCTTTTTTTAATTGACGTATTTTGTATAGTAGTTTATCAAGACGATTTCTCATTTTTTCGTGGGAGATTTTATCTTAGAGATAAAAGACTTAATCTTCAATTTATTGATATTGTGTGTGAGTATGTGTGTTTGTGTTTGTGAGAGTGACAGAGAGAGACAAACAAACACACAAACAAACACACACACACACACATACCGAGAGAGAGAGAGAGAGAGAGAAGAGAGAGAGAGAGAGAGAGAGAGAGAGAGAGAGAGAGAGAGAGAGAGAGAGGGGTCTATAAGCGAATGACTTTTTCTGATAAGAGATATTTTATGATTTGATCCTTTAGGAATTGTGTAAGTTTTTAAAATCCTCAACTCCATTTTCTCTCTATTCATATTAAATTACTCTATTTCTTAATTCTCTCTTTCTCTTTATCTATTCTTTTTGCCACTCTCCTCTCTCTTTATCGTTCTTTTTGGTTTTGGTTTCCAACAGAGCTCTGAAATATTCGTAGCATTATATTCTCATAACAGTTGTAGTTAGGGCAGTTGTTGCTGTACAAGAAGTAGAAGTTGTAGAAATAGTAGTAGTAGAAGTAACTGTAGTTGAGATAGTGGGAGCAATAGTGGTGGTGGTAGTAGTGGTGGCAATAGTAGTACTGCCGTACTTTGGAAAAACCCATATTTAAAAATTTGGCCAGAACTCCTCGTCCTTCAAATATCGATCGATATAAATGACCATTATCTTGGGAAAAACTCTCAAACCTGGAACTTCGCGAAGTCCCGGTTTTGAGAGTTTTTTCCCAAGATGAGTGTCATTGTGTAGTAGCGGTAGTAGTAGTAGTAGTAGTAGTAGTAGTAGTAGTAGTAGTAGTAGTAGTAGTAGTAGTAGTAGTAGTAGTAGTAGTAGTAGTAGTAGTAGTAGTAGTAGTAGTAGTAGTAGTAGTAGTAGTAGTAGTGGTAGTAGAAGAAGAAGAAAAAGAAGCAGTAGTAGTTAAAGTTGTAGTAATAGTAACAATACAAGTAGATGCAGCAACAGCAACAGTAGGATCAGCAATAGCAATGCATTCGTGGCCTAACCAGGGTCACTCACAGCAACAAATCATAATATAGATATTCTCATTCATGAATATGCTGGGCAATCAGGATTATTGACTGCTTCCCTAACTCGCCACACGCGAATTCCTCTGCGATTTGACCATTACTGATAATGTCCGAAGAGAAACGTGGCATTACTATGAGATTTTGCTACAAATTATGGTTTGGTAAATTTTGTGATAAAGTCGATATTTGAATGATGTAAAGAAAAAAGTAGTAGTGGCTCGATCTGGAGATAGAACCTCAGACCACAGATTACACAGTCTAGTCTGTGTCTCAGACCTCCTAATTACCAGTAATCAAGAGGTCTGAGGTTCGATCCCCAAGACAGGTTGATTTCTTGGAGTGTTTATTTTATTTCTTGTATTTTCTATTCTTCATTTGTCTGGCACTATTTCAAAACTGTATCGATATTAATTTGACTAATCGTCTCGATACAATATTATCATATCCGGATGTTGTCTTCCAATTGAAATAAGTGCCTTTATTAAGGACAATTAGCTTTTTTTTATCATGGCGAAAAATCAATTTTCAATGGACTAGAATCCTATCCTATACGCAATTGGCAATCGTTACTGTTCAGTTAACACTATAGAAATTTGGATAAAATCCTAATTGACCTTATCGCTCTCCTAACCTTATTTTTCTTTCCATCTTTTCCCCTTTCTATTCCCTCACTAAAAATAAACCAAAGGGTTACCATATACCTTTATCACAACGATTGTTATTTTTAGTATATCACAACCCAGGCATTTATTCTTCATTCCTTTTGGTATTAATCATAATAATCCATGACTTGTGAGTATCATCGGGTCTTGCCACAACACTGATCTACGATATCATTAGGATTGAACTTATGACCGGGAAATGCTTTTTTTTTTATTCTAGCCCTCTCCATAAATTATAGTAACTCTTAATGATATCACGTTTTTCAATAATAAAGATCTGAGCAAGTTTGAAAGGTGCCAGACAAAGCAAGAAAGAAAAACACAAGAAAAAAAAACATCCCCAAAAAACATTCGACCTTGACTGGGAATCGAACCTCAGATCTGATTACCGGTCAGACGTGTTACCATTACACCACAGAGGTTCCCGATAGTTGGGTCAATTTTAATACATATATTCTTCACAAGAGTTTTTTTTTTTTTTGTGACGTCAGATAACCAAACGTTAAATTTCACTAAAACTGATTCAAAAAAAAAAAAAAAAAAAAAAAAAAAAAAAAAAAAAATAAAAAAAAAGAAAAGAAGAAGTACCGCTTAAGTGTTGTTGAAAATTGTATTTTATTCCGAGATAGGCGAAATCAGAATCGATTGAAGAGTAGAATTACAGATTTCTTGCACGCTTGTGTTTTGGAATTCGAATGTTCGGAGTTCCAAAAAGCACGAGTGTAAGAATCGTATATTATTATACCTAAAAACAAATCGAGCGTCACATGAAAAGTAAAATAATGTGATCATTATCCCGTATTCGAGTATGAAATTTTTCATCTCAAACTCGAGCCAATGAAAATGAAAAAAAAAGAACATTAATAGTGCACATCTCAATGTTTCACCATCCCCAATGTGCTTTGCAGCACTTCATCTATTCATCAAACAGGTTCTATATGACCCAAATTCCCATTTAATAAAGACAGTTTCCTGTTATTACCCTTTCTTTGTACCAAACGCCACCGCATATAAAAAGGTACCCATTCATATCTAAGTTCAGTGGGTAATGTGAGTAAAATCTCTTACCAAGTACCCAACACCTTCCATTATCATCCATCCAGTCACTAATCGAGGTCAGCTTTATACAAGATATTAATAAAGATTATCTATCAATGCCACACACACGAACAGGCTCACAAAGAGGCACACTTCACTGGAAAAAAATGGTAAATTATATTCAGTATTCAGAGGACCAAAACAGCGTTCTCTTCACATGGAGACATATGGAATTGACGCAAAACATTTCGTGACAGCTCAAAATCAAATTTCCAGCTACTGGCAAAGAGGAAATCTCTCTCTCTCTCTCTCTCTCTCTCTCTCTCTCTCTCTCTCTCTCTATCTCTCTCACACACACACACACACACACACACACACACACAAACACATTGATATACTCACACACATACAACAACAATAAAATCACAAAAAAATCCAAAAATATTCATTAAAATGGAAATTTTAACCATTCTGGCTGAAATCACGGTGGCATGGGAGTTGACGTTACAAAAAATATGCGCAAAAATTGTTACACCTTTTAAACAAATTCATGGCCTTGTTAAAAGTAGTCACATCTGTTTTAAAATCCATCTTCTCTATGGTTGGAGGAGAAGAAGAAGAAGAAGAAGAAGAAGAAGAAGAAGAAGAAGAAGAAGAAGAAGAAGAAGAAGAAGAAGAAGGAAGAGAGAAGAGAGGGGAGGAGGAGAAGAGAAGGAGGAGAGAAGAAGAAAGAGAAGAAGAAGAAGAAGAAGAAGAAGAAGAAGAAGAAGAAGAAAGAAGAAGAAGAAGAAGAAGAAGAAGAAGAAGGAAGAAGAAGAAGAAGAAGAAGAGAAGAAGAAGAAGAAGAAGAAGAAGAAGAAAGAAGAAGGAAGAAGAAGAAGAAGAAGAAGAAGAAGAAAAGAAGAAGAGAAGAAGAAGAAGAAGAAGAAGAAGAAGAAGAAGAAGAAGAAGAAAGAAGAAGAAGAAGAGAAAGAAGGAAGAAGAAGAAGAAGAAGAAGAAGAAGAAGAAGAAGAAGAGAAGAAGAAAAGAAGAAGAAGAAGAAGAAAGAAGGAAGAAGAAAGAAAGAAGAAGAAGAAGAAAAGAAGAAGAAGAAGAAGAAAAGAAGAAGAAGAAGAAGAAAGAAGAAGAAGAAGAAGAAAAGAAGAAGAGAAGAAAGAAGAAGAAGAAGAAGAAGAAGAAGAAGAAGAAGAGAAGAAGAAGAAAAGAGAAGAAGAAGAAGAAGAAGAAGAAGAAAAGAAAAGAAGAAGAAGAAGAAGAAGAAAGAAGAAAAGAAGAAGAAGAAAAGAAGAGAAGAAAGAAGAAGAAGAAGAAGAAGAAGAAGAAGAAGAAGAAGAAGAAGAAGAAGAAGAAGAAGAAGAAGAAGAAGAAGAAGAAGAAGAAGACGTGCTAGAGGAAAAGGAGGAGAATGAGGACGAGGAAAAGTAGGAATGATGAAAGGAGTTTCAATATAGTGGTTATTTAAATGCTAAACATGGTCAAATCGTGGTGAAAGAATATGATGATGAGAATGAAGTGGTTGAGGAGGCAGGATAAAGAAGAAGACGGACTACAATTTGTAAGAAAGATTCAATAATTCAGACACTGTTATTGTTTAACTCCCCCCACAACTTAATGCTCTTCGACATAAAGTGAAAGTCCCCTTAACTGGATGTGTTGTTTTCATATCCTGTGGTCAAATTTGGATCTCGAAATTTTCAGCGTTTGTTTTAGCGGCAGCTGCTCAAATAAGATCTTTAAAGAGTTAAATGAAAACGGCGGATCGTTGCGTTAGAGTGTAGGAGTCCGAAAATTGAACATTACACTCATAGAGAATTATTTTCAGAAAACAATTAATTGCCCGTCTCTGTAAGATGTCAAAGCAGTCCATTTTAGTTTTAAATGATTCTAGTTACTGACTATGCCCAAAAAATATAGTCCAAAAATTGATTAAAATGATAGACACTTGAACATTTAAATTGAGCATTTCTATAAAACAAGGTGTATAGGTCTGATAACCTATTATGGGATTATTGTTTTAATGGAAATCTAAAAAAAAATAATTATGACCCAAGATATTGTACATTACAACAATGTTAAACTAGGCCCCGAAGGCGGTGAGAAAATGTGAGTAAAGAGCATTTTTCAAAGACTCAGCTATGCACCACTCAGAGCAGGTCTCGAACCCTGGACCTTCCGGTCCGAAGGCGAGTAGCATACAACAGGACCACATAGCCGGGTTATCTATAATGGATGAAGATATCACTCAACTACACTGTATTTGATTTTTAATTGGATTTAGAACGCAAGGTGGGTAATTTTTCTCCTTCCTTCAGAGCCATTAGGCCCACGGAGCCGGAGGCTATCCCGGTTTCTATAGCGTGAAACGGACAACAAAAATTGTTTGCTATCCTTTGGATAGGACGCTAGTCTATCGCAAAGGTGGGTAATTAGTTCTCACTTAATCCTTTCAATCAGGCCATAAACGTTAAGGTTTCATACTGATTTCTGGGTTGTTATAAAAGGAGCGGTCTTTATTCAGGTTCTCCAAATGAGTCATCAATTTTATGATTTAGTGTGTCCAACTGATATTTCTTGATAACTAATGTAGACATGCTGCTTTGTTTAAGAAAGTTGTACACTTGTCCATGGATCAAACTAAACAGAAAGACTTATTGCAATGTTGGATATTTTGTAAACTGTGAACACGTTTTATATGTAAATGAAGATCTGAAAAATGTGTCTAGAACATTGCCAGACAAAGCAAGTAAGAAAAATACGAGAAAAAATCCAAAACATCCCAAAAAATTAGTTCACCTCGACCGGGGTTAGAACCTCATTACTCCTGATTACCGGTCAGACGTGCTATCATTACTCCCAACGCTCAGAATTGGATGATAAGAAATGTCTGGTCAGATAGAAAGTCGAGATGACTTTTTTTTTCTTCTCCGTAGTGCTTTCTCGCTGTCATCATCTTTTAGTATTAATGCTGCTATGTGGTCTTGTGGTATGGCACTGGCTTTCGGGTCGGAAGGTCCTGGGTTCGAGCCTCGCTCGATGCATAGTTGAGTCCTTGGAAAAGACTCTTTACCCACATTCTCTCACCGTACTCAGGTGTAAAATGAGTACCTGGTCGTCAACAGCGTTGTGACTGTCGGAAAAAATTGTAATATCAACTAATAGGCGACATGTCTCGTTCTACATGTTACATGTCACGGTTGGTCAGGGATCCTTTGTATGTCGCTTTGAGTACATTTAGTGGATATTGCGCTATATTCAAGCTCAAGTTTTTTTTCAATATTTTTTTTTCTGACTTTAATTGTAGACTTTATTTCAGCCACTTCTTTGACCTCCACTCAGATTAAATCGGTCTCAAGTAAGTTAGTCATATCGATTTGTTTGTATGATTGCTTGTGTTTGTGTGTGTGTGTGTGTGTGTGTGTGTGTGTGTGTGTGTGTTTGTAAGTTTGTGGAGGTAAGTGCGTGCGCTTCTTGTGTGTTAATGTGTGTGTATGTGCGTGTGTGTATGAGTGTGTGTGTTTTTGTGTGTTCGCCTCGTGCGTGAGTCCCCAAAGTGGCTTGGATACTATTGAAGAAACGGCCAGATCAAGCAAGTAGTATGCCGCCATCAAGAGTGGTAGGAATTAGAAAGGAGTATTAGTAATGGGTCGATAAACTGATTTTGTCCTCCGTGTTTGTGAAACAGATGTGACTGATCAAACCGCCACCCCATCAAAAGGAGCCAATTTATCTGGCGGTGAGGAGAGGCTGTCCAATGACTAATGCGCCAGGTCAATTGATTTGAGTGGTTTCTGAATTAACAGCGTCATGTTATCGAATTCTCAACTTTGATTGCAACGTTTAATACTTTGGTTGATATCCAAGCTTACGATAAATTTTAATTACTGCTTTTGGTTTAATATTTATGTTTATTTCTTTTCAATAATAATATGTTATTGAATATATCTTCGATTAATCCTTAAATCGGTACCAAAATTCAATCGCCCAGGAAAATGTTTGACATGAAAGTCCATTACCATCTAAACCCGATATCGAAATCGCATTATAATTATCTTTTTATTAGTTAACAGCAAAAACATCATCATCATCATCATCATCATCATCATCATCATCATCATCATCATCATCATCATCATCATCATCATCATCATCATTATCGCCATCATCATCATCATCATCATCATCATCATCATCATCATCATCAACAACAACAAAACAGCATTTATATAGCGCGATAACAACTAAAAGCGCACTAGACATAATGTATGATTTTATGGGGGGGGGGGGGGAGGGGGGGGGGGGGGGGACAGGGAGGGGAGTTCGACGGAGACAATGGTGCTACTTAGTCGACACATTTGTCTTTTGAGAAAATGTGAGTAAAGAGCCTTTTTTCAAGGACTCAACTTTGCGCCGCTCACAGCGGACGTTGAACCAGGAAACAAAAGATCCGAAGTCGGATGTCTTGCTACTAAAAGAAATTAAAAAAAAAAAAAAGAAAAACAAATCTTTTATATAGATAGAGCAATATCCACTAAACGTGCTCTAAGCGCCCTACAAAGGGTAAAAATAGACCACGTACACAATGTATTCAACTTCAAATAAATTGATCTAAACGTTTATAATAATAATAATAATAATAATAATAATAATAATAATAATAATAAATAATAATAATATAATAATAATAATAATAATAATAATAATAATATAATATATAAAGGACATGAAGAGATTAATTTCAAAAATTGTAAATCCAAGGACATGAACAAATACAATTTCAAAAATAAATATAGGCTTAGTATATTTCAGTGGATATTTAATTCACGTAACAATTAAAAGATATCTGAACAAGTTTTATCTTAACAATTCCAATAGATTTCTACTAAATACAAGCTGATTATTACAAGGGAATATTATCAAATCTTGCAATAGAGAAACATCAATATATTTAGGGTATTTATATCCGTTACTATTAATCATTATTATTATTGTTATTATTATTTATTTTGTTATCTTTTTAAAAAAATGTTTTAGAGGTCTAGAGATTTCATGGGTTAATACTATTTCTTACCATCCACCTCTCTCCCCCCTCCCCACCCCTCTCTCTCTCTCTCTTTTTTTTTTTTCTTTCTCTTTCTCTCCTCTGTCCTCCAGAAAGAAGACGGAATGATAAAAGCGAGATTTATAAAAATCACATTTGTTTAGTAATAAATGAATATCGTTAGTGTCACAGCATTTACACGCAGACATTTATCATTATTGATGGTAATGTAATATTTTGTAATGGCCGACTGTGAATATTGATAGTTTACACATAGTTTGTGTAATATGATCTCTCTAGGCGACATGAAATTCAAGATAATAACTTGTTTAAACAGAGACATAATGCTATGTAGTTGACATGATTGTGAGATAATGGTTTTTCTCAATGAAAAAAAAAACATTTACAACATTATTATTATTATATTATTATTATTATTATTATATATATATTATTATTATTATTATATATTATTATATTATTATTTATATTATTATTATTATTATTATTATTATTATTATTATTATTATTATTATTATTATTATTATTATATTATTATATTATTATTATTATTATTATTATTATTTTATTATTATATTATTATTTTTATTATTACTATTATTATAATGGGCAAATGAAAACATTCCATTGACATTGTGCCATAAAATAATATGTATCTATAAATAATAAATATATTTAAAAACATGGCTCAGTACACTATTATATTCTTCATTAATTCTCTTTTAAAAGAAATAATATGAAGATTGCCTCTTATCGAAGTGAACATATTTGATATCCGAACACAATTATTATGGGCTTGTCTTAAGACTGTTGTAATGTACAATATTTTGCGTTGATTGGAGAGTGCCCATTTCCAGTACGTATAACAGCGAGTCCATATTGCTCTTATTTATTGTAGTCAACAGATAAGTTTCACTCCTATATTATTGGAGGATTAAATTAATGTGGACAAAAAATATCTGGAACCGTCTATTTTTTTTTCTTTCTTTTTATTTGTTTTTCAATATATATATATATATATATATATATATATATATCTACACATATATATATATATATATATATATATATATCCTTTGCCTAGCATTTCATTTTAATTCTTTATTTCTTTTCTTCCTTCATTTATTTTCTCTCTTATTTCTTCCTCTCCGCTTTTATTTCTTTGTATTTTATCTCAATATTTCTCCATTCATATCTCTATCGATTTGTTATCCTCAGATAAAAACAAAATAATACAAAAAAAAAAAAAAAAAAAGAAAAAAAAAAGAAAAGAAAACAACAAACAAAACAAAGTTGCGAGTATCGGACATAAGAAAAATGGATATACAGTACTATAAAATCGAAGACAATAGGTAGTGAGTTATATATATTATAAGTACTTGGAAGGCGATACAATGACATTATTTTTCAATATAAAAAAAAGAACAGCTATAAAGGAAACCTTTGGTTGTAACTCCAACACCTGCGTGAGTACAAACCACCACGTGCCTACTCCAGGAATTATATCAAAAAAAGAAAAGCTGCACCGGCCGCTGTAATCACAGGAATATCTTGTTATCCTTTTATAATTATAAGGGAAAAAAATTGAATAGAATTCCGCACTTTGTGATCCAGCTTTAATTAGAGGCCGACACAGTATCTGGGTTAATACCCCTTTTATGATTGGTTGTGAATTAAACACAACAAAATAGACCGTACTACAATAATATTTTACTCTTCTTGTACCTAAAATTATGATACTATGAAAGAGATGAAAATTGAAAGTATTCTACTATTTATTTTAGTTTTCCCGAGCGTTACTCAACACGTTTTATGAAATCTAGATATTATAACACCTTTGAAAGAGAGACTTTCCCCACAAATTCACTTACACAGACATGCGCGCGCGCAAACACAACTTGAAGAAACGAATAAAAACAAAGAAAGCCTAGTTTTTACAATGGCAAAATAACAAAGCAAAAATTTTGAAGTTTTAAGCAAACATCTTCTTCAACGCTACCAAGTACAGATTATGCATGGCAGTAAGTGATTAAAACTATAATATGGGGACCGTACGTCTGTACTAAAAAATATTCAAAAATAAACTTTTTTAAAAATGACAAAAAAGCAAATAAACGAACAAACAAACAACCCCCCCCCCCCCAAACAATCAAAAACGTAAGCGAACAAAAGGTACCCCCCCTAATTAAAAAGTTCAATAAAATTTAGATTGGGCAAGTCTTGAACATTTGTATCGAGTGTCCTCTTTTTGGTCGAATAAGCGTTGATTGCCGAACCATGTGAAATTGTTTAACATTTTGGTCCCTCTCTCTCTCTCTCTCTCTCTCTCTCTCTCTCTCTCTCTCTCTCTCCTCTCTCTCTCTCTCTCTCTCTCTCTCTCTCTCTTATCTCTCTCTCTCTCTCTCTCTCTCTCTCTTCTCTCTCTCCTCTCTCTTCTCTCTTCTCTCTCCTACTCTCTTCTTTTCCCTCTCCTTTCTCTCTCCTCTCTCCCTCTCTACTCTCTTCTCCCTCCCTCCCCCCCCCCCCTCTCTCTCTCTCTCTCTCTCTCTCCCTTCTATATATATATATATATATATATATATATACATATATATACATATATATATATATATATATATATATATATATATATTCTCTTTCTCTCCCCCCCCCCCCACCTCTGTGTGTGCGCTCTTTCTAGTCGACCATTGTCCTTTTAACATTATATTTTGATCTTTTTCGCCTGTCCGCGTATTAGTTTGATATCCGTTGCCTCTTGGTGTGAATCTATCTGTATAAAGCTATAATCCGTTCCTACGACTCACCCCCTATTTGCCCTGTGCTCTCATAACCACAGTATACCTTTAATACATAATCAGATTATGTCAATAACCGTCCACCCCAATTCCCCAATTCATTGCTCATAATTTTCCCCTCGGTAAAGGTTTGCTTTGTCAACGAGTCTTTTATCGGCTGACCTACTTGCCAAGTGCCAAGATAATGAATAGAGATGATGATGATGATGATGATGATGATGATGATGGTGACGACGATGATGAAGATGATGATGTTGATGCTGATGACGATGATGACAATGATGAAGATGATGATGATGATGATGATGATGATGATGATGATGATGATGATGATGATGATAATAATAATGATGATGATTGGGATGCTTATAATCTAATGCAGGTTATAAATTGATAATCACCATGTATATCTCATTGCAATCGGCTCAAAACAAGAAACATTTCTAATCATATATATTTATCACCCACTCCGCCTGTTTTCATACCGCCGTGAAGCAGATTTTTGTTCCAAAATGAGTCGATGAAAATGGAGTTTATTTCCTATAATATTGTGTCTAAATGGCATTTATAAAAGT
>NC_088363.1:59346149-59361149 GCF_034508935.2 Berghia stephanieae | reverse complement strand
ATAGAGGCTCGTCAAAAATCGAAGATGCATCTTATAACATCTTTCTCCAAAATTCTCTTCATCACTCCCTACCTACTGTTAGGCGTTATTACAATTTTTTCCGAACAGAAACAACGCTGTTAACGGCCAGGTACTCATTTTACACCTGAGTACGGTGAGAGAATGTGAGTGAAGAGTCTTTTCCAAGGACTCAACCCAACCAAAAAAACAAACAAAAAACAACAACCCCCCCAAAAAAAAAAAACCCAAGAAAGTAAAGAAACAAACAAATAAAAAACAAAAGAATAAAAAAAGAAAACACACACACACACACACACACACACACACACACACAAAACAACAAAATACAAAAGTAAAAACCAAAAAAAAAAAAAAACCCAACAAAAACAAAAGCAAAACAAAACAAAACAACAACAACAAAAATTTCTATAAAAGTACATTGAGCATAATGCATACGTTCAAAATACCTTTCATCACACATTTATAGAGCAGTTAAGCTCGAACTGGCCATCCTCAAACGTGGCCCCCGTCGAAAAAAGAATAAATAAGGTTGCAATTGTGCCTTCACAGGCGCCATGTCGCGTACTGAATAATGCAAAATACACCAGTGAAAAAAACTGGCAATTCCTCAAACCTGGCTCCCGTCGAAAAAAAAAAAAAGGTCGCAATTGCGCATCACAGGCGCCATGTCGCGTACTGAATAATGCAAAATACACCAGTGAAAAAAACAAAAACAACAGAACAACAGCATTAAATGGACAGACAGACAGACAGAGCAAAAACTAAAATTACCTCCTAACTCCTGGAAAGAGGTGAACGTTTCACATTGCCTGTAACAATAAACTATCAATCATGATCTGTCGTTACCTTTTGTTCTCTGCCATTACACCATACCCTTTGCGTATTATTTCTGTGTTCGCCTTCATATATATCAATTTACATGCATCAATTTTAACCTTCAACCCTTTCCGCCTCTACATATTCCTCATCTCCTCTTTTTATTCTCCCGGCATCCTCCTATCTCTCTCTCTTAGAAAGAGGAGGATATGCAGACGACGATCGGTCAGTGTAGAATAATTAAAGGAAGAACAAATTGGCAGCAAATAAGAGTAAGGTTACAGAAATCTAGCAGTAGAAGTAGTAGTAGTAGTAGTAGTAGTAGTAGTAGTAGTAGTAGTAGTAGTAGTAGTAGTAGTAGTAGTAGTAGTATAGTAGTAGTAGTAGTAGTATGTAGTATAGTAAGTAGTAGAGTAGTAGTAGTAGTAGTAGTAGTAGTAGTAGTAGTAGTAGTAGTAGTAGTAGTAGTAGTAGTAGTGGTAGTAGTAGTAGTAGTAGTAGTAGTGGTAGTAGTAGTAGTAGTAGTAGTAGTAGTAGTAGTAGTGAGAGAAGGAAGATGTGGAAAAGGAGAATGAGTAGGAGTAGAATGAGCAGGAGGGTGAAGAGGAAGAAGAATATGTTACCTATACATGATTAGTTATTCCATCCAAATGCATTATTCAAGGAACAGATTTAGCGACATGGCCAAATTGAATGATTGACAACATGATTTGGGATTATCGACAAAACAATCATAACAATGAAAACCATAACTTTACACATTTTATCATAACGAAATGGACTCGACTCTGGTATAGTTAGAGGGGCTTTTGTCTAGTGGATAAATCAATGCTCATTTGCATAATTCCAATCTGCATATTACACGGATGGATAAAGACGTGATTCATGTAATAACAGGCATAGAATAGCCAAGAAGATAATAATCAATGATAGGCTGTATAAAATGAAAAAAACTCAACTTTAACAAGATATTGAATGTAACACAGCATATGTAAAGAAAATAAAAGAGTTGAAGCTTAATGATCTCCCCTCCCCCCCCCCCCCCACCGCCGAAAAAGCTGCATATTAAACCCTTCCCACATTTACACAAACAGATAAACGCTAGACATACATACATACACCCACAGACCCCCCCCCCCCACACACACACAGTCCGCCAGATATTAATCACTGAAAGGTATCAATATCGGTCTCATGTGAAGATTCCTCTGCCAACCAGTCGTGGATGGGTATCTTGATTTCTACGATCTGGTGAAAGGTACTTGCCATTGACTCGCGTCTGATCCAAACAATGGCAACAAATTGATATTGTCCGATTAACGCTACAGAAAACGGGATAAACTCCAGCTCCATGAACCCTGTAGTTATGAAGGGCTTCAGAAATTAAGACAAGGCTACCCCAATACCTATTTGATTACTTGTCGCAGGACAAGGTCGGTTTCGAACCAGATCCGTTTGCAGGTGGGTTGAGAGTTCTTTACATTGAGCTGACAGAAATCCCCACATCCTCCAAAATGAAAAAAAAAAGAAAAAGAAAAGAGGTCAAACAAACAGAAAAAGAATAAGGAACAGAAACCAAGACAAAAACTGGTTGTCTGTTCCAGTGTCGGAAGACAATTCTAAGGAGTTCTTCAGACATGCCCAAGAGTCTCGACCTCGATTCAGACACGCCAACCCTCATTCACTCTACTCGTGTAAGGAAGAGTAAAAGAGAAAGAAACCTAATTTGAATTTAAATAAAATATCAACGAATACGAAAATAATGAAAACAAATAATGATGAAAATGGTGTATGGTCTCTTTGATTAGATTTAACAGCTGACTGTTTACATTAATCAGTTGAGTGGATCTTTTATTTATTTATTATTTTTTTTTTGTAATGGAATAAACAAAACCGGGCTCAATCTGAACCACGTTTTAATTATCGTATAGACCTAAAATGCTTTTACTGATGTGCGTAAACTCTGTACTTTTATCTCAATCACAGTATTTCAAAACGATTTTCCCGTGGAAAGTGCATATAATATACGATATTGGCTTTATTGGCCTCAAACAAGTCAATGTAAAAGATGTCTAAAGAAGTTTAACTGAAACACCAATAACTGCACATCAATGCCGACAAAACACATGTGACATTAACATCAAGGAAGGAAGATGGACGGAGAGCCACAAAATAGCAGTGTTAGGCTCTTTAATTGGAGACGGGGAAGACGGAGAAGAGAAAAACATATTTCAGACGGTCGCATTAAACAAATTATTATACATGTATGGATTAGTAAATAATATAAAATAAAAATAAACACTGACATCAAATTCTACACAACTATTGTATGATTAGTGTTTGTGTGCGGAACATGGGAACTGACCGGAATCAAGGAACAAAAATTAGAGATTTCACAAAAAAAAAAAACACTTTTTAAAGAGTTCTGAATATCCGATAACCTGCAACTCACAAGTACTTATTTGCAGGTCTGATAACCCAAATCGATTTGACCTCATTGTTGGAATGGAAATTCTCTCAAATCAGCGCAAAACATTGTCCATTACAACAACGTTTAATCAAGCCTATAATTATGTCCAGTTAACAGACTTGCAAATATTTGCACCTAGCCCCAAAAAAAAAAAACAAAACAAAAAAAAAAAAAACAAAACAAAAACAAAACAAAAGCAAAACAAAAACAAAAAAACACACACACACACACACACACACACACACACACACACACACACCCACAAACAAAAACACTGTACAATAAGAGCAGTAAAAAGACCCATATCTATTTTAAAAAAACTAGCGGTAAAATGACAAGTTTTTAGACATTTACTCAGAAGAGATGAAATTATATCAGCTAAAAAAGCCCATCTGGATACAAGATATTATAAAGGAAGACCACCCATGTCAATTCATAGTTCTAAACAGAGACCTTAAACACCTCCAAAATAACCTAGAGAACTAAAATCAAAAGAAGATCTTTTGACATTAAGCATCCACATCAAAATACCGTAAAATGTGGAAAGTATAGACACGGGCGATTATAGAGGCAGCCGGGGCATCCCGATCGGATGATTAGGAAGCGAAAATACGTGTCAAGTAAAATCAATGAAATGATAAACTCGATAGCACCAGGTTTCATTTGAAGGCGCCTGTTAAGGAACTCTTAACATAACTATTGATTGGAAAAGGGTTATATTTGAAGAATGTCACAGCATTACTCATGAACCCCCCCCCCCCCCCCTCGTTTCTTTTTCGTTCTTTCATTTTTGTTTGTTTTGTTGTTGGTAGAGCACCGTTTACTTAGAACAGTCAAGGTTTTGGCTGGCTCATCAGAAAAAAACCCCAACAAAACAAACTAAACTAACCTCTTCTCCTCTTTGACTGGCAACCAACAACAAAAGTATCTAATAGACTAGACGGGAGTTTGACATTAACAGATAATATGTAAGATGAATGACTTTTTTTTCTTCTTCTCTTTCTATCGTATCAATATCTGTATTGTCCTTTTTGTCCCGTCTGTCCCAGTGCATGTTTGTATTTTTTTCCGCTTGAGTGTGCGTGAGTACCTCGCGACGAAGGCGTGAACTTGTACTCTGCTTTCTTTTAGTAACTTTTAGCCATCACCAATCACTACACAGTCAGTCGCACTCTGAAAATAAAAGGAACGTTAAAAAAATTTTGGCCAGAAAACTAAACTCATCTTTCAAAGTTCAATCGATTAAAATGACCCCATCTTGTCAAAACCCCTCAAGCCTGGGACCTTCTCCTCTCGAAGTCCAGCCCAGGTTTGAGAGATTTTAACGAGATTTGATGAAATGAGGGTCATTTTAATCAATCCATATGTGAAAGATGAGTTTTCTGGCCAAAACCTTTAAAAACGCGTTTTTGTCGAAATACGGCAGGACACCATAATACTATTTTAAATTCCCGTTAGCCGTCAACAAACAGTGAGGAGAGTGTCAACTTATTCGATCTGAGAGACAGCTTGTATCTTCTCGCCCGCTCTGTAATTCGATCAACATCTTAGAGCATTTCGCTGTTTCACCACCCGCCAGAACAATTTACATTAAAAAATATTTTCCCTTCATGAATCATTGACATTTTTTTCATTTCTCTCTCTCTTACCCCCCCCCCTCTCTCTCTCTCTCTCTCTCTCTCTCTCTCTCTCTCTCTCTCCCTCCTATTCCTATAGATGGAATGATGCTCACATCACTCAACTCTTTGTTATTGCTTTCTAGACCGCTAGTTGGGTGGATCGTTCTCCATAAAATATACACCAGAAAATAAACTTTAGCATTAGAAATATTTTTACTTGTTGGTAGGATTCACCTGGCGGGTAGATTTGAGGATTTTACTTCAACATAAAGCATTATTTCTTCTCTCATCTCATCAAAATCAAGTAGACAAATAATATACATGTCACTTTTGATTGGCTGGAGCGCGTATTAGGCTGCATGTATTTGAATAAAAGTTCACAATATTAGCCAAAACACAACAAATGTTTGTGTAATCACGATTGAATGTAGAAGTCAAAGAGAATAGGCTTTAACAGTTGTGACGTCACTTCCCTCGAAATGACACATAGTAACTTAGCAAGTGGTTCTAAACTATCGGAACAATGGCGGACCCCTTTTTGAATTACTTTTCCGACGAGCAAAAAAATGTATCCAGAGGAGAAAAACATTATAAATCTGATCATGTTTTGAATTTTATACATTCTGATCACATGACATGTGAAAAAGTTCAAGCCAGCATGAAGAATAAAGAGTGCCGATTTTCTTTGTTTAGAACCAAGCTGCTCGTTGCTGAGCGGGCGTGACATCAGACTATTGAATCCTATTAAGGGAGTACTGTTTACATCTACATCTGTTTAATTAGCGGTAATAAATACACAATATCATTGTGGAACTTTAAACGTGGGATTCAAACCAGTAACACTTTCGACTCATAGGGCGCTCTACCAAAGGGAAAATAGTGCGATATCAAAAATACTGGTTCCAATCTCATGGGAAATGTGAAAGCAGTCTTCCAGAGGAGTGGATAAATTCATTGTGCAACTAATTTTCTGGTTTCACAGTGATATCATCTTAGTTTCTTGCCTGGTCGTCAATAAAGATCATCCATCCTCACTCTTTCACGCCCCGTAATCATACTAATCTGCTTATTCATCCTGCTGCTAAAATAGTTATGCCTAATTATGATTCAAAATGCAACCTATTCATTGTTAGTCCTCCTGAAGGCAGGTTACACATTTCCAAGGAGTTTGGAACCGGAAGAGATGAAAGTTTGACGCCATACTTCTGCTTCCCATTCAGCGTTCCAATATTCTATTTAAGGAATACACTGAGACGAGAAAAAAAAGTTATGAACGAAAAAAAAAAAACCCAACACAAACCCAGTCACTTCGATTCATTATTATGATTATACTTGAAATTTTAAGTAAATTACTCACGGTTAGCAATCCTTTTCAAATTATAAAATCAAATCTTACTGAAATCGTTCAATACATTCAAGTTGTGCAAGTATCGAAAGATCGATATTATAGTCTCTCCGATTTGATACAGTAAAGTCGAGCAAGGGGGTCGATATAATATCTTTAGAGTCTATTCAAATTTTACGACCGTAATATATTTACAATGTCGTAAAACATGACAGCGGAACTTAATTAAAATCATACAAACCAGCGATTTCACTCTGAATGACCGGATTAGTGTGTTTGTTTACGTTTCATTAATAAAAAAAAAACAACTATTGCTCGTGTTTTACTCTTAAACAAATAATTACACGAAAGGGAAACTGATGTACATTTTAAAAAAAAAATAGCTTTACTGATCTGGTTTTTTTTTTTAATATTGAAATGGAAAATATATGATGACTAGAAATGACGATAAAATTAGGAGACTCCGGCATACGCCACGTTAATTTTTTTCCCCGGAGAAGTAAATAAAACAAAGAATGAAATATGAATATTTATTATAGAGCGTTTTTACATGCTTCACAATGCTTCTTCATTTCTTTTTTTTTTTTAAACTCCAAACAAGCCATACGAAACCATATTTATATTTCATTCAATATCATTTCCTAGTAATCATCCTTTTTGTACAATCTAATACTCTTAAAATATCCCTCAGTGCCTATAACCAGGTTCTCATTTATACCTGAGTCGAGTGGTGTAATGTGTATAAAGTACCCTTAACCAATGACACATCGCCGGGATTAGCATTTTAAAATAATAATAATTATTGTCACTGTCACCAATCCGGTCACTGACCAAGCTTAACATCACTTGACATTCGAGACAAGACGAGATATTATTGCCTACCAATGCAGGCTTTCAGATTGCTATCACCATGTTGCCCAGACCGCCAATATCCGAGTTAACTCACTCAACCCTAAGACCGACTAAATCCGTAGTTTACCCGGGATACGTTTACTCCATGCCAATTTATTACAATTTTCCCTAGACAAATTATAGGCGTAGTATCAAAGCTAATGTTTTTAGTTTTTCATGCTAAAGGTAGTTGAATAAAATATCTATAACATGCTCATTTTTAATACATTTTTTTCCTATTTTGAAAAGTAGAAAAAATATCTAGGATTGAGTGAGTTAATAGATGGCTGTAGTTATGTTACATTGCAAATAAACGTTTTTTTTTTGGGTTTTTTTTAATGAACTTCCTGAATTAGAAAATGATGTTATCTTTAAGTTGACTTTGTTATTAAAATCCCATTGACCTTTGTAAAAATGCTTAATAATATAATTTTGTTTGGTTGTTTTTGTTTGCGCGTATGTGTGTCTATGTTTTGCTTCTCTATTTCCTTTGCTTTGATTCCCATTCCCTTTCATGGCAGAAATATTGGATTCATTTCAGCGTTCATAATAAAGACTTGGCTGATTAGCTTTGCCAGATGAAAATAAAAGCCTCTTATGGAACCGCCAAATTAACAAAATCAAAATAACCTGCAGAAGTGGTCTTGGTTAGGATTATTTCTTTGTTACTTGTTTTTTTCTTTTCCCTCCTCTCCCTCTCCCATTCTGGTATAAAATAGGTAAATGGGCATAAATATCATATATATATATATATATATATATATATATATATATATATATATATATATAGATCATAAATAAAGTAATAAACGATCCAAACCCTGTTGAATAACTATACGAATCATTGCAGCTTACCAATCCTATATCAATAAATAGTCGTATTGAAGGAACGGAAATGACGTCGTTCGGCTCTTTGTAATTGTTTTTAGATAGCCATTTTGGTGATTACTTTTCACTAAATTATATCAATTAGATTTTAAACGTGCGAGGTTACACAGTTTTGTATGTTAATACTTCATACCCGGATGACGGATGTTGTGAGTATTTTACCTAAACGCAGTGCTTAAATAGTTCTGTAAATCAGTTTTTTTTCTCATTACGGACATCGGTGCCATTTCGTATTCACCAATTATTGACTAACCAAATCCAATGTATTTTTTCCTTCTTTTCTCTTACTGGTTTTGGATTATTATGATCATACTTGAAAGTATAAGTAAATTACTCACGGTTAACGATCCTTTTCAAATTATAAAATAAAATCTTACTGAAATCGGTCAATACATTCGAGTTGTGCAAGTACCGAAAGATCGATATTACACAATTCAGCCATTTGGGACTCCCTTAAAAAAACCATTTTTAGTTTCGAAGACTTAAACAATTTTGTTAAACCTTCGTTGTTCTGCGCATGGTTCGTACGTAGAATGAATTGAATAGATTGCTGAAAACGAAACTGTTTCCATCCATCGCTCTAACGAGGAGACACAAGGATCGGAGCGAGATGATCCATCATGGAATCTGGAATTTGGTGACAAGTCTCAGACAAGCAGACAGGGTGACTCGAATTAAACCATTCCCTGGTGAAATTGGAATCTAGGCGAGAATACAATAGGGATATTTAGAGGAGCGGGACGCAATGATATTGATCTGGTAGACTAAGGTGCATAGAAAGTTAACGATTACGTGCCACGGCCTAAACGAACGACTGACTAATGACGAGAGGAAATTTCAAGGATCTGTCCTCAGAATAAGTCGCTACACGACGCCCGGTGGGCGAGTTTAAATCGAGATTAATATGCGCATCAAGCGTTGTGTGGCGACGTTTGAGGACAGAGATCCTTGTTTTCTTCCTAGACGTTAGTCGATTGTTTGTTTAGGTTCAGGGGAACGTAATCGTTAACTTTCTAATAGGAATATTGTGTGGTGGGAATTGACGAGAGGGTGGTGGTGGTGGTGGGGTGGGGGTGGGGGGGGGGGGGGATGGAGCTGTTCATTGGTGTACATCTCTAATTGGGTGATTGATAGATTTCATGTCATGCAATAATCTCGTCTACCAGTCTCATCATTTGGTGTCCCCTACTCTCTCTCTCTCTCTCTCCCTCTCTGTCTGTCTCTCTCTCTCCCTCTATCTATCCCTCTCTCTCACTCACATACACACACACACACATACACACACACACTCTCTCTCAATCTCTCTCTCTCTCTCTCTCTCTCTCTCTCTCTCTCTATTCTCTTTCTTTAATCAATAATCTATCCATCTGTCTGTCCGTCTCTTCGGCTCGTGATCTATTCGTTCTTTTGCAAATCCATTAACTATATACTTTAGTTCGATCTACCAATTAATTCACCAATCAAATTCACCAATTTTCCAAAACACGTATCAATCAATTATCAACCAAGCAATCAATTATTGTATCAATCAATAAATCAATAAATATATCCATCAATCTATTTATGAATCTATTTACCTACTTACTTAATTATCCATCCATTTATCTGTCAATTCAATATATCTATCTATCTTTTTTAAAAAGCTTGAGCAATTATAAAGTGCAATATCCACTAAACGTGCTCACAGTGTTTTACAAAGGTTCTCTGACCAACAGCAACACGTAACATGTAGCACGATATATGATGACTGTTAGGTGATATTACCATTTCCCCCCCGACAGAGACAACGCTGATAACGACCAGGTATTTTTCTATCTTGTGTATCTCCTATCATCTCTCTCTCTCTCTCTCTCCCTCTCTCCCATATCCATTCTCTCTCTCTGTCTGTATGGCTCTCTCTCTCTCTCTGTATGGCTCTCTCTCTCTCTCTCTCTCTCTCTCTCTTTCTCTCTCTCTCTCTTTCTCCCTCCCTCGCTCCCATATCCATTCTCTGTCTGCCTCTCTCTCTCTCTCTCTCTCTCTCTCTCTCTCTCTCTCTCTCCTTGTATCTCTTCCCCAGTCCAACACCACTCCTTTAATGCAAGCCCCATGCACTAGTACACTTTTCCAAGTTATCTTACTATTCCTCCATTGCCATCATAATGGATGGTTCACAATCACAGAAAAAAGCACTTGGTCGCTATCAAGAACATCCGGTGATTTGACCCTAACGGGTTTTCTACCCATGACGACAGACTAAGCATGGCTCAGCGGTATGGGGTTTGGTCAGCGACATCTATAGAGAAGATGAAGTCCTAGGGTTTGGTTCGTAACAGAAAGGTACCGAGTTCGACTACCAGCCGCGCTGTGTAACCTTGAGAAAGTCACTTCGCCTAAGTTCACTTTGCGACACTGGGTTATACTATTCCATTGGAATTCCGTCGTGCTGTTGATTTAGCGGTGATTAGTGTTGTTATGTAGTTACTTTACCCGTAGTAGTTACTATATATTGTTACTACATAACAACACTAATCACCGCTAAATCAGCAACATAACGTGAGTATCTGGTATCATATAATTTTGCCTCTCGAAAAAAAAAAAAAAAAATAGTAATGATATTGCTTTACGGATTTCATGTTTATATGTTGAGTTGTTGGCTTGGGACCTCTTGTAAAGTCTTTTGAACACATTAAATGGCTTTTGCTCTCTATAACCGCAAGAATAATTAACAAATGCTTGCTTCTCATTTAATGACACGCTTGTTTATCACTAAAATCTTTCCACCAGAGCTAACTGACCCAATTACTGATGTGGGACGGGGTCTAAACAACGAAACAAAACAACAACAACAAAATAAAGGAAAAAAAAACAACAAATAAACAACAAAACAAACAAAACAACAACAACAAAAGAACAACAAAATACAAAAGCAAGCAAAAAAAAATAAAGACAGAAAAAAACAACCCCCCCCCAAAAAAAAAAAAAACACAAAAAAAAAAACAACACCAAAAAACAGCACACTCGACTGGTTCCTGGATCAATACCGCTCCTATTTCTTGTTAGTTGAGTTCCTCTACTAACGCGGTTATCTGTACCTCCTAAACAGACAGGCAATTATTGTCATTATCAGTAAGCCACGAAATCTCCATACTATGCAAACATTTTAATCGTGTGTTTGTTAAGGTTTTGTTATCTTTGATCGATTTGAAAATGATCCGATAAGAAAGGGGGAAAAAATCACAGTAAAGATAAGACTTGATTGTTAAAAACCAAAAAACAAAAAACAAAACAAAACAAAACAAAACAAAACGATTAACAACAACAAAAAAGAACAAAAAAATGGCCCAAAAAAAAAACAACAAAACCTCAACCTCCCCCCCTCCCCCCAAAAAAAATCCCCCAAAAACACACAAAAAACACACACAAAAAAAAACAAAACAAAACAAAACAAAAAAAACCACACTCAAACAAAACAAACAACAGAAATGAGAAAATGATATAGAAAAAGTTTATATTGTATATTTGGTCATTATGAACCATTGTATGATAAGTATTTCCCAACAAAACAAACCAAGCTATGATTTGTGGATAAAACAATACCATTAGGATTGTATCAAAGATGGAATGATTGAAAATAAAGGAATTTATGATTGTACGAAGGATTAAATGGGTAGATATATTAATGAATGGATGAGTGATTGAATTAATTGAGGAAAAGATGGAATGATTGAAAATAAAGGAATTTATTATTGTATGAAGGATTAAATGAGTAGATATATTGATGAAAGGATGAGTGATTGAATGAATTGAAGAACAAATAAATTATAGGTACGAACAAATTCACTAATCTACAAACGGACCAATAACTGAATATATAAAATCAATCAATCAATCAACCAATCAATCAATAGATAAATAAATTAATTTATTAATCAATCAATCATTTAGCAAGAGCGTTATCGAGCTCTATCAAAAAAAAACAAAACAATATCCTCAAATCAAGTCAACAGGAACCTTGCTTTCGCTATTAAGATATTAGCCGGTTAACGAAATCGACGACGAACGACGAACGACGATCAAGTAAGGCTGGATCTGTCCTATTACGTCACCAACAACTACTACCACTAATACTACTCACCCGATGTCGTTTGGTGACGTAAGAGGACAGATCTGGGCGTTCACTTGCTCGTCGTTCGTCGTTCGACGTAGATTTCGTTAACTTGTTATTATTTATGGCAAATGTGAACTTTAAGGTCATACCTACGCGATCGGTTCACATTCGTCTTTGGCTACTCTCTTACCTGGGCCTGACTCTATGTCTTGAAGAAGGTACGTTGCCGTCTATATTATTAGGAAGTTTTCAGCGTCCATTTCACACTACACAAACCGGTATAAGCTCGGACGTACCGAATTTTATAGTGCCATTCAGACAAACCTTTTTCTATTTATACAACGTAGAGTGTATTTCCAACAAAACATGTTATTGCAATCTTCTTGGTCCAGCTTCTGTCTTCTTGGTTTCATCGTAGACGTTTACATTGAAAACAAACATTGTAATGGAAGTTACGAGAGAGAGAGAGAGAGAGAGAGAGAGAGAGAGAGAGAGAGAGAGAGAGAGAGAGAGAGAGAGCGAAAGAGCAAGAGAGAGATAGAGCGAGAGGGAGAGAGAGAGAGAGGGGGAGGGGAAGGAAGAAGAAGAAGAAGAAGGAAGAAGAAGAAGAAAGAAAGAAGAAGAAGAAGAAGAAGAAGAAGAAGAAGAAGAAGAAGAAGAAGAAGAAGAAGAAGAAGAAGAAGAAAGAAGAAGAAGAAGAGAAGAAGAAGAAGAAGAAGAGAAGAAGAAGAAGAAGAAGAAGAAGAAGAGAAGAAGAAGAAGAAAAGAAGAAGAAGAAGAAGAAGAAGAAGAAGAAGAAGAAAGAAGAAGAAGAAGAAGAAGAAGAAGAGAGAAGAAGAAGAGAAGAGAAGAAAGAAGAAGAAGAAGAAGAAGAAGAAGAAGAAGAAGAAGAAGAAGAAGAAGAGAAGAAGAAGAAGAAGAAGAAGAAGAAGAAGAAGAAGAAGGAGAGGGAGGGGGGGGGGAAGATGGGAAGATAAATAGAAATAGATATATAGTAAAACGAAAGTTAAAGAAAAAAAAAGTTTTAAAGTGGTGAGAGGCGAGAAGGCACATTTATTGCAGCCGTCCACCTCATGGCGTATCGAACCACTAGTTAGTGAATATTGACTCTATAGATAGAATGCGCTTGGCCAAGGAGTTCACAACATTGCCATCCGGAAGTATAACGGACCAACACACAAACTCTGTGTAACCATGAACTTTTATAGTCTGGTTAATACAGTTTAGTGAGAACAACTCACAAACGCGGATGGCAAAAACAATAACAAAGGCCTGAGTGACGTCATCTGCATACTATCTATAGTCTAAATTATGAAACAATTTGAATTCAACCGCGCAGTAAGATCAATAAAGGTAGTTTATCAAGCTATTCATCTGTCAAGTTTTGTAGTTCTAACCTTTCAAACACATTATTTTACATTAAATTCCCTTTTCGGAGTCTGGTTCAACCCGACATAATACGGAAATGAGGCAGTGGGTCACAGTGTATGGTTTGGTCCTTAGAGAGACTGAGTGAATAAGCGGCAACGGGAGACAAGAGACACAGTAATATAAGAGAGAGAGAGAGAGAGAGAGAGAGAGAGAGAGAGAAAGAGAGAGAGAGATAAAGAGAGAGAGAGAGAGAGAGAGAGAGAGTGGAAGTGTGTGTGTGTATGTGTGTGTGTGTGTGTGTGTTTGAGAGCGAGCTAGGAGAGAGGGAGTGTAAAAACTAATGAGAGTGGGAGTGAGAGAAAGAGTTTGTGTGTATGTGTGCATGAGAGATATAGATAGAAAGCTAGATAGTTAGATTGATAGATAGACAAATAGATAGGTAGAAAGATAGATTGATAGATAGAGATAGTGAGAGAGAGAGAGAGAGAGATAGATAGATAGATAGATAGATAGATAGAGAGAGAGAGAGAGAGAGAGAGTAAGTGAGTAAAAGGGAGTAAAAAAATGAGAGAGAGAAAGAAAGGGAAACAGATATCCGTTAAAACTGACCGTAGCGTTTGCAAATCGATGTGAGGCAGTAATCTAATTGGACTAACACATTGTGCCGCCTCCATTCACACATTCTCTCTATCTGTCCCTCCCTCTGTCTCTTACACAAACAATATTAGATAGAATTTTACACCCCGAGAAAAGAGAAGAGTTGCGGGATCCAGAAGGCGTTTTTCCAGAGTGTGAGCGATCAATGTATAGAGGAATTACTGGATGGACTAGGAAAATAAACTGATGGAGTAGATAGGAAAAAGGAGATAAGTAGTCACTATAGATGGATGGATAAATATTTTTAAAATGGATAGATATATTTATATACATATAGATAGATAAATAGATTGGTAGGTAGGTAAAAAGACAGGTACGTAGGTAGGTATGTAGAAAGGTAGATAAAGATATAGATAGATAGATTGATAGATAGATATATTGATAGATTGATAGATAGATAGATAGACATATAGATAGATAGGTAGGTAGATAAGTATGTAGATAGATAAATAGATGGTTAAATATTTTTTTTAAATAGATAGATATATTTATATACATATAGATAGATAAATAGATTGCTAGGTAGGTAGATAGATAGGTACGTAGGTAGGTATGTAGAAAGGTAGATAAATATATAGATAGATAGATAGATTGATAGATAGATAGACAGACATATAGATAGATAGATAGGTAGATAAGTATGTAGATAGATAGATAGATGGATGGTTAAATATTTTTTTAAAAAATTGATAGATATATTTATATACATATAAATAGATAAATTGATTGGTAGGTAGGGAGATAGATAGGTACGTAGGTATGTAGGTGGGAAGGTAGATAAAGAGATAGATAGATAAATAGATTGATAAAGATAGTCAGGCAGACAGTTAGA
>NC_088363.1:59311149-59338649 GCF_034508935.2 Berghia stephanieae | reverse complement strand
GTAGTAGTAGTAGTAGTAGTAGAAGTAAGAAGAATAGCAGTAATAGTACTTAGTGTAATTTTCGTTGGAATATTGAATACTATAATAGTTTTTGCACACGTAAGATGAGGAAGGAGTAGGAGAGGCATTGTCAATGCATTGCAGGCTATTTGAAAATTGACATGCTGAGAAGAAACAAAAAAAAAACAAAAATAAAAACAAGAACAAAAGAGAAAAAAAGCAATACCCCCCCCCCCTCCCCAAGGAATTCGCCCCCCCCCCTCCCCTCCCCACAAAAATCAAACTGCCTCGCCCAACAACAACAAACAACAGCAACGATTAAAAACAGAAACAACAATTACAACAACAACAACTGTTGCACCGTATCCTTTAAAAATGGAAAAGAATCTAGACCCTCTATAGCAGCTATGTGGTCTAGTGGTATGACACTCGCTTTCGGATCGGAAGGTCCTGGGTTAGAGCCTCGCTCGACGCATAGTTGAGTTCTTGGAAAAGACTCTTTACTCACATTCTCTCACCGTACTCAGGTGTAAAATGAGTACCTGGCCGTTAACACCGTTGTCTTTGTCCGAAAAATTGTAATATCGCCTAACAGGCGTCATGTCTCGTCCTACATGTTAAATGTTGCTGTTGACCAGGGACCCCTTGTAAAGCGCTTTGAGCACGTTAAGTGGATATTGCGCTATATAAAAGCTCAATTTTTTCTATAGTGTCGGAAGAAGGAAAAAAAAAGAAGAAAGGACATCAATGAAAACTAACCTCTTCTTGAATGATATTGGCACAGAACTCCGAATTTCGCCAAATTTTAGAAAAGCTTATGAAAACAATATTTTCAATTTGAAATGTATCCTGTTGCACCTGCAACTACAGGAAAGATGATGTGATTCATAATAATAATAATATAGTAATCCGAGATACATTCCGACGATATCTAAGCACAAAATAAATCCACATCGAATCCAATAGTATCACCTTTTAGTTATAAACCTGCTTTTTTTTTTTTAACATTGGTATCTGATAACAAGTAATTTTCATCATACTGTAAGGAAGATGAAAGAAAATGAGCGAGTAACAGAATCCTCTGTTTAGAAATATTCACGAGATTTAGTCCTCTAAGAAATTAATATAGTCATAATATGAAACCCTATAGTGTCGGAAAAGAAAAATATAAAGGGCATCAATGAAAACTAACCTCTTTTTTGGATGATATTGGCACAGCAGTACAACAACAACAATATATAACACATCAATGCAGTATTTGCGAAAAGTGTGTGAATCGGACTGTCGGCAATGCTAACAAGGTGTACAGCCGACAGTAACGGTACATTCATCTGAGGAGTTTTTGAAGTCCCGGAAGTGGTGACACCTTGCTAATTTCAATCATCGTTTAGGAAAATGACCGCAGGGGACATAACGCGCTAATCATGGGCATTTAGTAGGTAGTGGTTAGTGCCCTTGACAGCCAGTTGTGTCCAGGTGTGGTCAGTGGTGTGATGACAGAACGCTGATTGCTGTGTGTTCAATAATATCGATATTATTGACTTAGCCTCGAAGTCTTGGGGATGTAAGTTCGTGACTAATACAAATAATATAAAGAATTGTATATCGAGTCATCTAATATAATACGACGAGAGAGAGAGGGAGGGAGAGAGAGAAAGAAAGAAAGAAAGAGAGAGAGAGAGAGAGAGAGAGAGAGAGAGAGAGAGAAGAGAAAAGAATAGAGATAGAGATAAAGAGAGAGAGAGGTAGAGAGAGAGAGAGAGAGAGAAGAGAAAAGAAGAGAGATAGAGATAAAGAGAGAGAGAGAGAGAGAAAGAGAGAGAGAGAGGTAGAGAGAGAGAGAGAAGAGAAAAGAAGAGAGATAGAGATAAAGAGAGAGAGAGAGAGAGAGAGAGAGTGAATGAGAGAAAGAGGGAACAGCAATTGATGAAAACAAAATAAAAAACTTCAGCTTTCACATATCCACTAAACGTGCCCAAAGCGATTTACAACAGCTGATCAACAGCAACACGTAACATGTAGAACGAAAGATGAAAAGAAAGAAATATAGATAGATAAATAGATCGATGGACAATTCGTAAGATATGTTGAAAGATAGACAGAAAGGTAAATAGATTGGTAGATAGATCGATCAATATATATATATATATATATAATATATATATATATATATATATATATATATATATATATATATATATATTACTAGTAAAAAGCCTCAATTTCGCAGGGAAAGAACTATTTTCATTCGATACTGTACTCACCATCATTTAATGAGGGCAGATTGGTAAACAACGTTGTCTGTGTAATTTGGTATATCTTCGGTTGATTTTTCTGTGTGACCCAATAATATATTTAATAATATATTCCCTCAACTAACCCCAAGAAAAAATTAAACCTAGTACCTTTAATTAACTCGAATAGGTAAAACAAACACCCTAGCACTTTAATAATACATATGACTAAGCCTAATAGGAAAAAAAAAATCCGATCTCGAGCTAACCCTAATAGAAAAAATCATGACAAATTGAATAAATAAACGCCTGACAAAAGATCAAAGGTGAAAATACAAATTTAAAGAATACTGTGGATGTAGGAGCTTTCGGAATGTCTCCCCTTTACTTAACTTATGGAAAAACAAACTTCCTAGCACCTTTAATAAGACTTATGACTAACCTCTAGAGCTAACCCTAATAGAAAAAAAAAAAACAACTCTCGGACTGCTTTGCACTACCTTTCAATATTTAACAAATCAAAATGGCGGCTGAAAATGAAAACAATGATCAAATTAAGAAATTTTAAACTTTCACAAATCTATCAAGGTTTGTTCTAGAGTTTTTAAAATACTTCTAGATATAATGACAAATTGAATAAATAAATGCCTGACAAAATATCAACGGTGAAAATACAAATTTAAAGAATACTGGGGATGTAGGAGCTTTCGGAATGTCTCCCCTTTACTTAACTTATGGAAAAACAAACATCCTAGCACCTTTACTAAGACTTATGACTAACCTTAATAGAAAAAGAAATATCCTCGATCTCGAGCTAACCCTATTAGTAAAAAAAAAATCAAAATGGCGACTGAAATACCTTCATGTGATCAAGTGAATAATATCACTATGAATGCCACGATTTGCTGAAAAATGCCAACACCCACACACACATGTATACACCACACACAACACACACACACACAAACACAAACACACACACGCACACACACGCACACACACACACACACACAAACATACACGCAATTAGAACAAACACTGATCACCGCTAAATCAACAACACAACGGAAGTAATAATAATACTTGATGTCATAAATAGATGACGCAAATTGACAACTATTTACAGTGTCAAAATTAGTTGATTTTGGGAGTCAAGTGTCGTCGTTGGTACATATTTTATGATATCTGTTTGACTCAACGAACTTTCAAACTGACTTTAAATTATAAAAGGAAATCAAGTTATCTGTTTATCTATCTGTAAAAAATACATTTCTAATTTTCAAATCTTTCAGTAGAGTTGTGCGCCGTATCAATTTTTTTATTGACTCAAATAAGCACAATGTTCTCCACAATGCTATATTTTTAAAGAAAGGATATATATATATATATATATATATATATATATATATATATATATATATACAGAGAGAGAGATAGATAGATAGGTAGATAGATAGATAGATAGATAGATAGATAGATAGATAGATAGATAGATAGATAGATAGATAGACAGATAGATAGGTAGAGATTGGAATATAGAGATGGTGACACCAATCAATCTATTGTTAACTTTTATTATTTTTATTTCATATATAAAATGACTAGTTACCGCTTAAATTTATATTCTCCATAGACTGTTGATAAATCTTCTTCGTGGTAAAAATATAAAATCGGTTATCAACGCATTTCAGCCAATCTAAAGAATGAATGTGAGTTTGTCTATGTGAATGTATTTATGTTATAGTGTGTATATGTGTGTCTGTATGTGTATCTTTGGGGCTCCATTGGTCATTGTCATTATCGTGAGGTTACTACTAAGGCCACTTAGGATCTGTACACTGTGCATTATTATTGTAACCTATGAATGAATGTCCTAGTCAAAACTTCGACAAGGGGTGGTTGGGGGTTACGATTTGACTTGTTAGTTATTGGTTGTTTTTTTCGTAAACTCCGCCCATTTCTGCATGTGGTCAAGCGGCGATCAAGCGAGACAAAAGTAGGAAGGAAAGGGAAAAGGTGGGCATGGAGACACGGCGGACTGACAGGTGTACAGTAGCTGTTGTCACCGCAGTTCGTTTACAGGTAAACCAGGTGGGGACGGCCTTTGCATGCTAGTCATGTGTGCAGTTGTGCTGGTAATATACGGTAGTCACAGGAATATTAAGTTTTCAACATTATCCAAAGTAAAAGAAAACGGTTATCGTACTATTGGTTATGGTTAAGATACAGATCATTATCGTTTCCTGCGATAATGTATTGAGTGTGTTTGTCGTGGGGAGGGGGGGGGTGTATGTTTAAAACAAATAAATACATTATCCCATGCGGTAGATATAAAAAAATAACAACTGATTAATAACATTTCCTTCCTGGGGATTTTTTTTTCCAAATCTGTATCATTTTATTTTAATGACCGAGATAGGCCAACTACAAAAGCATCAACTATCATCTATCGACTCAGAACCTCAGAACCCCCACCCTACGAAACAAGTGCCCTCTTTATTAGACACTACCCCGTGTTTTCCCACACTGTAACCAATCAATTAATTATGTACTGATGGCATGAACAAGGGCTGCTAATGACATAGCCTCGCATCGCCTCTATGACAACTATAACACGGTCTATGGCCTAGAGGGTGGTGGTAGGTCTCTGGAAAGGAAAGGACATCATTTTCATTCATGCGGAATGCACAACATCTGACCTTATTGTCCATTAGTATGTGTAGTATCTCCTCTGGGACTTGTGGTCAGCGGACGATATCCATCACCAGACAGGTCATTGTCTTTAAACATGCCATACATAGATTATTGTCGTCGTCACAATACTACTGTTTGTTGTCATTATTGATTTATTAATAATATATTTATATTATTTCCCCATTTATTTATATATTTTCTGTCAACAAGAGAAGTGATGAGCCATGAGAACTTTCGCCACATTCGCTCGAATTCAATTTTTTAAATTATAAACATAATAAGCGATGTTCAAACTCTCTCTCTCTCTCTCTCTCTCTCTCTCTCTCTCTCTCTCTCTCTCTCTCTCTGTGTGTGTGCTCGCGCCTATAGATGGTTAGAAGATGACGTCACTCAGGTCTTTGTTATTGTTTTTTGCCATCCGCGTTTATGAGTAATGCTAACTGAACTGTATTAACCTGACTATAAACGTTCATGGATACACACAGTTTTGTGTGTTGGTCCGTTATACTTCCGGATGGCAATGTTATGAGCTTCTTAGCCAAGCGCATACTATCTATATGTGTTGTATATCTGTGAGTTAAAATCACCTGGTCATTATTTTGCCAGCCATAACCGGGTAATCGAACCGCAAACTTTCCTCATTACGACAATGTTTGAAACTCGTACTTGCAATTTTGTCCTCTCTGTTTTCCATCAATAAAGATTGTTGTGATGGCGAAGGTCCAGTTATCAAAGTCTGTCTTCATCTTTTGTGCTTGGTCTCATTTCAAATCATTACCTCTCTGCCACAACAGCAAATAGACTAAATATTTCCCGGATTCATGCAGTTTCTTATTGAATATTTACGCTAGTCGAAGTTGTCCGGCTTCACAACTTCGGCTATTTTCTTGATTTCCTTGGTGAAAACTGATCAATGGCTTCTTCTATCTCATGCTGTGCCCCTGAGAGTTTCCATGTGAGTTTGGGAATGTTGTCACTAAGTTGCTTCAATTCAATTCAATTCAATGTCTGAGGGTGACTGGTTGGGTTGTTTTTGGTCTTCCTTTGTTTCGCGTTTCATCATCAGTAAATCAACCTGCCTATTTGAAAATCTAAGCATTCGTAACTTTTGGGAGATAAAGGTAGTAGATAGTCGCTGTAATTAATTTTGAAATCAGAAATTTACCCTCACAAGGATTAAATAACACTCCAACATCCTTAAGATTATGTAGTCTGGCATAACTTTAATTTTCAATGACTCAGAGATGCTCATGAAGTTTTGAAATTGGAGTTAAAATTCGTAATTCTACGAATTTTTCGTAATAGTTGGCAGGTCTGCATCAGTAAGATGGACGCCTAGGGTCCCGATAACACCGGCCTTACACGGTAACAGGATCTGTTTGATCTGGCGAAAAGCTCTTTGTGGAAAGCTAGCGTATTGTTTGCTAGCGTGTTAAAGGTCTACTGGAAGATGCCATGGATTGATTGGGTGAGGTCTTCAGGATTACATTTCAGGATGTGCCCCCAATAGTATCTTGCTTTCAATAGTAGTAGTATCGAATGGCTACACCTCTATTTTGAATCTTTCAATCCATTCTTCAAATTCTTTTCCTGCCTTATTGCTTTCCATAATATTTCATCATCGATTCCAATAGTTAGTCAAAAATACAAGTGCCAGAATAACGGTATCAAACAGTTTGCTTATTGACTCATTAACGGCGTAGTCAAGAAGAATAACTTATTAATGTTATGTATTTAAGTAAAATCTCACAAGTTCTGCCTGTCAGAAAATTGTACCTACCAATTTCAAAAAAGCAAAAAACAAAAAAACAAAAAAACAAAAACAAAACAAAAATTAAAAGAAAAAAAGAAAAAGAAAACCGAAACAAACTATGTGGGACATTAAACGTTTATATTGATAAAATCTAATGAAACTAATTAACCAAATGGCGGTCTAAAAACAGCAAAGAGCTAAGTGACGTCATCTTCTCCTATCCAGTAAGCGGGGAAAGTCATGTCATGTAGAACAACACCGGCCAATGCTTCTCACTTCCACACACTGTAATCACCTGTTCAATTAATTATGAAAGACACGCAGAGGAGAGACTAATGTCACAGCACTAACATCACAACAACAGCCGCCATCGGGGCTTTGATCTTTAAGACACCAGAGAGTAGAAAAATAGAGTGGCTCCCAATGCATCATCAATACTACATAATACGGAATAAATATATCGGATACAACCCTTCTGTGAGCAAAATGAACAATTATTTAACTCTTTCCTCACTAGCCATTTTAAGAATTTATCACAAAAATTTCACACCCACTCAACACAAAAATAGATTTTTCTTTATAAAACAGAAGAGCAATAAGAACAATCTGTTCATAAGATTTTTTTTCAGCAAATAAATGAGCTCTGCAATACAATGTCAATTTTCAAAATAGCTATAGCAAAACAATTTTATTGAAATTTTGTGATATACAAAATAGATCAATAGAATGAGAAAATTGTTGGATGCATCTAAATGACTTTGACGATTTTCCTATGGTTGGTAAGGAGAGGGTTAAAAAGTAGGGGAAGAAGAAGCGGAAGCTGGAGAGGTAGTGGATAAGTGCGTAGAAGGAGGAAGGTAATATGAAATAAATATAATGAAATTATGCTCAATTAAAAGACAAAACAAATGGCAATAGAATTACACAGATACAATTTTAAAACATTTAAAAGACACTGAATATTGCTCTTGAAAGGCACAAAAAAAAAATTAAAAATTCTCGAATCTGATTCCAAACTAACTCACCTTTCCTCCCATTGCAAAATCAATTGCGTTTCAGAAAAGTACTCCATAAGAATTATTATTTATTATAAGTCACGTCAAAGCAAACCTCAACAAGAATCAACACAATGTCTTAGTTTGTGTCACGCCAGTCGCCCGGCCTGAATTGTTTTGATCAAATTTATACAAAGTTTATGATACCCGACACTTATTCCTCCATTCCATTGACAACAATGCCCATTGCTACACCAAACCCTAACGTTCCATAACTCATTGCATTCCTGGAAAAGAATGGGCGATGCTGAATCACAAAGAATGACCATTATTGGTAGCGGTCAATGACTCCATGATCCTGTGACCTGCTACTGCTATTAACTTTAACACCCTTCAAAACCCTTCAACAACGCCACCCGTGAGCCGGGGTACGCAATGATTTGTAAAAGTTATTCAATTTGAGGCGTGTCAATGATTTAGACAACTAAATAGTCGCTCTGCCGTGGTCAGTCATTGAAATCTGGGAGTCAAGGGTAATGGAAAGAAAACTGCCCAGGGGTGTTCATTGTACAGCTAGTGTCCTGCTATTATTGTATGGCAGTGGTTAACGGGCAAGTTGTTGGTTCAAATCATAACATATCTATTGTCCCAGTGTCAACAGAAAGGTAGGGCACTTGAAGTATACTCAACACACAAAGAAAACACACTAACACACACACACACACACACACACACACACAGGCCCTCTATCTTCCACTCACGTTCTCTCATTCTCTCTCTCTCTCTCTCTCTCTCTCTCTCTCTCTCTATAGACGCTCTCTCTCTCTCGCTCTCTCCATCTCTCCTCACTCTTACCATACGCTCTCTCGCATTCTCAACGATTATTCTGTTTTTTTTTTTTTATCAAGTACAAGATAAACGAGTAGATAAGACTGTGTAAATTTGATTAGGGGTTTCCAATGCTCAACTGATAGAGCGTCCGCCCCATAAGTAAAGGAATCGTGTTGTATTTATCTATGTAGTATTTCTGTTTGTGTGTTTTTTTTAAAAAAAACATTATGTCCACTTGATCTGTTACGTCCTGTGGAGGATTATTTTTAATTGACTAGCATCTTATCCAAAGGGTGGCAAGTAAGATATTTGATTTAGTACTACAGAAATCGGAATGAACACTGGCTCCATGGGGCTTATGACTCCTTAGGGCTAATATATATCAATCTAATAACACGGTCTCGAGCCTCAGTTCAAACAGTTCTTTTTTTGATTGGCCAAGATTTTATGTACCTCCAAATTGTTTAGTTATGTCCCCTTGTGATTCAATATGTAACCTGTTATTAGTCGTTTAAAGGACTGATTTCATACACACTTCCAATGAGTTCGGAACTAGAAGAGTAGAAGGTGTGAGGTCACGACTTTTCTATCCTATTATATCCTATTGTGACATAAGTCAATGAGCATAAATTGTGCGATAAACCAGTAGGTGGACAGATAAAGATAGAGATGAACTGGAAGTTGTATCATTCTTCATTATCTACGTTTTCCCTAATTATTTCCTAATTATGTTTCTTTTCTAAATATAACGACAATGGATAGAGTCCGCAAAGGCATAAATTGGACGGACTCCGATCAGCCCTTTTCTGACAAAACATTTCTCTGTTCTTTTTCATTTCCGGCCAGAAAACGTTTACTTCAAATATCAATCGAATAAACTGACCCTTTCAATTTATCACAAGTTATAATCACGACACTTCTTTGAAATCTCAGTTATGATACCTTTTGAGAAGTTGAGAGTCATTATAATCGACTGATAATTAAAGTAAATTTTTTTGTAGAAAAAAATGGAAAAATAGATAGTTTTGTCAGATTACAGCAGAATTGATAATAATGATGAGTAATCTATACGAATTTTAATCATGTTAAATTGACCTTGCTCCGGGGGAAAGACAGGCCATTTTTAAAAATTTGAGATTTTAAATAGATAAAAATAAATAAATGAAAAATACATGCTAAATAAATAGATATATAAATAATTAAATAAAGAGATATATAAATGATCAAATATATAGATAAATACATAAATAAAATGAATTAATATTCCCATTGCTCATCCCTTTCAATGTAGTAGTAATTATCGAGTTTACTTGTAGTGCTAGAGAGACCGAAATAACACGGGTTCCTGCTGCAATCAAATTGTTGATATTGTATTTGAAGAGAAGTGGAGCTCGAATTTCTGGTTAACTGTCAATGCAGTGCCTTATCAACTTGACCATCTTGCCGATGGAGAAAATTTTCATAACATTAACATCGGCACTCCAGGGAAGACTAATCCAATCTTGGTATCTTTTTTATATGTTAAAAAAATAATCTATATTTTAGACTATACTAAGTTGCGCAAACGTTCGGATTGACACCACAAAGCAATTATTTTCAATGAGGAATTCAATACATACTCTGTATAACTATCGAAAAACAGTGAAAAGCTCAATTCAATTTATAGAGTTCACGCATACTCAAATCTATCGATGTCACGAGAGAAAGAGAAGGGAAGGATTTGAGAAAGAGAGAAAAAGAAAAAAGACAGAGAGAAAGAAAGAGAAAATACAATGGTAAGAGAGAGAGAGAGAGAGAGAGAGAGAGAGAGAGAGAGAGAGAGAGAGAGAGAGAGAGAGAGAGAGAGAGAGATATGATGGTCAACTGAGAAGGTGGGGGGGGGGGGGGATCGACAGACGGAATAATCGATGGTTGTTTGGATAGAGAGATTCAGAATATTGTGCATTGTAATGCCAATGGATGAATAAAGAATAAAGAATTTTAAAAAATGCATTACAGTTTGGTGGCTTGTGATTGAATAATGGATTTTAAACAGGAAAGTAAACAGGTGTTTACAAAAATGAATTAATGAATGAATTACTGAAATATTACTGAATGATTAAATAGCTCAATGAATAAATGAATGAATAAATGTGTGAACAGTCGTGTTTCGTTAAAACATAATGGGATAGATTTCATAAGATGGAAAACGATTGAACGATCGTGGAGACAACCAATCTTTATCATTATAACCCGTGTCATCGTTAAATTGAAGGATTTTGTGAGCAATCTATTACTTCCTATCCATCCTAGCGTTATGTTCATCATCATCATCATCATCATCATCATGATCATCATTATCCTCCTCCTCATCATAATAATATTATCAATCCCAGAAAAAAAATTGCTTGCCTTGCATAATGAAGTGCTAAAACATCAAGAATTGTGGGGTTTTTATGTTTTGATTGTTTTGTTGTTTATTTATTGGCGATTTTTCCTCACCTTGTCCGTCAGTTCATCCATCATCAATCCGTCCATTAATCGATCAACTCATTCGTCCTTCCACCCACCCGTTCATTCTGTCATATTATGAGAGGACATCAATTTCTCATTTCACAGATCTGATTTTCTTTTTCCACCCACATAATATTTATCCATCCATCCATCCATCCATCCACCCATCCATCCATCCATCCATCCATCCATCCTCATATCCATCTGGACTATCAATCCGTCCATCAAATAATTTATTTAGATATCCGTCTCTCCATCCATCTATATATCCGTCCATATAGACATCTATTAATCCATCCATCCAACCATTTAGACACCAACAATCAATCCATCAATCCATCCATCCATCAGTCCAACCACCCAACCACGTGTCATCGCGTGTATGCATGTGTTAAATCAGAAAACTCACTTACGTCAAATTCATTAATTCTATCTCGAAATCGAAAAATAATAAACAACACTGTTTTAATGTAAATCCAACAATTTCCCCATTATACCTACATTAAAGAGATAAAACACGGATTTTATGGACTCCAATTTCTATCGACTCTTATTATCTCAAATTATAAAGCCTTGAACCCACCGGTCATTCACTTTTGGTTTCTCTTCTTTCCACCATTAACCGAGTAAAGAATCGTTTTCTTAATAATGAAATAAAGATATGATAAAGTGAGTAAGACTATCGGGTAGCCTCTGTGGTGTAATGGTAGCACTTCTGACCGGTAATCAAAATGTCTGAGTTGGATCCCCAGTCGAGGAAGACTGATATATTTTTGGGGGGATTCTCTGGATTTAACGATATATTTTTGCAAGTACACAGTCCTGAATGAAATAAGAAGCCATATGAGTTTCAACTGTTTGGAAGGATCATAATATTATATCAGTGCCTTTAAACGAAATGTAAATTGCTGAGTTGTAAACCATTTCTCATTGTGTTGGTTTTTCTTAGGCTAACACCCCCCCCCCCCACCCCCAAATAGAGTTTTGTATTGTGCAAATCTACTTAATGTGCTAAAAGGAGTTTTACAAGGAATCCTATGCCAATTGCAGCATTTAAATGTAGGACGATACATGACGTCTGTAAGGCGCTCTTAAATTAATTCCGACAGGCAAAGCTGTTACCAGTCAGGCACTCATTCTACACATGAGTGCGACTAGGTGCCTTTTTCAACAACTTTACGCCGTCCAGAGCGAGACGAACCAAAGACCTACCAGTTATAAGCCGAGTTTCATACCACAAGACCACAGAGCCAATATAAAAAGACAAATCACTGCAACAGATATATTCTAAAATGTAAACGATACTAACAGAAAGGACCACAGATAACAATGCAATAACCAATGTTATGACTTTCCAATTCCTCTAAAAGATGACCTCTGATTGTCTCTAGTCTGTACAGTTAGAAATGGGAAATAGGAAGGAAACAGATAGACGAGAGCGAGCATAGAACTAAGATAGAAGCCACTATCAATCCATCTCATCAACTCATTCGACCCAAGGGAGCTTTTGATTATAACTGGTAGTCGCCGTGTTAATCTACATGATAACTCGCACAGCCCACGACTCCAGCCTCTTGGGGGGGGGGGGGGGGTGGGACTAGCTGCAGTTCTGTCGTACTTAGAAAGGAATAAAATGTTTAAATAATTTTGGCCAAAAAACTCGTCCTACAAATAATATCGATCCGGATCTATTAAAATGACTCTCACCTTGCCAAAACTTTCAACCCTGGGACTTCAATGGAATCCTAGATTTTAGAGTATATATTTGACAAGATGAGGGTTATCTAACTCGGTCAATATTTGAAGGACGTGTTTTCTGGCCAAACTTTAAATAATATTTTTTTTTCAGTTCGACAGAGCTGATTACTGATCTTCTCCTCGTTTTCGTCGTCGTCGTCGTGTATCCATTCTCACAATGGTTTGTGCTTAAATCTGGGTATTTATTGGTGTTATGAAGAAGTCATTAGTGGTCACTGTTTTTCCATCAAATTTGAATGGTTTTCTGGCGTGTTTCTTGGTTTTGATAGGGTGGGCGATGTAGCTGTAGTAGTACTCGCCAATCGTGATTCTCTGGTTATCTCAAATTATACAAACCATTTGTCTATCGGTCAATGACTCGAGACTCGATTCTCTTCAGCACATGAAACGAGTATTTAGTAGTTTTTTTTTTTTAAGAGCCATTGAGCTAGAGATTATTGACGTTTCTGTTGTGTGAATCACAACCACATGCATACACACGTACTCAAGTTTGGGCGCCTGTATGCACGGCTTGTACTGAATGAAATGGAATATTTAATAGCTTGCTGCGGAAATTTGAAGCATAGAGCATAGTGGAGAGCATCGAGCTAGTTAAATCCGTCAAACTGCTAATAGCAACGATTTGACTCTGTACGGCGATGTGGTCTAGTGGTATGACACTCTCCTTCGGATCGGAAGGTCCTGGGTTCGAGTCTCGCTCTGAGCGGCGCATAGTTGAGTCCTTGGCGCAAAGGCTCTTTACTCGCATTTTCTCACCGTATTCAGGCGTAAAATGAGTACCTTGCCATTGACAGCGTGGTCTCTGTGGGAAAAAAAAGTGTAATTTCGCCGAACAGGCGTTATGTCTCGTCCTACATATTAGTTAGTGTTGCTGTTGGCTAGAGATCCTTTGTAAAGAGCTTTGAGCACGTTTAGTAGATATTGCACTACATAAATGCTCAAGTTTTCTTTTCCTGGAAAGTGACTTGCATCGCTGTCACTGCTCTCCTTGTCATGTATTATAGTAAAATCTGCTGTCAAGTTGAGCTTGAGCTTTTATATAGCGCAATATCCACTTAATGTGCTCAAAGCGGTTTTCAAAGAATCCCTGACCAACAGCAGCACATGACATGTAGAACGAGACATGACGCCTGTTAGGCGATATTATAATTTTTTTTCGGACAGAGGCATCGCTGTTACCGGCCAGGTACTCATTTTACACCTGAATACAGTGAGAGAATGTGAGTAAAGAGTCTTTTCCAAGGACTCAACTATGCGCCGAGCGAGGCTCGAACCTAGGACCTTCCGATCCGAAAGCGAGTGTCATACCACTAGACCACATAGCCGCAAGTTGGGATGAAACCGAACCACAAAGCAAACACTTTGAGTAAAACGAATACCCGATGATTCCGCCTCCATGTGGTGCTCCCCAAATCGTGGTCTCAGCCTTCAGATATTTGGCGGAAGCCGATGCGTGAACAGAGGATCTTTGGCATGATGATATTAATTTCCGCTTCCGGTCACTGATTTCCCTACTGATTGCCAACGTTCATAAACGGAGCAAATGAAGCGCGGTGTGACGTTAGGGTATGATTTTCATGCAGTATGCACGCACGCCACCAAGATGCTTGTTTGTAGTTATTTGAATGATAATAAACGTGATATGTTTTGATGATTGAAGTTGGGTCTCCTTTCAATGTAACTTCATTTAAAACAATATCCCAAAATGTCGAATTTCTAATCATTTTAATATACGACGACTCATATTTTTAATTTACATCTTGCGGCTATGTGGCCTAGTGGTATGACACTCGCTTTCGGATAGGAAGGTCCTGGGTTCGAGTCCCACTCTGAACGGCGCATAGTTGAGTCCTCGGAAAAGGACCACATCCACGACCACCACCACCACCACCACCACCACCACCACCACCACCACCACCATCATCATCATCATCATTATCATCCATCATCATCATCATCATCATCATCATCATCATCATCATCATCATCATCATCATCATCATCATCATCACCATCGTCAACATTATTGTCTGTATCATTACTTCCAAATGAATAGAATACATCGCATTTTTGTGAAAAACGCGAATAACAATAATAGTTAGCAGTGTTAATAAATCACTTGCATACTTTTCCATTTATCACCATTACATGCCGAGATGTTTAAATACCAGAAAATTAAATCGACCATGTATTTATTCATGCTAAGCGTGAAACCCATTTCAGGGCTTCTTTTTTCCCCCTCCTATATCAAGGTTGTGAATGTAATCAATAAAACGGGAACAGCTTTATGGATGGACCACTTTATGGATCATACTCGTCATGCAATGTGTGTGCATTTATGGACCAAGCTGTGCGGCTATGTAGTCTTGTGGTATGACGCTCGCTTTCGGATCGGAATGTCATGGGTTCGAGCCTCGCTTGGCGCATAGTTGAGTCCTTGGAAAAGGCTCTTTATTCACATTCTCTCACCATACTCAGGTGTAAAATAAGTCCTGGCCGTTAACAGCGTTGTCTAAGTCGAGAAAAAAATGTAATATCGCATAACAGGCGTCATGTCTCGTTTAACATGTTGGTCAGGGAACCCTGTAAAGCGCTTTGAGCAGGTTTAGTGGATATTGCGCTATATAAAAATATTTCCAAAAAAAAAAAAGAAGAAAAAAGCTCAAATACAAGCTGATAGTGTGACAGACTTGCCTGCTTGAAAATACACTTCAACAGTCGTAGCGTCACTTCCCTCGTAATGACCCATGGTAATTTAGTTGCTCTAAACTATCGGAACAATGGCGGACGCCCTAATGATATACTTCTCCGACGAGCATAAAAGCGTATCCAGAGGGAAAAAAAAAACATTATAAATCTGATCATGTGTGGACTTTTACACATTCTGATCACAACTCATATGAAAAGTTCTAGCCAGCATGAAGAATAAAAAGTACAGATTTTCTTTGTTTAGAACCACGATGACCGCCGTTGCTGGGACACCAGACTATTGAATCCATTTTTTTTAAATAAAAAAAATTGTAGTTTTTAGGAAAAAGAAATAGTGGTCGCTATAGTTAACTTTACAGATTAACAATTTACCCTCTACAATGATTAAAAAAAACCAAAACAACCCCACTCCAAAATCCTTAAACTTACACACTCTAGTTTCAACTTTCATTTTCATTAAGTTTTAATGACGTCCGTAGAGCAGATTCTCATAACATTCTGAAATAGGAGCCAAAATTTCGTAATTCTATGAATTTTTCGTACTAGTGGGCAGGTCTGTATTTGGTCATTCAGAGCGGTATTATGTGGGGACGGTTTGAATGCTGAACATTAGATTCTATAGTCAAGTGGAAATTTTGGGTTACGTTTAAATTATGCCTATTGAGGACCTTAGGTATAGTCCAAAAGTATAAATCATTTCAAAAATGCAACCGACAGGGAGCTCGATAACTTAAAATATGAATTTGATGAATACGTTTTTAATTGATATATTTTTGATTGCTTATGATGTCATTGATGATCATTGTTATGGAAATCTGGAAATTATATATTGAACCTTCCTTTTCTTTTTTTTTTTTTTTTTGCACAGGTGTATTTAAAGGCCTTTCTGCATGAAAATCATACTCTAACGTCACACCGCGCTTCATTTGCTCCGTTAATGAACGTTGGCAATCAGTAGGGACCCGTATTATGATGTATTATAATGTTATATTATATTAAGATGTAGTAGAAGGACGAGGTGTCCTGGTGGTTAAGGCATTGCACGGTGAAACGGAAGGTCATCAGTTCGAGCCTCACTTAAGGCACCACTTATTTCTTTCTTTCCTTGGCAAGGTTATTAATCCCCCAAGTTGGTCACTTTGGAAAACATGAGTGATCACCGTTTATATCAGACACTTGTTTCATGGATTATCTTATATTATTCCTTCATGGAATGCCTTGGCGACACCATCCAACGATGCATGTGGAAGGGCGTAATTTTACTAAATATTTACAAAACGCTTTGAGCACGTTTAGTGAATAGTGCGCTTATACAAAAGCTCAAGTTAAAAATAATTTTTTAGCTTTATATAAATATCCACTAAATGTGCTCAAAGCGCTTTACAAGGGGTCTCTGGTCAACAGCAACATTTAACATGTAGGACGCGACACGACGCGTGTTAGGCGATATTACAAATTTTCGGACAAAGACAACGCTGTTAACGGCCAGGTACTCATTTTACACCTGAGTACGGTGAGAGAATGTGAGTAAAGAACCTTTTCCAAGGACTCAACTATGCGCCGATCGCGAGGCTCGAACCCAGGACATTCCGATCCGAAAGCGAGTGTCATACCACTAGACCACATAGCCGCAATTATGGTTGTTAAGGTGACACAAAACTAAAATCTGATAAACTGTTACTTTTTAGATGATAATTATGTTATGCCATTTGGTTTATCACGATTTAAAATACTTGTTTGAGACCTTTAGTCAGAAATGATCGAAATGCCTTGGGTTCAGACCCCAATAGAGACAGCCATTCGATATTATTTGTCACTGTTAACGACATACATAATTCATAATACCAAAAAAAAAAATTAAAAAAAGGTCAAGTTTGAAATAGGACAAGAGTGTGAAAATGGAATAAAATTATGAGTTTTACAATTTAAAAATCCAGATAGTTCACTGCTTGTGCGTTCACTCTCCCCCCCCTCTCTCTCTCTCTCTCTCTCTCTTTCTTTCCCTCTCTCTCTTTCTCTCTCTCTATCTTTCTCTCTCTCTCTCTCTCTCTCTCTCTCTCTCTCTCTCTCTCTCTTTTGCCAGACGACGGGTGTCAGTTAGGTCCCGGGTTTGGCTTCCTCACACCATGATATTTTTACCCTCTGTTTTCATCTGGTACTTCTCTTATCTCTTTAATTTCCAAGATTTGAAATCACGCATATACGTTAGTAAAGAATAATTTAATCCGAGACTTTAATATTTTATACATCGGCCCAAAGTCTTTCCATAAAAAAAAAGAAAAGAACGAAACAAAACTACAAAAACAATTGAAACAAAACAAAATAAACAAAAATCAAAACAAAAACAAGACAAAATAACAAACGATAAAAAAAAAAACAATTAAAAGACAAAAAAAATAAATAAACAAGACAAGAATAAATCGCCTCAAACTTTGTAGACATATTTTCAAGGTATTGCAATACAATCTGGAAATGAAGAATGTTCAAACTAGAAATGAGTGGATCATGAGTGTCAATTGAGTTTTCTTGAAACAAATCATTGAACGGAATTCCCCAGACAATGCGTATTTTGATGTGATTTTATTATTTCTTTTTTATTTATTGATATTTATTGTAACTCCGAATGACATAAAATAGCTGACTTGTGACTTTGACCAAGTGATATGTAATTTTGCGTCTAGACCAAACTAGAGGGTATTGGTCTAGACAAAGACGACCATCAACAAGTTTAGCAATCAATATCGCAAATATCTTGAACCATTCTCTGATTTCTAAATTCATGGAGATAATTGGATGGGAGGGAAATTTTCTCCCGTCATTTTGAACTTCAAAATTGTACTGTTGTAGAGGTTTTTATAATGTATGGTAACAACATCCACCACTGAGTATGACACGTTTTTTTTGTTTTTAAGGGTTTTACTGCGCTTGCAACATATTTAGGTCATATCGGCGTCAGCAAAAAGGAAGAAAATTGGATAGTAAAAACATCCTAGATTAACAATTAAAAGGACGAGGAAAAAGTAAGACAAAAGGGAATGATTCAATTGGGGAATAGATGTCAATTCCAAAAGCACACCATCTATGTACTTAGAGATCACCTAAAAGTCTCACTCAGGCACCAGCACAGGATCCCACTAACAGCAATACAACATTGTTTACAAATCATATGTTAAAATACAAAAATAACAGTACATAACAGAGATATGATTTACAAGGATAAAAAATATCTCCCAAAACTATAACTATACATTCCACTGTTTCCCTCCCAGCCAAGAACTCCGGCCAGGGTCAAGACAAAACGCAATCTCATTCCAGACAAAGACAGGACGTAAGTGGAAAACAGATACGGGGGGGGGGGGGGGGAAAAAGAAGACACAGCAAGTACCACCCAGCCCACGATGGCAGGTCGGGAACCCCACCCAGAAGTTCTAATTTACACCCGAGCCAGCGCAGCAGTGTGTGAAAATTCCACCCAAAGGAAATATGTCGTGGTCAGAACAATATACCCAGACCTGCCTTATATTACAAAACATTCTTAGAATTACGACATTTCAGAAATTCATAATTATCTCTAAGTCATAGGAAATTATTGAAAATGAAAGTTGATGCCGGGCTACATAATTTAAAATAAAGTATAACGACTTCAATTTTTATCTTTAACAAAATTAGGAATTTTGATATTTTCAAGTAGACATGTCTGAATATAACCCATCAGCTCAATGATCACGCTCAACAATTCTTGACTTTGTTACAAGACAGGACATCTTACCACTCGGCCATCAGCGACCCAGATTTTGCCTAATACAACGAGCCAGACAGAAATCAATAAACCCAGGGAAGAAATCTATCCAATTAGTAAATGTTGCGGAAAACAAACAATCAAGAGAACATGGGGAAGTTTTGAGAAAATACATATTGTGGAGCATTAGCTCAAGATAAAAATCTAGATAATATAATATTATTATACCTTCAGAAAAAATAGAAAGAAAACAAAATACAGTGGTCGCCACCTAATGGCCTGATTTGTAATAACTTTTTTTTTCATAATAACTCATACTCCCTTGTAACTCCCCTTTTTTACAAACAAGGAGAAAAATCATCCACCAAAAAAATTAAAAGATCGGTCTCCATCGTCATTGCCTTCACGTGTACATTTAGAAAAAAAAATTATGGCATAACACGGCTACTGCGTATAGAAGGAACGAAGTTGACGTCACTCAGCTCTTTGTTATTATTTTTTAGACCGCCATTATCAATAAGAACATAATATACGTTAAAGGTTACGCACAATATTTTGTGCTTGCTGGTACGTTTGATCAGGCTAGCGGGTGTAAATAAAACCATTTATGAAATAATACCTTGGTAAACATATAGCCATAAGGCCGGAAGATCTGTAATTTATCCCGCGAATTCTTCAAAGTCTAGCGATTCAATCGCCAAATAAGATGGAAACACAAATTCATCACCCCATAACTATGACAATTAAGCCAAATATTGCGTAATAAAACAAAAATAGAAATAGGATAAAAATCAAATTATAGCATCAAAATACTCATTTTTCTCTCTTTATAAATAATAAAAGTTTATTAAAATAAAAAAAAAAATTGGATAAATAACTGAATACGTGTATATAGATAGGAGAATAATCAGCTAAATAAATAAGTACTTAGATCAATGATAAATAACGAAATAAATCAGTCAGTTACATAAATAAATATTTGGATACATAATATATAAATAAACAAATAAGTAGATCATAATAAACAATAAATAACTAAATATTATGATAAATAAATAAGTACATAAATAACTGACGACATGGAAACAAAACAAATCACTTATAATAAGAATCAATTCAGACTGAGGTCAATAGACATCGCACTGTAACACGATTCTGCCATTCCGTGATTACTGATAGAATAAATACATCATGAAGGGAGATAATCTTCATTATATGTGACTCACTGCCACAAAACGATATTTTCTTTTTAAAAAAAACCTCGAGCTTTTATATAGCGCAATATCCACTAATCTTGCTCAAAGCGCTTTACAAAGGGTCCCTGACCAACAGCAACACGTAACGATGTTGAACAAGACACGACGATTGTTAGGCGATACTACATTTTTTTTTTTTACTTCCGACAGAGACAACGTTGTTAACGGCCAAGTATTGATTTCACACCTGAGTACGGTGAGAGAATGTGAGTAAAGAGCATTTTCCAAGGAGTCACCTAGGCGCCGAGCAAGGCTCGAACCCAGGACTTTCCGATCTGAAAGTATATGTCAAACAGCATGACCACAAAGCCGCACTCACCAAAAAAAAAAAAAAGAAAAAAAAGAAAATAAGATAAAGATATGAAAAGTGTTTTTGTGCGCTATGCGGTCTAGTGGTATGACACTCGCTTTCGGATCGGAAGGTCCTGGGTTCGAGCCTTGCTCGGCGCATAGTTGAGTCCTTGGAAAAGACTCTTTACTCACATTCTCTCATCGTACTCAGGTGTAAAATGAGTACCTGGTTGTTAACAGCGTTGTCTTTGTCCAAAAATTTGTAATATTGCCTAACAGGCGTCATGTCCCGTCCTACATGTTAAATGTTACTGTTGACCAGGGATCCCTTGTAAAGCGCTTTTAGCACATTTAGTGGATGTTGCGCAATAAAAAAAAAAGCTCAATTTTTTTGATGAAATAGTGCCAGACAAAGCCAGAAAGGAAAACCATCCCAACAAATCAGTCTTCCTGGACATTGAATTAGGCATTAAAATCGTCTCAACTAACGGGTAGCCTCTGTGGTGTCACGGCAGCACCTAGGTCTGACAGGGGGTTGAGGTTCGATCCCAAGTCGAGATTTTTTTTGGGTGTTTTTTTTTCTTGTATTTTTCTTTCTTGCTTTTTCCGGCACTGTATTTATGAACATTTTTTCAGATCATCATTTTAAACCAGTGCCTGCTCTAATTTGTCACTTTTAAAATTTATTCAACTCAGTAAAGCACACAAATTTAACCTAATTTTGATATTTATTGACTTGCTTACTATCCAGTGTCCACCTCATTGACGTTGGCTTACCACACTCTGCGATGATGTCATGCCCATTCCTCCCGTCTGTTAACGGTATCATACAGCTCTCTTCCATTCATATCGGTCCATTCTAGGGTATTTTAAAAATTTAACTGGACCTTGGTCTTCCTCTTCCTTGTTTGCTCTCCATTTTCCCTTATACTACAACTTGAGCAATATCGACTAAACGTGCTCAAAGCGCTTTACAACGAGTCTCTAGCTAACGGCAACACTTAACATGTAGGACGAGACATTAAGAAAATGATTCTTTTGCATTTCCGCCATAAGATGTTTTTAAATGTTTTCTTTACATTCAAATTGAGACTTCGGTGAATTAAAAAAGACATGAATTTGTTTTAAAAAGTCGAAGACTTCATGAATTGTTTCTGATTTTTTTTTTGGGAGACAGATTTAGGATCATTCATCGATATAAAATCAGATTAAACTTTTGTTCATTGTTGTTGTTGTTGCTGTTGTTTTGGCCAAAACAGGACGTGCATTTTCTCAGCGCACGGCTTAAATCTCTTGATCTGAAACGTCTAGACATTCTGTCATTGATCGTGTCCAATTATCTCCTCAAAATAAAAATTACAAAATCTGGCTTCTCTTTAAATAACTGTCTTTGACTTGAAACGTTGTCTCGTATGTCCCGTCTATGGAGCCAACAAAGCTATTTTTGTTTCGTATTTACCTAATTGTAACCCACTCTCATTCATAAGACAAGCTCGTTATATAATTTTTAAAGATAAAAGCATTGAATAATGATTACATGTCCATCAATTATTGTGAGTGGATTTGTAACAAATCTTAGCGCCCATACTCTCTAGTGTGCAAAGGTAACAACACATCTAGCTGACTTGTCAAAGAGAGATACATTTTTGTAGATTGAAAAAACATTTTCATTTTCGATTAGCTTCGATCCCCAACGATGATATGGAGGTTCTCTTTTTGAAAAAAAAAAAGGTGGGGGGGGGGGGGGGGGGGGGTGATTTTACTCATATCTTTTTAAAAAAAATAATTGGTGCTTTGTCAGTTTAGGGATTTCCCAAATAGCTCTGTTGGTGGAATACTTGCTTCACACAAAAAGAAATGGTATCGATTCTAGATTTAGTCGATATTTTTTCTGACCCTTCCCCCTCTCGATTACCCAGCAGTGGTTGGGTTGATATATCCGTTAAATCTGGCGGAAAGTACTTTCCGACAGACTAATGTCATACCCTAAGGTTGTAGGCAATTTGTATTATCTACGTGGCGATTTAAAAACCGGAATAAACTCCCAACTCCATAGGCCTCACGGCTCTTAAAAGGCCACAATTTTTTTTATTTGCACAGTTACTGTTTCATACACTAATTCTAAGTTGTTAATCGAGCAAAACGAGTGTGTGCTCCCCGATTTTTCAAATGTGTATTTATTTCATCGCTAAAATATAGAATATGTTATAGATTGAGAAATTTTTGGGGAATAGTGTATAACGCTTGATGATGTCTGGACCCGGATAAAAATAGAAAGATGAATGGGATATATCAATTTGACTATGGCCTGGTAGTCCTGGTTCCAAGTTAAAGAATCTGTTTCTTCTCTCTATGTACAGTATTACATTACTTTTAAAACAAAAATAATCAAGCTAATGAAGGATTAGAAAAAGAATTCTTAAAGTTCGTGTTACGTCAATTTGGATCAATAAAATTAAAAAGTAAAGATAATAATGTATCAAAAAATAAATAGATAAACGAATAGATAGATAGATAAATAAATAAATAAATAAATAAATAAATAAATAGATAAATTAGAGATCAAGGAGAATAAATCATGCAAAAGTGAAAACAAATAAGATCACTATATCATCACTAGACGTCTATATCATAGACAAAAAGAGTACAACGGCAGAAAAAATAAAGAAAAAGTGGGAATTCGGAGGTCTCAAACAATGTATTAGAGCCCCAAACCCCTTCTCTTTAAACATGTATTCTTTTTCGTGATGTACTTCATTGAACATTATCAAAAATTTAGGGAGCAGGCACTGGTGTAGGATAAATAGACCGGTCTATATATGATATGATTTATAAAAAATACATAAATACACAATTTTTCAGATCATTACATTGAAAATTGACTTTTGGGTCCTAATATTGAATTTTTATTAGATTTCATACAACCAGTTGAGAATGTATAAATAAACTTTCTCAAAAAACTGAGTCTCAAATATTGTAATTCTGATCGTTTTCACTTTGAAATTCAAGTTTCGGAAACCATCCCATCCCGACATTTTCCCGATCACATTATTATACACATTGGTGCTGTCATGCTACTTGTAATAAATAAAATACTGTCAAGCGTTCAGTGTATTGTAATTGTAACTGTTACTATAATGTACATGTACATTTAAGATTTTGTTTACATCAATAGACGGATATGTTTGTAAGCTAATTCAATTGTTATACTTCTCAAATAACAAAAATGATTTCGGAATATTTGGTTTCGGACTTTCGGCATCTGAGTATTATGGGCACTAAAGAAAGGAAGAAAGAATGAACGAGAGAGAGAGAGAGAGAGAGAGAGAGAGAGAGAGAGAGAGAGAGAGAGAGAGAGAGAGAGAGAGAGAGATTCATTGCTTCTAACTTACCATGCTTCACGATAATCCAGTTTAAATTCACGTAGAGTCAGCAGAGCACCGCTCCGATTTACAGAAAAAAACAACATTCAATGCTGTCTTTAATTGTCAATTCCTTATTGCTTTATCTGTTTAATGAGATGATAAAAGAAAATTGGAATGATCGAACGTGTTAATCACTCAATATACACATACAAAATTCTAAAAATTATTATCAGAAACAATTTCACTTTCTTTGTCATCATCTTTAACCAGACTAATCGAGTGCGTATTTAAAAATTTGGCCAGATAAACTCTTTCATCAAATATCGATGACTCGAGGCCACAGGTTTGAGAGTTTTGCCAATATATGGGTCATTTATATCGATCGATATTTGAAGGACGAGTCTTATTGCCAAATTTTAAAATACGTATCGTTCTTGTCTTTACAGTATAGACAGTTATTGACTGGTCAAGTATTTATAATAATATATCTGCTGTGAAAACGATACCGTCACACTCACTCTGATTCTGATGAATTTTCATGAATATCGTAAATTGGAGACTCATCACAACAATCTACTCATATAATTTATTTACGACTATAAATATCTTACACAAGGAGTCACAAAGTCAACATAATATGTACGTGTTTGAGAATCTATAGATACTCCATTCTCATAAGCGATATTTAATCATAGGTCAATAAACTATGAAGGTTTATAGCCTCATCTTATTAACTTCACGATGTGGTTAGACACAGAATATACCACTCCATAGCAGCTTAACAACTACTGAAGCGACAAAGACCATAAAAATTGTATTCTTCGGAGTCCTTCACATACATATACTTATGACATGACGTTGCCCAGGATCGGACATAAATTGCGTCCACCATTCAAGACACCTCCCACTTCATTTGAACTTGACTGTCATTCCATTGAAGACTCCTTGTTGATAATTGACATCAAGTACTGAATGATCTTTTCGAGTAGCGAGAAGACTTGTACTTATCTGTCTACATAACGCTGTAATAAAGACCTGATGCGGCACATGTTCTCCTGCGGTGCGATGGGCACTTAGGCACGGATAGGTCACAACAGGGCCAATTTGCCGTCACCAAAAGGGGCCAATTTAAAGACTCTCGCATTATCTACTCGGCTTTCAATAGTAGCAATTTTCTTACAAGACCGAACAACGGAAAAGAGAAGTAAGACATCCAGGTTTTGAAACTAGAATAGGTTAATTGCGTGAAATCTTAGGAATGTATTTCTAGTGTTGGGGAAAATGAATGAATAGTGAAGAACTTTATTCGCGTTTCTAAGAAAATCTATAAAGTTAATCGCTTTAAAGCACTTCTGGGTGAATCGACGTTTTTATATATTTTCTAAAGAGTCATTGAAAAAAAAAAGAAAATAACAGAAAAACATTATTTTTTTTTCTTTAAAAAATAAAACAAAACAACTTGGCTAACGGACAAAGTATATATTCTAACACTTATTATCAAACAATTTAAAGAACGTTGCTCACAGTATAATTCATCAAAAATTCCTGCAAAATAAGATTTGCGTTGCCATAGTATGCGTTCAGTCCTTAAACACACTTTGGTCTTACTTGAACTCAAGAGTTGAAATGCTGGCATTGCTGATAATGGCATGGAGATAGCATATGGAATAAAAGATGTTATTGTATAATAGGCTATTATAGAGATGGTAGGCGGGCGGAGGGAAATACCATAAAGATAGACAAAACACGTACAATAGAAGGGGACGTACTAACAAGTAGGGAGGGAAAGATACAGAACCAAAGAGGCTGGCGGGTAGAATGGATTAGAAGAGAACTACACTGTCATTAGAAAATCTGTAATTTTACAGTCTTGTCCAGTCTCATAACATTGTAGTTTATAACACATTATGACTTATACTGAGAGAAGTTGATGGTCACAACAGATACTCAAGGTACATAAAGATTAACGTGTTTGTGTCGCTTTTTATATTCTTCTCTTTTCGTGGTCGTTTTAAAATCCATCAATATCATTTGCTTACAACTATCCGGAATGGGATTTTAAAGTCTTTCGTATTAAGGACATCTGCGAGTTAAAACATGCTAGAATAGTAAATTGTGTGTTACGTGCCATATATGACCAGGTCTAATAACCAAATACCACCATAGGTTAGTTTTAACATTGTAAATTAGTGTGAATATTTTCCTTATAACCATGCGACCATGATAATCTGGGTTATCAGATTTGTTGATTGAGAGGGAATAATCTAGACATAAGATACTTATCAAATTTACGACAGAGACTTAAATGACTCTACTATGATGAACGGCTATTTGTCATAATATGGATATTTTTCAACACTGCTGTATTCTCACGAAATAATTGACAATTAAAAAAACATTGTAATCCAAAGCAATAACTAATTGATGTCATCCTGTCTCTGGGAACGTTAGATAGTATAGCAACAATTGCTTGACGCTCTTTGGATTGAACAAAAGTTTATCGCACAATGCTATAAAAGACCCACCCACCCATCCACTACTGAGTAGATATATAAAAGCACCACCATATCAGTATTTGACTATAGTATGTGGCATGTAAGTCAGATACTCTAACAGATAAATTATTGGGAACCCCATGACACGGAATGATATTCTCCATCAAAGGTTGGTTGCCGTCAATTGAGATGTCCACAAAGAGCAGGTGCCCGAAATTGATGGTAATTGATTCAACGTGGTTTATTTAAAGAAATAGCAAAAACTTAAAAAAACCCTCCTTTGAATAATATTTGACAAAATTTTATCTACTATTCTACGTATCATTATTTACACTGCTATCCTTCGTTTCCGGTACTGCATTAAGGCCTATTCTAACACCAGTTTCTGGTTGGTCGGCCATGTTGTTAGAGTGCCAATGGCGGATCTGTTTGACAAGCGTAAAAAAGGGAGATAAGCGGTTGTCGATAAGGATGGAAGATGGACGAGTAAGCACTGGATTAGCTCAAGCGGAAGACGGGGATGTATGTTCAGTAGTAGGTATTGCAATAATGGTGGTGGTGGTGGTGGTGGTTGGGATGATGTTATTATACTGCTGCTGGTACGTAACCATGATGATAATGATGGTGGTGGTGGTTGTGGTGGTTGTGGTGGTGGTGGTGGTGATGATGATGATGATGATGATGATATGGTAGGGATAGTTGTTATCAAACTTAAATGTAAAACGTTACATGCAATAGTTAATTAGTTGATAATACACGTACTAGAAAATACATAGTATAGGTAATTGTTATACCCCTCCTTTCACTCCCTCTTTTTTTCTTTCTTTCTTTCTTTCTTTCTCTCTATCTCTCTCTCTTCTCATTTTTGTTTCTTTCTCTCATATTCT
>NC_088363.1:59301149-59306149 GCF_034508935.2 Berghia stephanieae | reverse complement strand
AATCGAAAGGATAATTAATTTATCTTTAATACAGTAGTTTTCTCTTTTCATCCTCTTTTTATTTTTGTTTGTTGCTGTTGATTATTCCATGTTACTTTAGTAGATATCAATTTGCTTCCAAGTAGTCTATCAGTAATTGCTTGCTCCCTCTGTCTTTTTATTTAAAAAAAAATCGATGTTGAACAAGCTCAATGATCCTATGAGTAACTATGATCGGGTAACTCTGATCGCGGAGTTGTGTCTTAGGGACATGCATATTAAATATGTTCAAAATTCAACTCATGTGCGAATGAATCCCTGACTAAAAACATGACAGTTTTAGTTAGAGTGATAGTAGAAAAAAGCATTTAACACGCAATGAGCATTGTGAAACCGTAAAAATGCTCTAATTAACACAAAAACTTAAGCTTTTTATTTTTTAGAATATCAAATAAAATAAACTCAAAGCGTTTTACAAAGGATCAAAGCCAACAGCAACACTTACTTAATATGCAGGACGATCCGTAACGCCCTTAGCCTTAAAGGCGTCCATATATTGATTCATTGATCGTTTAATCATGGTCAATCGAAATTGCCAATTTCGATCATACGAAAGGAGCGATCAACTTAAATCTTTTTATTTTACCGACCGTGAGATTTAATTACTCCAAATTCCAATTCTAAGTAAAGGTGACAATACCGGGCCATTAGGCAAGAAGACTCAATCTCTTCATGGCAACTTTGAGAATTTCTAACATTGCTTGCAGCATTCCACAACGCAATGGCCGATGTTGATTGGTGTGCAACGGAAGGAACTACGAAATTCCGGCATGCGCATTAAGCCAGCAAACCTGTAAGACACAAACATTACGTCTTGGTAGATCCCATGTTCCATCCATCAAGTCCGTCTCCTGGGAGAACTCTACATAATGTACATATCAACGGTTGCATCCATGGCCGACAAGAGTATGGTGTAAAGTTGAGTCCTTGGGAAAGGCCCTGTACTATAGTTACGTCATGTTTGCATCGCATCGATGTCTAGAACACAGTAGGCGCAAGCGTTGTCATTTGTCTTATTATGAAGTCATTGTGACGTTGCACACGGGAAGACAGTGTCTTACTAATATGAAGAATGCTTGTGGCGTCATTGGCGGTGCGGTTAATACGGCTGGCCGATGTTGTGAGCATTTTAACTAAGCGCATAGCATCAAAGATCAAGCGAAACAAAGATTGGTTAATAACAGGATATTTGACAAGAATCGCAAAACTCTTGCTACGGTGAACATGCATTTGGTTAGACATTTAACACACATTAAAAATATTCGACGTGAAGTAATTTTTACAGGGAGTGACGGGCATTGATAAAAGAGTGCTAATATAAAAAGGAGTTATGAGGCGACGGGTACTGTGTAAAAATTAAGCTCCATATCATGGGCTATTGGATGAATACATGAAGCTTTGTAAACGGCACTCAGCATTATGAACTCTATGAATTCAGTATACAACTGTACATAATTAATATATATTTATTTATCATTTATTTGGACTCGATGGTTTAGACATACGAATAATCCTCCCTTATCAAAAGCCACCGATATTGAGTGTGTTCTCTGACCAGATTGGTGAAAAATGCTGGTCGTGCCGCTACTACTACTACTACTACTACTACTACTACTACTACTACTACTACTACTACTACTACTACTACTACTACTACTACTACTACTACTACTACTACTACTACTACTACTACTTCTACTACTACTACCAACACCACCACCACCACCACCATCATCATATCATCATCATCCTCCTCCTCTTCCTCCTCCTCCTCCTCCTCATCATCATCATCATCATCATCATCATCATCACGCCCATGATGAAAAACAACACCAACAACAATAATGGTGATAACATTCCTTAGAAACACGTTCAGGGCAAACATCCATTAATTCACATTTCCGTCTCCGGCGGTCACAATAATTTTTGGCAACGCCCTGATAACAAACAATGCAAACATCGCTAATAATGTAGTAGGAAGCAACATTTGTACGATTTTTTATCAATATTTATACTCACTGACATTAACATTTGCGACATAAAATGTTAACATCTACACATTTGCACAACATCGGCGCAAAATGAAATTATGTAATAGGTTTGTGGTTTGGGTAATATAATAATTTCATAATCTTTATATGTATATATATATATATATATATATATTATATAATATATATATATATATATATATATATATATACATACATATTATATATATATATATATATATATATATATGTATATATATATATTATATTATATATATTTTTTTTTTTTTTAAATTATATATCATTGTGTGTTTTTGTGGTCTTGTTGTTTAACACTCGCATTCTGATCTGCAGGTCTCTTATCCGAATTAAGCAGTGTGTGGTGTGAAGTTGAGTCCTTGGGAGAGGCCCTTTACTTGCGTTCTCTCGTTGCGCTCGTGTGTAAAATGAGATCCTTGTTGATATTTACATTTTCCCTATCGAAAAATAATTGAACTAGAACCGTGCATGCGTAATGTGTCGTCAAAAACAGTATGTACTGCTGTGTTGGCTTGGTAACGTTGTAAAGTGCTTTGAACACATTTAGTGGATATTGCACTACATTAAAGCTCATAAATATTTTACTGCTCAGTCTCTCATTTATATGTCACTATAATGAACCCTTAGACCCATATGTCCATGGAACCAGTGTTCGTCAAGTTTATGAAGCAATGGAGGAACGACATCAATCGCTTGTTATCATTTAGACAGGATGTCGGTCTATTACAAACTTCTTTCGGACAGAGAAGTCAGAACCCCCCCCCCCCCCCAAAAAAAAAAAAAATTAAAATTAAAAACAAAACACTTTGACTTTATTCATTTTTTGATTCTTGTCAATTTTATGCGTCACTAATCTACAGGTTAATAATGGTTAAGAAAATGTATGAATGTGACCTTTAACAAAAATGCATTTTAATAAATGACCGTTGCATTGCCTCTCTTTTATGTCTGGATTTTATCCATAACGTCGTAAGCAACATGAGTCAACATCAGGTAGCTTTCATCTTTTTCTTTTTTTTTAAACTCTCACACAAACTTATCGACTTCATAGTGTATAAACACCTTGTGATTAAAAAAAAATAATAATAACCCCTCCCCAAAACAAATAAACAAACAAACAAACAAAAACATTTAAATCCATGAACGCGTTCTACTCGGGGTGTAAACAGTCAGGTGCCCTATCGAAGCAGACAGGACTTAGTGATGTGTCAAATACATGGGTTGAGTACACCAACCTGGCCTTTCTTTTACTTACCTCTAGAACTCACGTGAGTGGAATGTACTGAAACGTACCCAGATGGCGACAGGTGGAGGGTTAAGTAGAGGAAGTGCCGGAATTTTATCTGTCTCTCTGGCACTAGAACGTCGTTTATCTCGCTATACGCTGGCAAAGGGCTCGGGAAACAATGTCTAAAGGCACGCAAATGACGCTTCTATCTTGTGATTAGTGTCGGTATGAGGTCGTAGATATTGTCTTACTAAAACCAGACCTGCTTACTTGAAGTGTTAAAAAGTCGTAGTTTTCAGAGGGAAGAAATAGAAGTTACTACAATTAACTTTATAAAGAAATATCTTACCCTTTGCAGTACTGAATATGCCTTCAAAACCCTGAATAGATGCTTTGTTGCACCAGGTTTTCTTTTTTAACACATGGTATTGAATCAAAATTGTCTATTTATTTCTGCTGTTGACGCCAACAATTCGTATTTTTACGAATGTTTCCTAGTAGTAGACAGATCTACTAAAACGCGTATTCTCCCTGCCATGGTGATAATAGAGGTGGAGGAAAAAGACAGTAAAAAGTGAGAAAGAGAAATGAACCGGAAAAAAAGGCATTTTTATTTCCGCCAGTAACCCCACATTCATCGATAGCAGGAATAACGTGAAACATGAAAATGCCCCCAATTTTATGATCGTTAAGCGAAAATGAGCCAAGTCATAATATTTGACATGGCCTCTTATTTTAATGTTCTCAATAAAATTAGGAAGAGTAAAAAGAAGAATTAGCGAATCAAAGAGCGACAGAGCAAGTAGACCTATGTGTATAGAGAATCCTCATCTTACTTTTTTTTTTGGAGTTTATTTATTTATTATTATATTTTTCTTTTCCTTCATTTTTTTACAAAGGTTGCTATCAAAAGACATGTATTTACTAAATATTCCAGACTTAACAAATAGAGTCATTGTAAATAAAGATAACGCCCCCAGATCACCATTGCAAGATAGTAAACATTATTTACAATCAACGACAGCAAAGTGATAGTCATTAAATTTAAACAGATATTATCTTTCACCACGAATCCTTATTTTTCTAAAATATTTTACCCTTTATATTGAGTTTCAATTATAATAATGTGTTCCACTGTCTCAAACGGTACTATGTCGGGATGAATTAGGTGCTGGAACTCGAATTTGTAGCGATAAGTTTGATACTTGGAGTTAATTTCACGTTGTATGCTTGAAAGTAAATAATATTTTTGTATTATAACCCCCCCCCTAAAAAAAACAAAAACAAAAAAACCTAAAAAAAAACAACCCCCAAACAAATTTTTAAAAATTGCAATACTTATGAATGTATAATTTATGAAATTATTTGCAATCGTATCGTTCATAGGTTCTAAAAACATTTAAATGCTCTGTGTCACTTTTATGCATAGACGGTCTAGATACAATTTATCAATTATATAATTAGAACTCAATGTCAATTCATTGATAATGTCGAGAATTAAATATCTAATACATAAATCAGTGTCATATTCAATATTTGTAGTATAATTTACTCTATTTACATTCCTTTGGCATGTCCGACTTGTACATTGGAGAGTTTTAAATAATTGTTATACAAAAGACTATAATATCCAATGTCATGTTACAATACATTATTCGTCAAAATCAAATACAATGTTGGTAAAATTTTTATCACTGACATTC
>NC_088363.1:59278649-59298649 GCF_034508935.2 Berghia stephanieae | reverse complement strand
AATTTGAATGCCCCAGAATATTATAAAATATGTATGAAATATAAAGGTAATACGTAAAATACAACGACAGGGATTAGTTTTTAAAATGCTGTATTTAAGATAACAAAAATGTCTGTTATTAACATTAGATTGATATATAGACATGATGTATTTTATAAATTAATGTAAGAATTAAATAATAAAAATAATGAATTATTAACTATTAAACTAATACACAAACAACGTTAAATAATTTTGTAATGTATTTTTCCTCAACTAATAATTGTCTCCATCATATTCGTTACCTTCGTAACTTCCTCCTATTAAACCACCACCACCACAGCCATCTTCGTCATCATCATCATCATCATCATCCTCCTCCTCCTCCTCCTCCTCCTCATCATCATCATCATCATCATCATCATCATCATCACCACCACCACCACCACAATCACTGCCACCTCCACTAGCGCCACCTTCACCTTCAAATTCGGCTACACCCCACGGGCAAACATGATACAAAATTAACAATGCCAGTATCATGGTGTCATAACATAACAGGATTCCACGAAATATATTCCTGTACAGATTTACATAAGCCATGTCCTAACTACACGGATTTACAGTTTCAAGTACTATCAAAACAACGATTGTAGGTTTTAAATTCAAATTTAAAATCACCAACAATATGGTTAATGAGCATAGAAGTAGGAGTACACACTTTTTGGCCAGAAGCGAAATGTTTATGTTAATAAATACAATAAAAGCGTGCGACTAAACTTTTATGAACATTCCGATACGAATGCGAATGTTACACAAGACCATATCGCCGAACATAGAAAAACAACCAAAGAAAAAAAAATAAACAACTTGGAATTTATCATTTCTTAATTGTTTTTCTTTGTTCGGCGATGTAGTCTTGTGGTGTAACATTCGCGTTCGTATCGGTCCAGGGTTCAAGTCTCGTTTTGAGAGGCGAATAGTTGAGTCCTTGGAAAAGGCTCTTTACTCACGTTCTCTCATCGTACTCAGGTGTAAAATGAGTATATGGCCATTAAAGCATTATCCTTGGCGGAAAAAAATTGTAATATTATTGCATAACATGCGTCATATCTTGTCCTACATGTTAAACGTGGCTACTGGGTGCGGACTCCTTGTAAAGCACTTTGAGTACGTTTTGTGGATATTGATCTATAAAAAGTGTTAAAGCTTTAAATTTTAATTCAAAACAAGCCTATATACATTACTGTTAATTTTGGATGTTTTATTCTTTTTTTTTTAAAAAAAAATAAAGAAGGAGTGGTTCATGTATATTTTTTTTACTTGGTTAACAACCCTGTTCATTAAGGTATACAGCCATTTGTCGCTGTTGTATAGAGGAAAGATCTTGGACTCAAAACAGGAACTAAATTACGTCCAAGGGTTTGAGTCCGCGTTGAGAAGTCTCATCGTGTATGCGCTTAAGAAAGGAATTTAATATTTCTCCTTGTCTGCTGGAGATGAATGATTGTTACTGAATTTTCAGTGGCCAAAAAACAGCAGGGGGGTTTGTCCAAAAATTGTATTAGCTCCAAACAGACTACATGTCTCGTTACCATCGGAGATGAAATTTTAAGTGTTTACATTGTGCTTAAAATAAATAAGGATTAGTCGTTTAATGCATTGCATTTAGTCAAATACTTGTACATCTTACGGACCTGCCATGTACTACAAAAATGTCATAGTATTACGATTTTTTTGTCTCCAGCGAAAAAATTGTACATGCGTCGTTGGTTCAATACATCATGTTGAAAAGGAAAGTTTGATTGAGAGCCTATAATATCTAAGAATTTGAAGTATTATTTGATCATGCTGGGCACTTTATTTATTTATTTATAAAGTTATTCGTGGTGTCGTTTCTTTATTTTTCTCATGAAAACCACGAATTTTTCAATTTCCAAAGTCACTAGCTCTGTATAGTTTAATAAATTAGTGACAAATTGATTTTATATGACATACCTGAAGCAAACTGTTTCATAGAGTCACAATGGCCACAAACGTTGTTATGTCCGAGTTACACTACAGGGTAGAATTGAACGTTTTACAATCCCTTGCATTTATTGTCCAAGATCAGAAATTATAAACAAAGGGGTAAAAGTATGTTCGTGGGTGTGTCTGGAAAAAAAAAAGATTGGGGGGGGGGGGGGGGGGGGGGGGGGGGGGGGGGGGGAGGGGGGGGGGTATGTTTGAGTAAACCAGCTGATGAAAAATGAATCTAATGTTCAAATAATCAGATATTCTTGACCTTTTATTTTTTAAGCTCAAAAAGAATTTCTATTCTTTCCTCTTAATAACACAAAAATGTCGATACAAGTCGCATATTTCTGGCTATAGATGTATTCTTCAACAACCGTTCTAACATAATACCGTTTTCAATTGACGGGTCACACATTTCTTATAAAATTACGATAGAGACATAACAAGGAATAAATGATAAGGTTCAAAGGGTTTTTAGTTTTGTCTCACTGCGATAATGCATTAAAATAATTATATATATATTATCAATAATTATATTATGCACATTGACATTATCTTTTTTTAAATCCATTATTTTCTTACAATTATTGTTTTACTGATGTATTACCAATGCACCCATGAACATGATATCTCATGTGTGCAATAATTGTATACTATACCCTACGGCTTGTTTGTCGTAAGAAGTAAAGTATACAAAAGTTACGTATATTTTTATCATAGAACCATTCTTGTATGGAAAACCACAGAGGCGTAATGAGCTGATTCTTGTTGTAACTCGTCTATGTCCGACATAATGGTGTCCCTGATAATATAATACATATATCACAATGCGTAATAAACAGTTTACACTGTACAACTAACGTCCCTTAAACAGTGGGAGGTGCCGCCATAACGGTAATTGAGTTACAACTGACCCAGAAAGCTAATAATTATTGAAATCACATGACCCCTAACGGCAATTATGATCATGTGACCCTTAACGGTAGTTGAATATTATATCTTTTGATCCAAGCCCGTTATTGATAACGTTAACAGTCCTGTAGCAACGCTTGCCGTGCCTGGGAATACGTCGGCGATTCGGGTAAACACAAAATTTGTGATCCATCGTCCCTAAACGGTATAATGTCATTGTGCAAAGGACACTTAAAATTGATTGTAAAGCTCTTTTAACAAAATTCAAGATAAAATTAATGCCCCCGTGTGAAAACTTGATCTCTTTGAGCTTTTGTATAGCGCAATATACATTTAATGTGCTCAAAGCGTTTACAAGGGATTCATAGCCAACAGCAACATTTTACGACGAGACATGTGGGACGAGACATAACGCCTGCTAGATGATATTACAGGTTTTTCTTCTTTGGACGTAGACCACGCTGTTTTCGGCCAGGTACTCATTTTACGCCTGAGTTACGGTGAGAGAATGTGAGTAAAGAGTCTTCTCCAAGGACTGAATTATGCGCCGCTTAGAGAACCTTCCGATACGAAGGCGAGTGTCAAAACACAAGACCAAATTGTAGCAGCTGTACAAAAAAAAAAGTTTCATAATTCTTATCGTTTTGACTTAAGAACTCAATTTTCTTCATCTAATCCATCCCGACATGATACCTGATTGACACTTTGGGTCACAAATTTACAGGCATACAATCTATCTGAATAACAAGAGATGTCGTTTTGTTCCGCTACACAACGTTTCCATTCAAACAAATCATGGCGTTCCGTTATTCCTTTTGTAAGAGATAACGGCGACTAGCGGTATATTCTGAATGCGTCCATACTTGACAGGTTTAAAAGACAAGGTTTGACTCGACAAAATTATAATAAGATTGCTTTTGCATCACAATCAGGACGAGGTCACGTGAACAAGCTTGGATGTTTTGGCAGTATGATAAAATCTATAATAATATGAAACAAACGGTATCTTATCTTTTCAGATTATCGCAAGATATAGTTTAAAAAAAAAAAGAAAGAAAAAAAAACAAGTCGTCCTTCAGAGCCCATTGGGCCAATGGAACAATGATAATAATTGCTTTATATCCTTTGTGTGTCTATCACAGATTCTCTCAATCCGATATACTGCCGTACCTACTCCTGAAAAAAAAAAACACGTATTATAATTGTTTCTCAGAAAAGTCGTCATTCAAATATCGATCGATTAAAAAGGATCGATATTTAAGGGACGAGTTTTCTGGCCAAAATTTTGAATACGGTACGGGTTTTTTTTTTTCGTCTTTTCAGAATATGGCAGCATGACAAACATAGTTTGTCAAAAGATCTGTGTGTCTATGTGGTCTTGTTGTATGACACTCGCTTTCGGATACGAAGGTCCTGGGTTCGAGCCTCGCTCGGCGCATAGTTGAGTTCTGGGAGAAAGCTCTTTACTCACATCCTCTCAACGTACTCAGGTGTAAAATGAATGCCTGGCCGTTAATAGCGTTGTCTCTGTCCGAAAAAATTGTAATATCGCCTAACAGGCGTCATGTCCCGTCCTAGATGTTACATGTTGCCGTTGGCCTTGTAAAGCGCTTTGAGCACGTTTAGTGGATATTGCCCTATATAAAAGCTCAATTATTTTTATTATTATTAAAGTGTGTATGACTCAATGTCAGAGAAAACAGGGAGAATAATACAAGAGATAAAGCAACCCATTGCACTTTCTTATATTTTTCTTTCTGCTCTGTCTGGTACCGTTTCATACACACATTTTCAGATCTTTATTTTACAAAAGTGCTTGCACCCTAATTTGTCACTTTGATAGTTTTTCACTCATTTTAACCCAGGAAAACATCGTCTCAACGATTCAAGATGGAAGTCGGTCATATTTTTTTGTGAGCCATGCGCGCTAAAAATCTGTATCAACTCACAAAGTAATCACATCAACTGAATGAAACGACAAAACTTCTTTGATTCTGGTGTCATCTCCACTTCATCTTCATAATGCTGTAATCGAATTTGAGATCACCGAGGACGATACTCCGGTTATTAATAATAAAGATGAACAAGTGGAAAACCCGACACCCTCTCAAAGAGGGGCAAACTGTCTCGAGTACAGTAACTCGATACAAGTAATTTTCCCAGCCATGACAAGACAAATTACCCATAAAGATCGAAGTCAATGTGATGTATCGAATATGGGCCGTATCTAATATCGTGTACAAATTAGAGATTCTCTTTCGTAATAACTTGCCCCGTACTTTTGTAGTAGATCTTAACAAAACTAATGTCTTTGTTTTCCGATTAAAAAAAATAAATATATCTAACAGATTTCTTTTCTCAGATCCAATTAAGATTCATGCAAGTAGTACTCTATTGTGCAGTGACAAAACACATTTTTCATATTAACCAGAAAGTATTTATACATCAAATATCAGAAGAAGAATAAAAGGAGGAGGAGGAGGAGGAGGAGGAGGAGGAGGAAGAAGAAGAAGAAGAAGAAGAAGAAGAAGAAGAAGAAGAAGAAGAAGAAGAAGAAGAAGAAGAAGAAGAAGAAGAAGAAGATGAAGATGAAGATGAAGAAGAAGAAGATGAAGGAGAAGAAGAATTTCAGCTTTAAGACTTTTTGACAAGTTTAAATTCATTATTCTTTCTTCGACAATTTACATGAACATTCTGAAATTTCATTCTGATCAATTAGCATCCTTCACTAATAATTAATAATTAATTACGCAGATAGTTCTCAACGATAGTTTAAGGGTGGTGGTGGTGGGGGCGGGGGTGGCCATTAAATACAGAAAAATGAGCTGTTTTGTTAGTATACTCTGACAGGAGTGGTTGAGTTGAGTGATTGGAATTTCGATACGGGAGCTATCAATTGAGTTCCATTTCAAAATAAAAATAGTGTCGACTGTTCTGGGCAGAAATAATAAGACGTGAAATCCTTTTCTTTGAAAATAACAGTGATGACAACAACAACATCTTTGCTGGTGGTGTCAAAATACAACACAGAACTCTAATTAATTTTCTTTTCTTCGACGCTTTACACCACAGTCCTGAAGTTTTTTTTTCTGATTAATTATTTTTTCTACATTAAAGAGACATATAGAAAGTAAATGGAAAACTTTTACAAAAGTAAATTCTATGTTAACAGTTTATAGTTTTGACAGCTACATCAAAAGATGGAATCAAATGTCAAAACCCATTTACTCCATTCTTTAAAAAAAATATTGGATTTCAAATTCCTTCTTTCAGTAATACGTACATTTCTTTCATCCGCTTACATTTTAAAACTAGTTTTGAATGCAAAAGACAAAGTCGACCAGACTCTCTGACACATGCGTATCACCACCCGTCACACCAAAGATGTCTGCTTAATGTTGGCCCAGATTCCAGAGAATGCCAACGAACTTCTTACTTGATTTGTTCAGTCCATCATTCAACAAAACTCAAAATGGAGGCAATGCTGATCGAAGAATGGAATAACACCTACTCAAGAAACCGACTATGAGGTCTAGTAGGTCTCGCCTTCGGATCGGAAGATTCACTGTTCGAGTCCCGCTCTGAGCGGCGATTAGTTGAGTCTTTGGAAAAGTCTCTTTACTAACATTCTCTCACCTTACTGAGGTGCAAAAGGAGTATCTGGCCGTCAACAGCGTTGTATCAGTCCGACAAAACAAATGTAATACCGCATAACAGGCGTCATCGTCAAGGGTTTGGCTGTCATTGTTATTTATCCAGTCAGTGACCACGCTCAACGTCGCTGTATCACTGTATCGCTGAGTCACAATTTCCACACTTTACATTGTCTTTAAACACTATATTATTTTCTCCAGGTGTATAAATATATATTCCAATTCAGAAACAATTACATAACTTATTTGGATGTCTGCGGCAGTTCCTCTTGTATATGTCATGCCATACAATAGTTAAGGCAATAGACTGCAACATAAAAAGCGTGATTGACCTTTAGTGAAACAAAATTTAAATTCCACGTTGTGAGTATTGCTGCCTGTTTTAGCACAGCTCAATACATGTTTCTAAAAGTATTCGTAAATATGTCTCATTCATTCATTCGCAATCTATTGTTTTGGGTTTTTTTTCAGATATCATCCTGTTTCTAAAACAAATCATTTTCTGAAATGCTTATAAATATTTAAGTATTTATTGATTTTGGATAAAGAGGATATAATTCTTTTATTTGTGGAATGATAATTCAGATCATTACGTAACCACCCCTTCAACATTCCTCCCTCCCCCCCCCTCCCAAACATGCATACATATTTATCATACATCAATACATAATATATCATATCCATTTTCTAGGTATAGTCTACTTATATGCATTAGTCTTAATCAAATTGTGGATTCTAAGGGAATATAAATCAAAAATATTTTATTTTCATAGCAAAGTAATTTGAAACAAAACTAACTTGAAAAGTGTGTGTGTGTGTGTGTGTGTGTGTGTGTGTGTGTGTGTGGGTGGGTGGGTGGGGGGAGGGGAGTATTCATTTCTGATCTCTTTGTCCCACAAGTTGTGATTGGGTAGGAAGGTCTGTTCTGTCTTGCGTCCTATCTAAAGGATAACAAGCAAGTTACAAAAAGAAAACGAGAAAGACAAAATAAAAGCAAAACAGAACAAAAGAAAAAGATCGATTAAAAACAAACAAACCAAAAAAAACAACACAAAAACAACAACAGCAGCAACAACAACAACAAAAGAATAATAATCTCCGCCTTCATGTGCCTAATGGCCTTAAATACTTATTTTTATGTATTACATTCATATGATTGACGAAAACAATCGTGCCAAATATGAGATAGACGTGGGTAGAATTAGATTACCATCTCCCCGTCCAATCCCAATTCATATCATCAGTGTACCCCACCGTCTGAAAACGGTAGATGTTATGCCGGGACGAATAGGATATCTAAAAGTGAATTTCGAGTTAAAAGAATAAGAAATAGGAACGCTGAGTTGCATGGTTGCAATGTAAGAAGTTATCTTTATTCTTCACCATGACAAATGTAAATGTTGTTGCTCGAAGCTCGAAGAAATATATATCAATGTGAATTTGAATGTAAGCTTCCATTTAATATACGAAAACAGATAAAATGGACGTTTCGGGTTTCCCTTTTATCAACAAAACAGGATGAATGAAAACTGCAGACGAATGAGATAATGTGGTTAACAACGCCACTACCATATGATCTCATTCGTCTGTAGTGTTTCATTCATCCTGTTTTGTTGCTAAATGGGAATCCAGAAACGTCACTTTTATATATTTTCGTATAGTAAATTGAAGCTTACATTCAATTTCCCATTGTTATTTATTTACACTATGACAAAAAGAAATTATCCCAAAGTTTTCTTTTTTTTTTAAACTAAACGTTCTATTTCCAGTACTTAGCCTACCTCTACACAATACCGCTTTGAGACGAGGGCTCACAATTATCAATAATTTTAGCCTGCTCAAGTCAGCATATTTTTGTGTTTTAAATAATGTGGATTTTATATTTTATAACAGGAGGACACATTCGTAGCCAAGTCAAACATATCGTAACTCGTCCATGTCAAAACAAGATCATACAACAAACGTTCCCATGTTTGCGTCTCTTCATCTTGTTTTTTTTTCTCCTCCCCATAATAATTTATTAGAATATTTATTATTTTGAATAATTTCACGAGGCCAAGCGCTAACGATTCTTTCATCAAATAAATAACAAGCGATATTCGTCACGCTTCGTTGCATCATTGCTTCTCGAGTTGAATATTATATTTTGAGATGAACGTACAAGTTTGTATCAACCTGACACTTGATCTTGTAGCCCCGTGATTTATAAAGTGTATTCTTTTAGCTGATTTGACATAATAAAACGTGAAACAGTATCAAGGTGAGAGAAAACAATGAAATTCATCAAATAATTTTGAAACAAAAACCCTACCCAAAACAGTGTTTGATGTCGTTTTTAATTATCAGTTCAAGTGCCTCATTAACATATTATTTTTTTCTGTTCCAGTTCAGTTAATTTTTACCGCGAAGAAGTACCCAACGTTTCACGATTCATTTGCTATTTTGTTCTTTTGTCTATAGATTCGTTCGATTTATCTAGTCATTCATTTATCGATCACTGGTTCATCTTCCCAATAATCAAAGCATTTACATTAGACTTACTACCCTCGCCCAATTTATAAACCCATACAGAAATACTCGTAACAGCACAGACTAGATATTGTCACAAAAATAATATAACATAGGTTCACATATAATATTATACAATAGACAAATACCGAAGTATACACCTGTACAGGTCTGATATCCAAAAGCAAAAAATGGGCCTCGTTTAACATTGTTGTGATGGACAATATTTTTCGTCATTTTTAAAGATTTCCATTACAACAATGAGCCCATAATAAATTGGATTATCAGACCTACAAATAAGTGCTCGTTGACAAATACACAAACACAATCAAGTAAGCTGCTACGAAATACGGAGTCCATATTATTCTCCCTTAAAAAACATATTAATTCTTTTTTGGGGGTTATAAACTCATCCTTCAAATATCCTGTTAGAAACTCTAAAAGCTTTGACTTCCTTGAAGACCTAGGTTTGGGAGATTTTAACAGGATGAAGTCCATTTCTAATATTTAGTGCGGCTATGCGGTCTTGTGGTATGACACTCGCTTTCGGATCGGAAGGTCCTTGGCTCGAGCCTCGTCGGCGCAAGTTGAGTCCTTGGAGAAAGCTCTTTACTCACATTTCTCTACCGTACTCAGGTGTAAAATGAGTACCTGGTCGTTGAAAGCGTGGTCTCTGTCCGAAAATATTTTGTAACATCGCCTACAGGCGTCATGTCCGTCTAAATTTAATTTGCTGTTGGTCCAGGACCTCTGTAAAGCGCGTTGAGTCATTTTATGGATATTGCGCTATTAAAAGCTCAATAAGATTATCGTCATATTTAGACAGATTTCTGGTCAAAACTTTAAAAAATCTTTTTTTTTTAAGATTACCTCTTAAAAACTCTATAGTAGAGCAAAAGAGTCTTGAACCAGATATTGTCGACTTTTTTCTTTAACAAGGGAACAAGACCTTTCAGACTAGAGAAGAGCTCTCTGTTGAAAATTACTGTCTTGTCCAAAGGACAGAGAGTAATTATACGCTCATCATTGCAGAAATGTGATTAACTCAAGACTACATGAGTCTAATGAAATAATTTTCCTTTCTTTCTTTACACAACACATAATTTTGTTTATTATGGAATTTATCCTCGACGAAAGGTAAGATTCTCCATAACAGACGGGCAGCTAGCGGACGGGCAATAAGAAACAAAAGCAAGATATTTAAAAATGAAATGTTAACTTCTTACTCCTGACCTGAAGATACGGTTTCTATCTTTTCACTCCTTTAAAAAAGTTTTTTAAAGTATATAAAGAAAGAAGGAAAGTGGGAATGGGGGCGGGAGTCTTCCATTGGAAAAGTCCCCTCAATTAAAAATCTGATTGAGAAGAACGGCGAGGGATATGTCTACTCATTAGGATTGGAATCCCGCAGTCATTTAGTTAAACCAACAATAGTTTAAAGTATTTAAATTTGTCCATCGTGCCAGCCAGATTGGTTTTAAGTAATAATCAACGAATGTTCACACATACACACACATATACACACATATTATATATATATTATATTATATATATATTATATGTGTGTGTGTGTGTGTGTATGTGTATGTGTGTGTGTTGATACACATGTATACTCGAACAAAATCTAAGTCGATTTTATAAAATCCTGTTTAGAGATAACATCTTGTTCCCTAAAATGTTCGTCTCAAAAATTTTTATTCAAAGGCGCGCGCGCACACACACATACACACATACGCGCGCGCACACACATAGACACAAAATCAAACACACCTTAGTCATGGCAAATGCGCACACATTTATAACTTCTTGTATTCACGAAATTTCAGATTGTCATTTTTTTGTGTCTGAAGATCGCACTTAACTTAACCATAGTTGAAAGATCTAAAGATACAAAATATAATAACATGAAGAAGGTCCATTGATCGATCTATGATTGTGGAAATCAGCCATTGTCTTCCCAATCAACCGACATTATCTGTCCTGTTGTATCACTTGGCACCAAGTCAAAACGGCTACTATTATCTTGTCACAATGCATTTAAATGCCATCAAACCCCCTGATTGATCTGCAGTGATTGGAGGATCGTGACAACCCAACCATGCGTGCCAAAAAGATTATTATTATTATTATTATTATTATTATTATTATTATTATTATTGTTATTATTATACTTACAGTCCATATTGTATTCCATTATTTACGATTTGAGGTAATGATCGGGTCCGATTTAAATTAAAAAAAAAAAAAAAAAGATTTGTTAGAATCTTATGTCGATCTTTCAACAACAACAAACCTTGGTTTCTAATACAAAATAATAACTATTTTAAAAGGGTATAATCGCTCATGGCCGATGTTTACAATTTAGCAAAGAGAAATGAAGTGTCTGCGTTCTCGCAGGCTACGCATGTGATATAAATGTAACCCATCTCCTCTGTCCAGTATTGTGTCCGGATGAACCAGATGACAAAATGTAAAATAAAAATTGAATCAATCAGGAATATGACATCTTAATTTTTCCCCCTTTCAGGAGTTAACACTGTGACAAAATAAAGAGCAAGCACTGGTGTAAGATACAGATTCGAAAAAGTGTGTATGAAATAGTGCGAAACAAAGCAATGAAGAAACATACAAGAAAAAAAAAAAACAGGTGATTACCTGTCGAGGCAGCCTGATATTTAGGGATGTTTTTTTCTTCTATAATCTTTTCCTTGCTTTATCATCATGATCATCAACACCACATATTTTCATCATCATCATCATCATCATCATCATCATCATCATCATCATCATCATCATCATCATCATCATCATTATTATTATTAATATTATTATTATCTTTATCATCACGGGAACAACCGTTTATTATCGTACCAAATGAAGATAATCTCAACGGACCGTGTAAAATAACATGTCCTGCCTCTACTTGATTCATGTTAGATGTTACTTTCACGTTCTTCTTATAAAAAACACACCCTTGTCTCTCTTATCCATATTATTTGATCCAATCACAACGGGTGATAAAGGAGTAATGGCATCATTGCACTGAAAACTTCCAAGATAATTATTGATTCATGATGATGCCCCCGTTTCTATTCTTTTTTGCTGCTACTATCTACTTGTTGCTGTGATCATGTTGATAATAGTTGTGACGATACTTGTAACAATAAGCCTGTAAAGAGTTAGATAATAAACAGGACGTTAGAATGATGTTGTTTAATTGACTTAATTACTTTGTCTGTCGCTGTCGCTTATAATTAAACAGCCGATTAAAATCTTCAATGTTCATGCATGATTTATTTGTTCAGTGGAACAAACATCCTATTTATTGTTGAAACATTGGAACGGTCCTATCAGAAAACGTGTCTTTGATTTGTATCGAGTGCTTAACCAGTTATTACCTGCCGTACTCTGAAATGACACGCACAATTTGGTCAGAAAATCGTCCTTCGAATATTGATCGATTTAAATGACCCTAATCTTGGCAAAAAACTCTCAAACTTGGGACCTCGCCACTTTTTAAATGCGTGTCTTTTCAGAGTACGGTTAAGAATGCAGTGCAGTAAACTGGTTAATGACGTTTGTTTATCTTAAAAATATGCAACAACTGAAATCAAAGAAAAATGCTTCGATTGGAGGAATATCACAGCAAATGATGTGACATGTGCCATGAAAATATGTATTTTATAGGTAGATAGAGGAGGATTTACGTAAAGGTTAAAAATGGCAGGAAAAGTATGTACACGTGTACTTTTCGCGAACCTTCTCCTCTTCCTCATGCTCCTGTATACTTCATTCCATTATTAGCTGTTATAATGTGGTCTTGTGGTATGACACTTGCCTTCGGATTGGAAGATCCCGGGTTCAAGTCCCGATCTGAGGGGCGCAGAGTTGAGTCCTTTAAAAAAGCTCTATACTCACATTCTCTCGTCGTAATCAGGTGTAAATGGGTACCTGGCCGTTAACAGCCTTGTCTCTGTTGGATTTTTAAAAATATAATACCGCCTAACAGGCGTCACTTCTCGTCCTACGTGTTAGGTTTTACTATTGGCTAGACTAAGGGATCTCATGTAGAGCGCTTTATGCACGTTTAGTGGATAGTGCTTTATATCTTCTTCTTCTTCTTCGTTCCCGTCACGTCACATGGTCAGTCCGGTCTGGTGAATGAAGCCCACAGTGGTCCTGAGGTCGTCCTCACTGCCGTACAGCTTCTTTGAGTATGGGGTTGGGTCAGGCCAGAAGTTCCTTCTCAATTGGTTGTACTTTGGACATTCCATTAGGACATGATGTCCATTTTCATTTTCAAGTCCGCAGTCACATTGTCCATAGGCACCTGCTTTATATAAATACTGAGGTTTATTTTTCATTTCTCCCCCTACTCCTACTTCTCCTCTTCCTCCCATTTACCTGCTCAATTCATTCTGCGTCTGTTTTGTTTTCCACAATTCTTGCTTACATCGATCGACCGAATTATCACTCTCTTTGCACAGCATATAAAAGAAACAACTTTGATTTATTAATGACACCACTATTTACAATAGTTTTATATGCATATATTTGAGCATTTATTACCCTGTACAAGTTTTGATGATAACAACATTAAACCGCGTTGTATTTTTTTTTTCGCATGAAAAAAATCTGCAATATTAAAGTAGGACCTCATAATAATTTGAAAAAGGAGTGGTGAACTATAAATTTGTATCTTATTTAAACTTATGACATTAATAAGTTAACTGCAGTCCTCTGGAAAGACAAGTATCTTTTGAAATGTGGTCAGAAAACTGGCCCTTCAAATTTCAATTGAATCAAATGACCCTCGTCTTTGAAAACAAAACAAAACAAAGAAACCCCCTAAAACCGGCCACCTCGCGCAGTCCCAGGTTTGAGAGTTTTTGCCAAGATGCGGATAATTTAAATTGATCGAAATTTGAAGTACGAGTTTTCTGGCCAAATTTTTGAATACGTGTTTTTCCAGGATACGGCAGTTAACCGATTAAATATAGGCGCACTCGAAGGCCGCGCCTTTTTGCCTGTTCATCCATCTCTTCATAACCGTTGTACGTTTTGGTTCAATGCCTGCGACAGGTCCATATACCACCCATTATTCCATTTACACCTAAAGAGTCCCTTTCTACCCCTGCAACAAAACGCATATAACACTCCCATACATTTTCCTATCACCATTCACACCTTCAGCCATTACAACCAACACCAACCCATTTGTACAATGTCCTCAATGCCAAATACCATTTTTTATTGCTGCCCTATAAAAAGTGACTTCTCTCCACTTATTCCACCCCACTGAGTTGTAAAACAAATTCATCCTAAGTCTACTGTAAAGAAAGAATGGGATTGAGTGAGCGTGGAACACGATCAAATTCGACGGGTAGGAGAGTTTGAGTCCGAAACATTAGGTTGAATCAACCGATGTTCTTTTATGACAGATTTCGCCACAAAGATCAAAGGTCAGGCTACAGATGTCTGGAATAATTAAAAGACAGGAAGGGTGTGACTCAGAGAGAAACGTTGCGCAATATGGCGAAAGTTGAAAGACGTATTATGCTTTGAGCCAAATCTACCAAATTGCAAAGAAATAAAGAGAATGTTGTACTACGCAAAATGGGGTAACATTTGAAAGGTGGATGAAATATTATCGTGTTGATGTTATAAAATCTATTGGATATTGATAGTTGAGACATTGGTCAAGTCGGTTTGCTAACCTGGGACATCTAGCGGCCGATTTTCTTCTTGTGACCAACTGTCTCAAAATGGCACCATTGTGTCGGAGTGACATAGAGGCAAAAACTTTAATTAATAGTAAAAATAAAATATAAGACTTTAGTATAATTAAGTGTGGAAACCTAAAGTATCGAATTTCTAATAATTTTTACTTAAAGTTCAATTTTTAGCATTCGCTTCATCCGAACATAATACACAGATTGAGAAGATTGGTCACAATTAAGAATCGTGTTTTATTAACATTTAACCTCAAAAGCACATGGAGATTTACTTCTTCATTCACACCCTAGGCAACAGTAATAGACAATAATATTAGAGGTTTCTGTTCCCATCCTTTCTTCTTCATCTTCTTGTTGTTGTTGTTGTTGTTGTTGTTGTTGTTGTTGTTCTTCTTCTTCTTCTTCTTTCGCTTCTGCTTCTACTTCTTCTCTCTCTCCATATATATATATATATATATATATATATATATATATATATATATATATATATATATATATTTCTCCCTCCAGTATCTAAATCTCTAAACATAGACAAGAAACTAAAACTAGAATATATTGTTAACATGAAATAGTAGAGAAGGGTGCTCCACTACACTGATTGTTGACATGAATGGTACTTTCGAAACTGAATTTGAAAAACATTTTTCTTTGTGTTGTTTAGGGATTGAGGCGGTTCAAGGTAATTTCATCTTCAGTAAATAGGACGATGAAGGGACAACTTAAAAAATAAAAGGCTTAAACTTATAAATATACAGGAAAAAAAGTCATATAAAAGGGACGTTTATGAACATGAAACTAAGTAGATTTCGAGATCAGTTTATCTCATTATCATATTTATACTAAAGAAGCACCAAAAAATAAATAAATAAAATAAAATAAGAAAGAAAGACAGCAACCAAAAAAGAAAAAAATAAATAATTAAAAAGCAAACAAATAATTTCCGAATGGCGAAAAAAATGATTCGAGAAAACTGAACATCGCAGAGTAGATTACGAAACTCATTACCTCTATTCTCTTTATTATCAAGTTCAAAGGAATTTCAATCATGTTTTTACGACACAACAACAACAACAACAACAACAACAACAACAACAACAACAACAACAACAACAACAACAATAACAGCATTAACAACAACAACAACACCAAGAACAACGACAAAAAGTTTCCGTCCTCTAACGCCAGCGAGTTCAAATCTACCCCTATTTTGTTTAAGTGCCTCTAACATCTCAGTTTAACGGGTCTCAACCCCAGCACACAAAGGGGCGTCAGCCTTGTTGGTTTCCATTAGGAGCTCAATTAATCTTCGACTAAAATGATTCGTTTAAGACCCCTAAAACAATTGTCAAAGACTAAATTTCTCAGTCAGATCCTGTCCCCAGAGATTTCAGAACCTGTCTCAGTGTCCAGAAAATTAATTGTCGAGAACAAGCCATAAAGTTGTAAGATGGTCGGTTTGGGAATTCATATTAGATATCATTTCACGTTTATTTGTAATTAAAAAAAAAAAAAAAGAAATGTGTAGTTTGATATCATTTTCATCTGTGAGACTATGAGGTCTTGTGGTATGACACTCGCCTTCGGATCGGGAGGTCCTGGTTTGGAACTATGTTTAACAGCACTTGATTTTTCTGACAAGACGAGATGCTGTCCACCAATGGAGATTTCAGATGCTATCACCACATGACAGATCGCTGTGATATGTGATTTAATAGATGGTTGTAGTGATGTTGTATGTATTGTTGTGCGGCTATGTGGTCTAGTGATAAGACATTCGCCTTCGGATTGGAAGGTCCTGGGTTCGAATCCCGCTGTGAGCGGCGCATAGTTGAGTTCTTAGAAAGGGCTCTATATTTACTCACATTCTCTCACCGTACTCGGGTGTAAATAATTACCCGGACGTTAACAGAGTTGTCTCTGTCAGAATAAAATGTAATATCGCTTAAAAGGCGTCGTGTCTCGTCCTATATTATATTACCATGTTGATGGGTGGTGACCCCTTGTAATGCACTTTGGACACGCTTAGTGGATATTGATCTATATAAAAGTTCAAGCTCTTTTTTTTTTTTTTTTAGATTGCTCGCATGCGTATATGTGTGTATATTTGTTTGCTTGTGTGTATTTGTGTGTGTGTGTGTGTGTGTGTGTGATAGAGAGAGAGAAAGAGAAATAAAGAGAAAGAGAGAGAGAATGAGAGAGAGAGAGAGAGAGAGAGAGAGAGAGAGAGAGAGAGAGAGAGATTGTAAACTTTCGGTGTGGATTACTCTAATTGAGTTTGTGTGGATCAAGAAGAAAAGAAGTTGCTATTGGATTGAGAGGTGCAATGTTGTCATCCCCTTATGCAATCCCAGAGACACTCGATTTATTCATTTTTGTGATAGTCGAGATGCATGAGGTGATGTCAGTGACCTGATATGTGCCATTGAGGACAACTCATGGCGTAACTACACATAGAATGCGCTTGGCTAAGCAGCTCACAACATTGCCATCCGGAAGTATAACGGACCAACACACAAAACTCATGAACTTTTATAGATAGTATGCGCTTGGCTTAGAAGCTCATAACATTGCCATCCGGAAGTATAACGGACCAACACACAAAACGGTGTGTATCCATGAACGTTTATAGTCGGGTTAATACAGTTCAGTGAGCATTACTCATAAACGCGGATGGCAAAAAACAATAACAAAGACCTGAGTGACGTCATCTGCATACTATCTATAGTCTGGATAATACAGTTAAGTGAGAATTACTCATAAACATGGATGGTAAAACACATGAGTGGCATCAACTTCATTCTATCTATAGTAGTTACGTCATGGGATAAACGAAATGTTTCTCTTTACTTCTGCTCAACCCTGTGTTCTATTATCTCACTTGTCTCATCGGGATAAGTGTTGCTGAACTCAATGATGCTAATTGTGCATCACATTCCGAAAAGTGTACGAAACTGTGCCAGTCAAAGAAGAATGAACAATATATTTTTAACAATCATCCTAAAAAGCCAGTCATCCTTGACAGAGGATCAAATTTTTAACTTTCTGATTAAAAGACATGAGCATTTATATAGAGAAATATCCACTAAACGTGTTCAAAGCGCTTTGCCAGGGTCGCCACTCGCCAACAACGCTTAAAACGAAGGATGTGAGATGATGCCTTTCATGCGATAAAACAATTGTTTTCGACAAAGATATAGCTGTTAACGGCCAGGTACATTTTACACTTTAGTGAATAATGTGATTAAAGCGCCTTTTCCAAGGACTCAACTATGTACCGCTCAGAGCGGGACTCGAACCCTGGGTCTTCTAATTCGAAGGCGAGTGTTACAGCACAAGACCACAGGGCTGCACGATTAACGGTCTTTACCCGAATGCTCCATATTCGCACATGTTTCGGTTCATGGGGAAAATTCAGAGACTCCGACTGTTTCACTCAAGAAAGGTACCAGGACTCACCATCGTTATTGGAAAAATGATCAAGGCAGATGAGCACCATCCAATAAGAATTATAATTTGAAACACCAAGTTGTGATTGTTTTGGCAACTTTGGTACAACGACTAAGCTGCAATTCGACCGGTCGTGTGATATGCATTGATGAAGGTGTCAAGAGACCCTGTTACATTTACTTGAACTCGTTCCATTTCAGGCAAATAGCAAATATTAATGAGGACTCAAGTAAAAAAGGATATCCGGCCTTGAATTAAAGAATGCTTAAAATCATAGAATGCTTATAATCTCTCATGTTTGAAAAATAAAAGTATAGAAATAAAAAAAACTGCAATTGTTCCATTTTTGTGTGTTAATCTTATTTAAAACAACAACTACTGGGAAACAAATGAGCAAAATGAAGATGAAGGTGAGGAACAAAAATTGGACATGAAACAAAGCGGAAGAGCGAGGTTATTATCGTGAGAGGAAAAAAAGAGGAAGCGGAAATGAAAACAATTAGGAGCCCTGTTGGAGATGGGATTGTGGGAATAAAGAAGGGTTAATGATGAAGGAGATGGGAGTTTTTGTGGGAGAGAGGTGGTTGAAAGATAGCATGTAAGGAGATCTTACATATGGGATATAGTTTGATCTGGAACAAATGCAACAAACAGCACTCAAAGAAACATCACTTTAATCTAATTTATTTGTTTGCTGGGTAGGTGCAGGAGAGAGAGAGAGAGAGAGAGAGAGAGAGAGAGAGAGAGAGAGAGAGAGAGAGAGAGAGATCTTTACTCAAAACCAGATGCAAATATGATTGAAATGGATTTTATATTCCTTTTAAGTAGAAAATAGACAAATTTAACCCTGGTTGAAATAAAACAAATCAAAATCAAAATAAATACGTACAGCGTCGGGACAAATAGATCGCTAAGACTGGCTTCTTGTCACATTTTTTGAAATCCTCAGCGGTATGGCTATAATTTTCTTAGTAAACATGTTATAACAAAATATCATACTATATGTGTTGGGAATGTCAGAAAGTAGACTGAAACTACATAACGTCTTAATATTTTGTTATATCATATTATCGTCTTATTTTTCTCTCTCTGGCGTATTCATTGTTTACATATCAGGGCCATCCTGGCTACCGTGACACCCCCCCCCCCCCCATGATTAAAAAAAAAATTGATACCAATTATTGAAACTGAACTATTTGTTTGTTTGTGTGTATACTTGCTTTCGTGTGAATGCGTATGCGTCTTTTGCATTTAAGTGTTACCAACGTGCCAACCTGTTACTTGAGGCCTGCTGGAAGCTGATGTTTGGTAAAATAGTAAAATAATAATAAAGACAATTATTAATCTCTAATATTCTGTTACCCACGTTAGCAATAAGGTAAAAATCTGAACAATTGTGTATGAGAGGTGCCAGACAAAACAAGAAAGAAAAATACAAGAAAAAAACCATCCCAAAAAATCAGTTGACCTCGGATGGTTTTTTTCTTCTTCTATTTTTCTTTCTTGCTTTGTCTGGCACTTTTCATACACACTTGTTCAGATTTTTATCTTACACCGCTGCAGGCCTTAATTTCTTAACTTGATATTTTTTCAAATGTAATGATCATCTCAACTCTATGTCAGGCACTTAACACCCACCACTCCAATAGACCATTGGTGTAAATGAGTACCTAGCTGCTGGTAATGACAGAAGAGAGCAGCAGCTACTGTATGAATTGGGGATTTGATGCCATGTAGTCTTTCGGAGACG
>NC_088363.1:59268649-59271149 GCF_034508935.2 Berghia stephanieae | reverse complement strand
GACACTTTCACCCGGTGGAAAGTGCTTTGCAAATAACTTACTAGCGTCTTATATATCCAAAGAATAGCAAGTAATTTCTGTACTCTGTTTAACGCTATAGAAATCGAAATGAACACAGGTTTCACCAAACCAAGGGGCGTGGTAATAATCCCATCAATTATAACTTTGTTTTAGTTATCTGGTCGATTCCGCATTAGGTCACATATCTATAAAACAAAACAAAAACAAACAAAAACCAAAATAAAAACCCAACCAAAATCCCCCCCCCCCCCCCAAAAAAAATAACCCCCCAAAAATTAAAAAACAAAAAACAAAAAACAAACAAACAAACAAAAAAAAAACACACAACAAAAAACAGAAAGAGAGAGAGAGAGAGAGAGAGAGAGAGAGAGAGAGAGAGAGAGAGAGAGAGAGAGAGAGAGAGAGAGAGAGAGAGAGAGATTGTATATCAATAAGAGGGGAAGTTAAAATAAAATAAAATATAATGGAAGAATAAAGAAGAGTAAAAAGAGGTTTCGAAGTTGAGTGAGAGAGCAAGTAATAAGTGTGTCTGCTTCTGTGTGTGTGTGTGTGTGTGTGTGTGTGTGTGTGTGTGTGAGTGCGCGAGTGTTAGAGATTGTTTTTTGTATGTATATATAGATGGACACATGAATAGACATAAGGACTGATAGGTTTAGTAATGGGGGAAATGGTAATGTAATATCCAAATCCAACATATCCATTGAGGTGAACGTCAATAGGAATCCCTATAGAGGCTCATAATATGTATGGTCAGCAATCTGAATGAACAAACAAATATTATTTTGCCAAATGAATGGCTGCATAGTTGATAGAAAACCGACAAGATTAATAGGTGAATAGATGGAATGGTGAATAGATGAATGGGTGGATGAGTGAATTGATGAATGGAGGGATGGGTGAATGGAGGAATGGATGGACGAATTGATGAATGTATGGATGGGTGTGTGGATGAATGGAGGCGTGGATGGATGAATAGATGGATAGATGGATGGATGGATGAATATCTGAAAGATCGTATAGACGGATAGATGTATGGATGGATGGATGGATGAATGAATGAATGAATGAATGAATACATAGATGGATGAATGGATGGCTAGATGGATGGTTGGAGGGGTGGATGAATGGATGGAAAAATGGATGGATGAATGGGGTTTTGAATGTATGTATGTATGGTTGAATGAGTAGATGGATGGAAAGATGGGTGGAAATATGGGTAGATGGATAAATGAATAGATGGATGTAATGATGAATGTATGGCAAGATGGATGGATAGATAAAAAGTAGTAGTCTTCAGAACCGTAAAGCCGGAGTTTATTCCGTCATATGTATGTTAAAACCATATCGAAAGGACGTTAGTCTTTCACAAAGTACTTTCTGCTAGATCTAACAACCGCAGCAACCCAATCATTGATTATAGGGGACTCAGAAAAAAATCTCAACTGAACTCGAGATCAATTCAAATAAAAGGGATATTGAGTAGGTGGTTGAATAGATAAATGGATGAATTAGTTGGTTGGTGGGGAGATGATGGCTGGATGGATGAATAGTGGATAGATGGTTGGATTGGTTTGGGCTTGTGTGACTTAATGAATTGGTGGAAGATCTTTAAAAATATGTATGAATGCCAGAATAGTTTTTACGAATGAAATTAATAAGTAGAAGAGTTGAGATGACTGAAAGAGGAATGTATATCTGAGAAAATTGGTGGATTGATATGAGAATTAGGTAAAGATCTGAAAAGGTGCGTTGATGTAAATGAGAGATAATAATATAACAAGTAGGTCCATTTCCAAGAACTCAACTATGCGCCGCTCAGAGAGGGACTCGAACTCGGGACCTACCACAAGACCAGAAGCAGCATATTTAAAAGACATTGACTGAACATTTAGTTGAGGATAGATGGCATTGCAAATTGCTAGAGGTTCTTTTTCTTTATAAGTGTGAAAAATGTATGAATGCATTTGAACGATGTCTCATTTTATCTTCCTGCACGTGTGCAGTAGACCCCAGGCTAACAAACAAACACACAGACACACACATACACATACAAACACACATAGATACACATACACACAAGCATCACTCAATAGATCAAAGAGGGCCTTGAGGCTATTTACCAACACATGCATTCATGGGTCATCAAAGTGTTATGATTGGCGAAGAAATACACACATACAACCCACGACATGAAAGAAAGTAACGGAGCCCTTTTATTCATGAGCAAAAAAAAAAAAAAACTCTGTCGGAGACGAATGCTTACATAGTGGAGACAATAATTACATACGCATCAAAACAACATTCGCTACGACTCTACGCTAGGGACAGACGGAATAAGTGTTTGGATAAGAGTCAATGAAAGGGGAAAAGGGGGAAAGGGGGGGGGGGGGGGTAAGAGTCAATGAAAAGGAGTACAGGGGGGGGGGGAGGGAAATTATCAGCCGTCCTCTATTTAAAAAAAAAATTAAATTAAAACACA
>NC_088363.1:59263649-59266149 GCF_034508935.2 Berghia stephanieae | reverse complement strand
GATAGATCTGGGTCCCTTTGCGTGTGAAGCGAGTGCGCTACCAACTGAGCTATCGGGACCCCCAAACTGGAAATAAGTGAACTAAAAAGGAAAAGACAATGAAACGAATGAATTATATCCAGCGACTACCATACGAAGTCTTAGATTATATCCCATTGAATCTAAACTACATTGAAGACTTCAATTGCTGGAAATCGACGGGTGTTTACGGGGAAAATAGATTTCATTATTTGCTTTATTTGTTTTGTTTATTTTGGAAATTTTTTGGTCATTTTTTCCCCCCCAGATAGAACATAAATTGAACTTAATCGTCCTGGAATTATCACATTATGTACAAAAACATTGTGAACGATTATCGGTTTCCGCTCAACTTCAATTTATGACAATTCTTTGATGGTTTGAAAGTGTTGTGAAACTAGTAAAAAATAAGTGTAACCTTTCGATAAATAAATTCAAAATCAATATCTACATCTATACTGATTCACGACTTCAACCCGGTACATCAATATAACTATATTCTCATGTCTATCATTTTGTTGTTTGTTGGTGTTACTACTTATTTTTAGACAAAATCTACTGTGATGTGAGAAAAAGTCATGTTATAAACCCAGTGGAATAAAACAAGAAAAACAACACCTCATAAATAACTCAAGCTAAATGAAAATTCTAGATGTTTCTGTTTGCACCGGGTATAAATTCTTTTATTTTGTTAACGATTCATATGTATATCATTTTGTATAATCTAAAGGGTTATTTAGGTCAACTGGCCTTTGAATGCCCTATGTATTTAAACATATTCATAAATAAATTAATTGCGAAATTATTATTTCTTTATCAAACAGTATTTCGAATCCGTCTACAGAAGAAGCATTTTTCATTTCGTACATCACGATATATACGGTTTTGTTTGACTAATCTTGAATGTACAAAATGCTATAAATGTATATTTATTTTTTAAAATAAATTCAAGTTTGTCTTCAATTTGAAATACTTTATAATGTTCAATGGGTTCTCTCAACATAGTTTAGTACTCGTTTACCTCAACTTTAAATGGATAAAGTATCCATAAGTACATGTACTTATTTTTGCGGGTTTCATAACCCAAACTGCAATGGTCTCTTTGCTGTAATGAATTGAAATGTGTACTCTCAAACCTATACAATAAAGCACTCCATTACAACAATGTTAAATCGGGCCCATAATTGTGTTCGGTTATCAGACCTGCAATCATGTGCAAGTTGGCCTTGGGTTGTTGGCTTTGAAAGATTTCCTTTATTCTCTCTGTTCTTTTTGTTTGTTTTACGGCGATTGCGGAGCTTTCTGTACTTGGCGCACAAAATCAAATCATACGCGGTGCCTTGGGGCAAGTAACACGCACTTCATCCAAGAAACGATTGGCATCATTCCAACCCTTTGACTTGAGCTCAAAAGTAACACAATAAGATCTCACCTATTACAAATATATCATCATAGACCAACCTCTTGGAAAATAAAAATAAAAAAGCAAACCAAAAAAAAAAAAAAAAAAAAGAAAAAAAAAAGGAAAACAGAAAAGAACCCCAACAAAAAACAAAAAGAAAAATAACAACAAAACAAAACAGATCTTTTCTTCCCAAATTGTGTGTGTTTTTTTTTTTTTAAATCACGAAGCGCTTGGAGTAAAAGTTTATCCCGGTTTATGTATCGTTAAACAGAAAATAAGCAGTGCTTGCTACCGTTGAGAATTGACGCTTGTCAATCGCAAAGTACTTTCCTCTAGCTCTAACAAACCCAGTTACCCAATCACTGCCTGGTAGACAGGCAGGTGGCGGGCGGGGAGTGGGTGTTCGGAAAACAAAAAAAAAAAAAAAACAAACATCCAAAGACAATGCTTTATCTAGGAAAGGACCGGAGCCGGTCTCCACTTCGCTTGTATGTGAAGCTGGTGTTCTATCAATTGAGCTATCGAGACCGCCCTTCGTTTTGAATAGCTTTTACATAATACTTAATTCGATGATCATGCTCGACTGTATCCAATTACTGTCGTTTAAAGAAAACACGACTAGCACAGAGGTACAGACCCCAAGGGACAAATGGAGATCAATAATAGCTCGTAATGTTGTTATTGTTACAAATAAAGGAAGTCACTGGGTGTTACAACGCAGAGATCGAAGCGACTTCTCTTCGAGTCAAATGAAACAAAAGGAAACGACTTGTTAAGATGTAAAATTTAACAGGGACAACCGTTGGGAAAACGGAAATGGGTCACGGGGAACAATTAGATACTGGGGATAATAAATAAATATAAGCGCAAAACAACGCGTATGCTTTTTAAGCAAGAGGAATGGCTTGGGTCAACGATCTGATCTTAACCGTTTTATATATATATATATATATGTAGTCCTTCAACGCCATAAGGCCTATAGAGTCGGAGTTTATCCTGGGGTCTATAGCGTGAAATGGACAGTAGCATTTGTTTGCTACCCTTTGGATAGGATGCTTATCTATCACAAAGTACATT
>NC_088363.1:59251149-59261149 GCF_034508935.2 Berghia stephanieae | reverse complement strand
CTCTCTCTGTCTCTCTCTCTCTCTCTCTCTCTCTCTCTCTCTCTCTCTCAAGTCAGAGCGGCCATTTTGAGTCAAAACAAGAGAAAGAAAAACATGTGACCAAGAAGATTCCTAATCCTGGTGTGAAGTCAATAGGGAGGGGTCGAGGGTTGGGGTGGAATGCTGATAACACAAGCTGTTTAAGACAACTTCTTTTTAATCATTTATGATCTCTGAAAAAAAAATGAATAAAGACTTATCGACAATTACATGACTGATATGATATTGACTTGAAAAATGAGACTTATAAGATGTGGAGACATCTAGGTATAGAATACAGTTTACGCAAACCATCATAACACCCAAGAAAACTCGCTACCGGTTGGATTTTCGATACCACCACGGCTAGGGTGGCTATATTTAACCAGTTAACTGCCGTACTCTAGAAAGACTCTTTGCCAGAAAATTTGTCCTTCAACTATCGATCGATTTAAATGAATGAATGATTGAGCTTTAAATGACCCTCATCTTTGCAAAAACTCTCAAACCTGGGACCTCACGAAGACCTAGGTTTGAGAGTTTTTGCAAAGTTGAGGGTCATTTAAATCGATTGATATTTGGAGGACGAGATTTCTGGCCAAATTATTTAAATACTTGTTTTTTCAGAGTGCGACAGTTAACTGGTTGGTCTGTTGTTACCAGAGCATTCAAGAGACCTGTCTACTTGAGATTTGGAGATTTTGTAATTTTCAAGGGAGGGAAGGGGGGGGGGGGGGGGTGAGCGGAAATGTAATCACCATTACTTACTCTATACATTTTTTTTTTTTTTGCAATGTGTTATATCAGGGTTAGATAAAGCTTGAGTTACGTGAAGAAAAACAAAACAAAAAAAAAAAACAAAAACAAAAAACAAAAAAACAAAAAACAAAACAAAACAAACCAGCTAAAAAAGAACACAAAAAACCCCTTTACTTTTCTTCAAGTGAATCGCATTACATAAAGGAAGCTTTGCAATCCTGCATTTTGAGCCTAACAATCCTAGTTCCTCGAATTTTTGCTCTGCGTTGAATATATTATTATAAGAAATAACTGGTTGTAATTCACAGAGATAGAGAAAGAGGAGAAGAGCGAGGGCATCCCGGAGAAGGGATGTAGCTGGAGAAATATTGAACCACGAAAAGACCTGAAATGATCTGAAACGACTTTCTTGAGAATTGTAAGAGCTTTGTTTTGTGGATAGGCTTGATGAATAAAGAGTATCTTTTAAAGTCACCACAGATGTGCCGAAGTCAAAATTATATGATAAAGAATAACATATCGTGACTGAGAGGGTTGTCAGTTTTGATAAGTGACAGGCGTTGTCAATGACGACGGATTGAATGCTGGTACCAACAAATATGAATGGTACAAATTCAAAACGTTATTAATGGTGCTCTTGGCGGGATCCCTTTGTGCCTACTTAACTCAAGCTGTTTCCAAAAAACTTCTTTCTTTATTGTTGTCACAGATGAGTATGTATCTATGTTGTTTTCTTCTGATTTTGTTTCCATAAACGTTAATGTCCTCGCACCCTTCTCTCTCTCTCTCTCTCTCTCTCTCTCTCTCTCTCTCTCCCTCTTTCTCTCCCTCTTTCTCTCTCTCTCTCTCTCTCTCTCTCCCCCCTTTCTCTCTCCTTCTCTCTCACATACACATACACGCACACTTTATACCTCACTGTGACACTTCAGTATTACCTTTTTATCTATCTATCTATCTATCTCTCTATCTATCTATCTATCTCTCTATCTATCTATCTATCTATCTATCTATCTATCTATCTATCTATCTATCTATCTATCTATCTATCTATCTATCTATCTATCTATCTATCTATCTATCTATCTATCTATCTCCCTAAATGGTTTGTTTACCATTCTTTCATTTAAATAAGAACAGACTAATAAGATAATTTGTTTAAGAAATCTTTCGTCCGTGTGAATTTTTTAACGAATACAAACCCGACAAAGAAAAAAAACGAAAAGACTAAGCCGATAAATAGCGATATCATTAATAAGGAAAGAAATCAAAATGAAGTTTTACCTCGATTAACGCGTGATATAAACGAGACCAATCTACATTCTTATAGTCAAGAAAATCTGGAGAAATACGTAACTGTATTTCGATGAGAGTTAAAGTTAGCTATTTTCTCGGCGTTCTTTACATTTTTTTATTGTGTGTGTCTCAGATTGAAATCTAGGCAAAAACAACTGGATCGGATGTCCGGCTATAGTTATTACCGTGTGGTCACCAAGGCATTTTCTTTAAAGATGAGAATTGTCCGGGAAGAAGGGGATTAAGACAAGGATTAAGTTTGTCCGTGTTTACATTCTTGTGATGAATACGAACCCCGATTGTTCAGATTGATAAGGAGTATCGAGTTGTCTTCTCCTGACTCGGGTGGCTGTGATTTGTTTATTGGTTTATTATTTTATGTCGTCATTTTATATAATCGTTTATTTATTACACTTGGCATCTTCTTTCCATTATTTCTTCATTTCAGTATCGAGTTGTTTTAATGCTTTTTAAAAATCCTGAAAGTAAACAAATGTCCATTCTTTATATTTCTAGCATCTGCGTTTTTTGCCATTTTTTTTTTGCCTCAAAAGTTGCCATAAACGCCATTAATTGTCCACCTCTCACAGGCCCCGGTTCACTCCATACTAGAGTCCATATCCAGTGGTTCCGCGTTTACTCACTTGGGTGTCCACCTCTCATAGCCCTGGGTGCACTCCCCACTGCTGTCCACCCCCCTTAGTCTCGAGTGCTCTCCCCGCTCATGTCCATATCCCATAGCCCAGGATTCACTCCCACTGGTGGCCATATCTCACAGCCCCGGGTTCACTCCCCACTGGTGTTCGGCTCCCTGGTCCAGGGTTCACTCCACAGTGGTGTCCGCCTCTCATACCACCGTGTTCACTCCCACTGGTATCCGCCCCTCATATCCCCGGAATCAATCCCCGCCAGTGTCCATTTCCCAAAGTCCCGAGTTCACTCCCCACTAGTTTCCCCATAGTTTCCTCACTAGACTAGTGGTGTCAACCTCTCATAGCCCCGGATTCACTTCCCACTGCTGCCCACCTCCCATAGTCCCGAGTGCATCCCCCACTGTCCAGCTCCCAAATTCCTGAGTTCACTCCACTTGGGTATCCACCTCTCATAGCTCACTCCCAACTGGTATCTGCCACTCATATCCCCAGGTTCACTCCCCACTGGTGTCCAATTCCCAAAGTCATAAGTTTACTCCCGACTAGTTTTCATATCTGGTGGTCCCGTGTTCACTCCACAATGGTGTCCACCTCTCATAACCCCGGATTCACCCCCCCCCCCACTGGAGTCCCCAGTAATTCTCAGTTTACTAATTAGACTAGTGGTATCCATCTCTCATAGCCCCTGGTTCACTCACCTCTGCTGTCCACCTCCCATAATTCCGAGTGCATTCCCCACTGGTGACCACATCCCATGGTTCCGCGTTCAATTCCTAACGGTGTCCACCACTCATATCCCAGAGTTCACTCCCGACTGATGTCTACCTCCTATAGTCCCAGGTTCTCTCCCCAACTGGTGTCCACCTCCCCTGTTCTCGGGTTCACTCCCCAATGGTGTTCAACTCTCAAAGCCCCGTGTTCACTCCAAACTGGTATCTACCTCTCATATTCCCAGGTTCACTCCCCACTGGTATCCACCTTCCAAGGTCCCGGATTCACTCCAAACTGGTGTCCATAACCTATGTCCTGTGTTCACTCACCTCTGGTATACACTTCCCATGCTCTCGTCTTCACTCCCTCGTGGGGTACATCTCTCATAGCCTTGGTCTCACTCCCCACTGATGTCCACCTCCCAAAGTCCCGGGTTTTTTCCCAGGGTTCACTCCCCATTTTGGTCCATTTCAAAAGGTACGTACATTCCTATGTTGCATTCCTCTATTCTACAGTACCGGGTGGACTCCCTACTTGTGTCTTCATCTTACAGCCTCCAATTCATCCCCCGATCGGTACCGCCATCCCATAGCCCCAGGTTTATTCCTCACTGACGCTCACATCTCAAAATTATGGGATGACTCTCCAATTGTAATAATATATCTTAGTCCCTGTTTCAATTCCCACTTGTGTCTACAGTTTCGTTTTTTCGTTATTTAAATTTTTTGTTTTTTGTTTGTTTTTGTTTTAAAAATGCGAAAAAATCGAGGAAAAATCGAGGAAAATCGCGGTCGCTAATCGCGGTCACGGACGCGACAAACGCGGATGCTAGCTCTTAAAAAAAAAAAAGTATCAGATACTGCCGAGAACCACAACCACGTAAGTTTAAGCATAAAAAAAAATAAAACAACCCCCCCCCCCCCCAAAAAAAAAAAAAAAGAACAAAAAAAAAAAAGACCACCTTTAAAACCAAACAAAAGAAAACAAAGAAAAAACGAAGAAAAAATAAAATTCCCAAAAAACAACAATAAAACCCTAAAAAAAACAAACAAACAAAAAAACCCCCAAAAAAAAAAAAAAAAAAACAAAAAAAAAAAAAAAAAAACAACAACCGAGTTCGACATCAAACTTACAAAAAGTTACATTCTCTATCATTTAAAGTATCTCTTTTGCATTGAAATGATGAGCCTATTCCTTCTTTGCTTATCTTCGCTCTCTCTCTCTCTCTCTCTCTCTCTCTCTCTCTCCAACACTCAATCTCTCTATTTCTCTCTCCTCTCTCTCCCTCCCTCTCTCTCTCTCTCTCTCTCTCTCTCGCCCACACGCGCTCCCTATCCCCCTTTCATACACAGACCAGACAATGTCCTGACAGACTAACATTCATTTACATTTTAAATTTTATTTTCACCCGACGCAAATTACATCAACTATGGCGGACCGAGGCTATAATTAGTTGAGTTCAGACCAGTCATTAATAGTCAACCTACCCTGTTTTTATCTATTGTTAAATTTGATGGTAGGGTATATAATATGTCCCCACTATTCACGATGCTAAGAGTAAATCCCACACTTTGTGACCATGGTCACGTCTGACTTGTTCAGGAGTTTAGGGCAGATTCTGATGCGTGACCTTAACCTTTTAAGGCCATAAATCAGGAGACCACCGACACTGAAATGTTAGGTAAATAAAGCGTAGGAAAATTAAAGTTGCATTATCTTAGTAAATGAAAGCAAATTTTAAAGGATTGAGTCGTTTCTTGACAAAGTATGAACCCCCTTCCCCCGCCTTCTCTCTCTGTCCTTGATCTTTCAAAGTAAAATCATTCCTCATAATTAGTATGAACCCCCCCCCCCTTTTACCAAAAAAAAAAAAAAACAAAACAAAACAAAACAAAAAAACCCTTGTCCTCAAAGACAAAATTGAAAAAAAAAAACAAAGATAAATAGCAAAACAAAACCTAGAGCCAAAATTTAAAAAAAAAATCCAAACAAATGAAAAGAACAACTAAAAGAGAACAACAGCGAGAATCGTGTATTTTTTTTTTTTTTTTTGAAAAAGGAAAACACAACTCGTAAGCGAAGGATAGCAATCGATCTAGGAGAAGAATACTCCAAAATTAAATCAAGGGTAGGGAGTACTCTATAGCTCGGGTGAGCATCCAACCTAGGAGAAGGATACTTCAAAATTAAACCAAGGGGAGGGAGTACTCTGTAGCTCGGGAGAGCAACCGGCTTAGGAGAACGAGACTCCAAAATGAAACAAAGGTTGGGCATGATTCTATAGCTTGGGAGAACCTCAAGCCCAGGAGTGAATCTCCAAAATAAACCAGCCATAACCCTCCAAGTATGGAGGTTTGACATGGGGATAACAACCAAATCCTAGAAAATAGCCAAGAAGGACATTTCATTTTTGTTCTATTTTTTAAAGGTTTTACGGCGCTTGCGACACAATTGGGTCATTTCAGCGCCAGTAGAAAGGAGAAATATTGCATAGCCAAACATTTCTAGATTTACAATTATAGGACATGGAGAAAAAGTAAGACAGGAGACAGGTTCAAATAGGGAGCAAATGTAGAATCCACAAACACACTATCAGTATACTTTGTTTGAGATCACCTAAAAGTCTCATCTAGTCTAAGAGAGATGCACTCAAATGTTTACAAATTATGTGTTGAAAATAATATATATATATATATATATATATAATATATATATATATATATATATATATATATCAGTACATATCAGAAACAGAGAGATGATTAATAAGGAAACTATAATATAATCTCCCAAAACCAAAACTATACATTCGATTGTTTCCCTCTCAGCCAAAAGCTACGGCCAAGATACAGGACAAGACCAGTAATCTCATTCTAAGATAAAGAAAGGAAGCAAGTTTGAAAACAGAAAAAGGGGCATAGAAGAGGCAGCAAATAACCTCCCTGTCTAACTATGGGAGAAGAATGCTTTTATTTTCATACGTTTTCGTAATTGATCAGAATGATTGCTTTGTAATATCCTTAAAATAATTTAAATGCTACTTCATAATATAATAATATACGATTCTTTCATCTCTTTGTATTTATTAAAGGAGTTATTTTTATCGTGCCCAATAATACAATGAGCTTGTGTTAGAGCACGATAAAAATATAACGACTTTAATAAATACAAAAAAATGAAAGAATACTTTTATCCCCCCCCCCCACCCTCCTACAAGTAATATTATTAGGTGTTTTGTAACCAAATGGTATGGTATTAGCAAAGACGCCAATGTAGCTAGTTTTCTTGGGTATTAGTACTTTTATTCACCATAATTTGTATCATTCTCCATCTGCTTGAATGACAATTTGACCCAAACGAAAAACGTTGGATTTGTATTCATGCGCACCAAAAGATTATTTAAAATTACCAATCAGCTGTCTTTTACACCATATTTCACACCAATTAAATGTGCGAAAATAGTCTGCAATCGTTGAAATTTTAAAAAATTTAACGCGTTCAAAGCATTATTCAACTCTACGTATTTACTAAGACATGATAATATTATGGTTTTCCAATGAGAGGGCTGAAATAATATATCTTTTGTACCGCTTGAATTGGTCACAACAGAATCAAATCAGAAGCCTGAAAAATGGTATGAAGTTTCAGTAATAAAAATATCTGTGAGAAATACAATGAAACATTGAAGCACAAAAAAACCCTATTTATAGTCTCAAGATTAATAAATGATAAACGGTTAACACAGCATGACCAAAACAAGGCTCGAGGAGACTCTTGAATCAGGTAAATAGTTTACGCTAAAAATGATAGAAAATTATAATGTAACAAAAGAGTGAACTGGTAAATAATGTATAATATATTATCACAGTTTGATTATCTAAAATTCAAGAGGAGTAAATCTACACACAAACACACACATACACACACACACGCACACACACACACACACACATATATATATATATATATATATATATACATATATATTATATATATATATATGTGTGTGTATATATATTTATATATGTATATATATATTCATATATATATATATATATATATATATATATATATATATATATATATATATATATATATATATACGAGGGCTCTTTCATAATTAACCGAAAAATGCCTGTAAAATCCGCGTTTTTTATGCTATCAACAAAATTCTTGCACGTGTTCATACCTTGACTCGTCCTTCATTTATCTACGTAACAGCCAAGGCTGTCGACACACTTCTGCCAACGCCGCACCATGGAATAGATACCCTCTCGGAAGAAATTTCCGTCAATGTTTTGTAGCCATTTGCGCACATGGTCAACAAGCTCTTCATCGACATCAAAGCGCTTTCCTGCCAGCTCACGTTTCAGTGGCCCAAAGAGGTGATAATCAGATGGTGCGAGGTCTGGACTGTGTGGTGGGTGTGACAAAATCTCCCATCCATATTTCTCTAGCCAACCTTGCGTCACTCGTGCTGTGTGGGGTGTAGCGTTGTCGTGTTGCAAAATGACCCCGTTGGTCAACTGCCCTGGGCGCTCTCTGCGAATGGCCTCCCTAAGCTTGTCAAGAGTTTGGCAGTACCTTGCAGCATTGATTGTTTCTCCAGGTTGTAAGGTTTCGAACAGAATAACACCACGACTGTCCCAGAAAATAGTTCCCATTATTTTCTTTGCTGACCGCATGACTTTGAATTTCTTCGCGACAGATGAGGATGGATGTTTCCATGTCATCGAATCTTGCTTTGTTTCTGGGGTGCAATGGTGCAACCAAGTCTCATCACCGGTGACTATGCTGTCAAGAAAAGTCACATCGTACCCTAGAAAGTCTCCGCCGGCGTTGGCAGTATGCCCGTAAACCCTGTGTGAGCTCTTGCTTCTTCTCAAAAGTTCCCTGCAGATGTCCAATCTTTGTTCTTTATGATTGTCTGTCAATTGCTTAGGAACCCATCTTGCGCTGACTTTTCTGTAGCCAAGTTCATCAAATACAATTCTATGGGCAGAAGTTTCCGAAATTTCAAGACTGCTTGCGATTTCATGAAGTTTCATCCTCCTGTCTTGACGAATAAGCTCATCAACTCGCTTCACATTGTCTTCTGACGTCGCAGTTATCGAACGCCCTCTCCCTTCCCTGTCTGTCAAGTCGGAATGGCCGGCTTCGAACAAATAACACCAGTGATAGGTTTGTGTACGGCTTATAACATGCTCACCATAATATACACTCTGAAGTTCTTTATGAATTTCGATAGGATTCAGACTTTTGGCGTTCAAAAAACGTATGACAGCTCTGATTTCCTCCTTTGACCAAGTTTCAAGGTGGGCCGCCGTCTTTAAAATCGTCTAGAAATTCATTGTGCAAAATGATGCACTTCATAATTTCTGGGAATATCCGTAAGGAAATAAGGAATATCATGTTGTTTACAGAATTAAAAAATCTCCACTGGTTGCTGAGCAATGGGCATTTTTCGGTTATTTCTGAAAGAGCCCTCGTATATATATATAGCTAACTACCTATCTCTCTCAATTTATATATATATTTATATATATATATTTATATATATATATATTTATATATAAATTGAGAGAGATAGGTAGATATATACATATATAAATATATATACATATATATATATATATATATATATATATATATATATATATATATATATATATATAGAGAGAGAGAGAGAGAGAGAGAGAGAGAGAGAGAGAGAGAGAGAGAGAGAGAGAGACGCATGCTAACAGGTAGCCAATCTGATTTATTGACAACAATAGCTTTTTTTCCTTTTAAATTCATTTATTGAGAAGACTAAAATGATTTCTAGTTGATCGCGTTTCTCTCATATGATAATGATCGCCATTGTACACAAATGAAAAGAGTGCAATAACATAAAGAAAAGGGAATAAAGTTGTTTTGTGCCAAGAATTTGATTGGTTTTGTAGATACAGATACTGTTGTCCTTGTGAATGAAAGGGGAGCTGTCAATATAGAGGTTCCAATGTTATTAAATATGAAGATATAACAGGTCAAATCGAGCGTTAACAAACTAAATTATAAGGGCTGAAGATTGACGATTAATCTACGTTATTTTAACCCTTAAATTCGGTGTTTTTATTTGCTGCAACACAACGGTTAAGTTACATTTCGTCAAGAGAGCAGTAACTGCTTAACACTGAGGGCTCAGTGGGACTTGAGTCGCATGCACAGCTGTTGTTGCTCTCTTTGCAAAAAACAAAAAACAAAAAAAAAAAAAAACAAAACAAAAAAACAAACAACCAACCAAACAAAAAATGGTTAGGTCTGAAGTATCAATTAATAGATAATGCTGTGGAAAAAATTGATTTGAAAGATACAGTCATTCTCGCCATTTGCGAGTTATTGTTATTGAAGAATGGATTTAACAATTAAATTTATTGATTTATATCTAGTGCAGAGCCGTCTAGACATAGATCTAAGCAGATAGAAACACCAGTCACCATTAGTTATCCAATAATTAATAAATCAACAATTTGCACTCAGATGGATTAAGTAACGCTGGAAATAGATAATAATAATATACGTCACCA
>NC_088363.1:59238649-59241149 GCF_034508935.2 Berghia stephanieae | reverse complement strand
GTAGCAGTAGCAGTAGTGGTGGTGGTGGTGGTGGTGGTAGTAGTAGTAGTAGTAGTAGTAGTAGTAGTAGTAGTAGTAGTAGTAGTAGTAGTAGTCGTTGTTGTTGTAGTAGTTGCTGAAGCAACAGCAGCAGCAGCAGCAGCAGCAGCAGTAGTAGTAGTAGAAGTAGTAGTAGTAGTAGTAGTAGTAGTAGTAGTAGTTGGTTGTTGTGTGGTTTAGTAGTAGTAGTAGTAGTATGTAGTCTTTTTTTTCTCGTCCGTCACGTCAAGGGTCAGTCGGTTGGTGATGAACCCACGTGGTCCTGAGGTGTCTCATTCGTAGCTTCTTTGAGTAGGGTTGGTCGGCAAAGTCCTCTCAATGTGTATTGGCATTCATTGACATATGTCCATTTATTTCTCGAGTCACATTGTCAGGCGTATCTAATTCCCAGTAGCCAGTAGATTTTTGACCAATCAAAACACAGAATTTATGACTCGTCCTCAAGTCAGCCTCGGGTAAACATAGCTAGTTGTATATAAGCAATAGAATGAATGACGTTTACGTCACTCTGCTCGTTGGGATTGCCTCTTGGTTATAATTTAGTTCTCACTAGATTCTCTCAATCAGACTATAATCTTTATAGATTACACACCGTTTTGTGCGTTGGTACTATTGATATGGCGGGTAGAATTTGTGAGTATTTACTTACAAGTATGTCATCTATAGAAATACCTGTTTAGTTCGCTTAGTTCAGCAATCACAGCCAATATTTACTCACCAATGGCAGCTCTGACTGTCCGAGAGGCGTGGTTATGATCCAAGGCCAACACGATCTGTCCTGTTATGATCCCGTTCACTACGAGTTAACTGTTGATACCTTTTTTTTATACCATTGCTAGTAATAGAATATTAATGTATATTTCGACGGCTATTGCACTTACAGTGCTACATTTATATTGAAAGGACCAAAAAAAATAGAGTAGGGAGAGGGAGAAAGTAAAGCGCTTGTGTATAAGAGAGAGACAGAGAGAAAGAAGGAGAGAGAAAGTCGAGAGATAGAGAAGAGAAGAGAAGAGAGAGAGAAAGAGAGAGAGAGAAAGAGAGAGAGAGAGAGAGAGAGAGAGAGAGCGAGAGAGCGAGAGAGAGATACCCACTCGATACTCATGTTTACTGTGTTATCCGATGACTCAGAGAAAAAATAACCAGAAAGCAATGGCCCAAGTTCATTTAAGGTCTCACAGGTTCAGTCCTTACGGCGCTCTTTGATTTTCTATCCAAACATCATTTTCCACAAGAACAAGCTTGCCTGATGCCACCGAGGTAGAAAGTGGTCGAGATAGTCAACAAATGGACCTAGAGAAGTTTCTCAATTCAGTGATTTCGGTTCTCTATCCAATAACGTCCATTTTCCCTCTTTACATCAATATCCCCATCTAAAACCCATTCAACCATCTGTCCATCCGCCCACCCCTTCTATTCTCAGACATGGAACTCCCATTTACTGGTGCCAAGGGACAGTTGTGATATGACCCCAGGACTTAACACTGCACAGTCCCTTCACCTCCCCCCCCCCCCACCCCTCCCTCTTTCTTCAATCCACATACAACATAGCGTGGAAAGATGTCCAAATCTGATTGCAGAGCGCTGAACGCAGACAATAAATGGATAAATAAAACAAAAATATTTATATTACTATATGGTCAAAACAAGATGCTCAATGCGTTTAAGTTTGGCTTCGACCGTATTGTCGACCCACACTCAACAAACGCTTCACGAAGTTAATGAACAGATTAACTAATATATATATAATATATATATATATATATATATATATATATATATATATATATATATATATATATATTCGAATACACAGTTATTATCGATAAGACAGGGGGAAAACAAATGCTGGTTGCAGCTTACTGGCGAGCAAAATGATAGATTTAACTACTTATGAGCGTAATTATAACAATCAACAAAGTTAGCCCTATTGTGGTAAATATTTCCAAGGAAATAATAAAAATGCAGTGATGAATCGTTGTTTGATTGGATGGAGAAAAAAGTACCCTGTTCAAAGAGATGAGTCATTTCATGTATTTTCCATCCTCCATTATTTTGACCAAAACAAAATAGATCCAACCATCTGTCAAACTGACCAGCGCATTGGAAAGGACCAAATTCTGGAAACGGGCGTTGATGGGAAATAACATTGACTGGCAATGCTTAATCGTTGTGAAGACATTCATTTCCAGCACAAATGTGTGTTGATCTTTACTTTTGAGCTGTCGTTAATGCTTTTGAAATTACTTGATTTGTTATTGTTTTTGTTGCTGATGGTGTTGTTATTGATTTTGTTGCTGATGGTGTTGTTATTGTTTTTGTAATCGCTTAGATGGAACAATTTGATATTTGTCTTTATAGATCTCGCAAATAGAAGATTGACACCAACCCATTGCTATTTAATATATTAGTTTGTTGGCAAAAGAAGGATGACGTTCTACTTTCTCGATATAATTTGTAA
>NC_088363.1:59196149-59233649 GCF_034508935.2 Berghia stephanieae | reverse complement strand
CACAAGTAATAGGAGGTACCTATTTTCTTCCAATCAACAAGTATAAATTCCTGTTTTCCAGATGAAATAGAAGTTGAAGGTAACACGTCTTCAGTGTGCTCAAGGTAAGCACCGTAAGTACTTTTACTATAATATGTATTATATTTTATGAAAATATGTAGAGTGCTATACTACTTACCGTTGGCTAATGGCAGACTCCCCTTGAATAAATCCGTTGTAAAGTACAATCTTTAAGCAATTTATTTAAAAGTTAATCACACGAATATTGCTATTTTCAAATCGAATATATTATTTAAATAATCTTATTCAAGAAAATCATTGCATGGTGTATTCAACACACAAAAACAACTCTTGAAGAATTTGAAAAACCAATGAATTCATTTAATATGTAACTTTTTAAAATTCCACAAGAAATAAAAAAATAAAATAAATAACAGCACCAAAAAACGATGAAATACCTCTCGATCAAAATGTAAACAAACAAAATTGGGGGGAAGCTACCCAAGATAAACACTTTTTTTTTGTTCCAAGAATTGGAGAATGCGATTATCTGCTCCTCTTTTTCTCATTCATTTTCAAACCAACGGGGTAGCGTTAGTAATCGCCATCAATGGGAACGAAGGGCCCGCACAGTTCCGGTCAGCGCGTTCGCCTGGCTGTGTTTACAATCAACGGCGCGACACGTGGAATAACAGGTTGGCTCCGCCCCCGTGTCCTTACTTTCATTCAAAGCAGAATGGAGTTTGGTCAAGAGATAAAGGTATTAAGTGTCTGGAACAAAGACAGAAACAGCAGGGAGTAGATTGAATGAACATTTATCTATAAGTGCAAAAACATATCGTTATCAACCTAAGCGTGCACGTTTGGTGAAAACACATTTAATTTTCACAAACTTTTCAACAATGTTCAAAAACGACCTCAACGGTCGAACACCCCGTTAAATATTTCATTTCACCCTTTGGATTTAGGGTAAACCCGATTTCATTTTAGCATAATAACAACAGTATTATGAGAGGTCCCTATTATCATTAGTTTAAAAAACGTTTTTTTAAGCAACCAGACTCTCCTTTTCAACAAGATTTATTGAATCAAAAATGTCTATGCAGTTCTCTAGCAGGAGCGAAAAATTCGTAATTCTACGAATATTTCGTAGCACTAGGCAGGTCTGATTGTGCATCCACTACCCCCAGCGTCCTCCAACATGATCTGTCGCCAACAAAACAAAACAACAACAACAACAACAACAACAACAAAAAGAAAAAAAAAAGGCAAAACGCCAAAAACAACGTCACGAAATATCTACAGCAAAATCAAACCGAAAAAAAATAATGATGATAGAGTGAGGTAAAATAGAGAAGTAATATGGGAAAGAAAACCCCAACAACATGATACAAAAACTAATGCCAAAACCCAAATTAATTAAGAGACATAATAATATAAGAGCGCAGAAAGAGAAAAAAAAAGTTAGAAGGAATGAATAATGATTGAGCATGGAATCAACTTAGCAAACATTTAATCTATATAAAATAGGGAACGTTGATTCGTTGGAATACTGCTTGAGGGGTTCATGCTCGCCAATAATTGCTGCATTTCCAATGTTCGATATCCCTGACGAATATCATTTCTCGTTGTCTTCCATCCTTCATTTCCAATGGCGGGTTGGCACGATATAGAGATGGATGATGCTCTTGACGGACATTATCTCAATAATCTTAATGAAGATAAAAGATGACTGACATTTATTTGCGTATAGTTGTGCTTTAAATATATTTTTTTAAATAGAAGGAACGACATTGATGATACTCAGCTCTTTGTTATTGTTTTTAGCCAGCTATGTATGTTTATGAGTAGTTAGTTCTCACTGAATTATATTAATCAGTTCATAACTCTGTTCTTGTGTGTTTTGTGTGTTGGCACGTTATATCTCACTGGCGGATGGTATGAGTATTTTATCTAAACTTAGAGCATCGATTTCCAGATTGTGGTCTCAACACTTATCTAAATATTAAAATATATCTAAAGCACAACTGTACGCAAATAAATATCTGTCGTCTTTTATTGTTTTTCAAATAGGGTCTATAATATGTTCTTGATATATGTTGAATACTAATAGCAAAATGTGATTCAATGTATGTTTTGAAAGTCAGCTACTCATTATACATAATATAATATAATTCCCTTCAATGTGTCAAATCGTCAACTTAAATTTTGACGAACTCTGAAAATAAATAAATGAAAATTTGACCAGAATACTCAATATCGATTGATTAAATAGCCTTCATCATGTCAAAAACTCTATAACCTGGGACCTCCTTTCAGGTTTGAGACTTTTTTGACAAGATGTTTGAACGACGAGTTTTCTAGCCATTCAAAAAATGTGTTCCTTTTGCTTTTTTTTTTTCAGAATGCGACAGAATACTCAAGCCCCGTGTTTAACTGTGGATTCAATTTTCATCATCTAAATCACCTTGAAATAATACCCTTTTTGAGGCCGTGGATCATGAAAATTAATGAAGTAAATAGTCTTTACCAGAGGGCACATAGCAGTTGAAAACCAAAAAAAAAGAAGTTCCGTCGGGCTGTTTGGTACTGAAAATAAAACAACCTAAAATACAAGTATATCCCAGTTTCTATAGCGCTAAACAATAGCAAATGCTTGCTGCCCTTTGAATAGGACGCAACTCTAAATCTTTCAAACCCATCTACCCAATCACTGCAGGATGGACTTCCGCCGGGATCGATCCCATTCCCTTTGCTATACCAAATGATCTATCGAGACCCTCTTTCATTGAGACCAAGGACACATGCTAAATCTTAACTACCGATACACATTCATTTCTCTATATATTCTCCTACTTATTCCCATCCCCATTCTATCATTAGTCTCGGTCAGCGGAGCTAGTTACAAACCGGACACCACTAAAACCATTCATAACCGCGAATACAAGCAATTCTGCCACTCGTTCTATTGAAAATCTGGTCCAGAAATGTGGGGGCCATGCTAATCAAATTGGCTCCAATCTGCGTTAAGGGAGCCATTTTGACGACCCCTACCAAATCACAGGGGAGTGATCAAGGCCAGCGCCAATTGGAGCCAGATCGATATGAGATGACCCCAAAATGGGACGGCAAGGGTAGCGCCTGCAAACGAGGCGTGACAGCAGGGGCAGCCATGTCAGTAAATTATGGCATCTTGTTAGTGCCCAGTGGCCGGTGGACTCCTGGGAGACTTAATTAAGACTTCGGTATTTCCAGATTTTGACCTCTTGTGCGCTGTGAACGGGAGAGAAGTATCAATCCGATTGACTCATTTTATTTGGCCCCTTTCCACCGAATTAAGTTTCTTGATAATAACGTTGATATGGAGACTGTGTTTATAACGTTTCTTCGACTTAATTTGGGTGAGAAAGTTTTGAAACGATTTTTATTCACCTGGGGAGACAACTCCTTTAATTAATGAGATAGTGGGATGGACCTCATCATGTGCTTATTTCATCGTTACAGTAGTGCAATAGCTAGTTAATCAAATATGTCATAAGTAGAGACTCGGTTAACATCTAAATTGAAATTCCACTTCTGCGTGTCCATTCAAGGCATTTGTAAACTTCCCCGCAATATCCAAATGGTTATGTTTAGATAACAAATACTGAAAGCGTATGTATCTCTTATCCGATAAAAATGATTTGAAAAGTTGATAGACTATTATCATAATAGATATCTAGTTGTCAATTATTGGATTAAAAGATCTAACCAGACGTGAACCTAAGCATTTGTAGGTCTGATAACCGGACGCAATTAATAATGGGCTCGTTTAAACATTTTTGTGATAGACACTATTTTGCGTTGGTTTGAGACTATTTCAATTACAACAATGAGACCATAACAATTTGGGTTATCAGACTTTCAAATAGGTACACGTCGGTCTATCCAGTAGTTGCTTTAACTCTCTCTTTACCGATCATTTTCAGTATTTTCCCACAATGGCAGGCTTACCCAGCAGAAAAAATGATTTTTTAAACTCAAACAATCTCTCTACAAAACAACTTTTTGTTCTTATCAATCAATCAAACAAAATAAATCTGAATTTTTAAAAATGTTTATTGTGTCGTAACAAATGTGACGATTTTGCTGTAGGTGAGGGTTAAGAAAGTACGGTCGTCGAATTATCTATTCAAGTGATCATGAAAAAAAAGGAGACCCGCTGTTATTATATTATATCCTATGGGACATGAATGCTCGTTTAGATCGGTAATACATTATCCAGTGTTGGTTCCACAAAAATAAGATTCCATTCTTTTTCCCGCAGATAAATACAATGTGAACTTAAGTGCTTGCAAGTATCTTATTAAGGTAAAACACCGGTGCTTGATAGAAGTAACAATTCGACAAAATGAAAAGTAATAATATTGTAAAAAAGTAGGGTCCGAGATGGGGAAATGGAGATCCAGTGAATTTATACGTTGGGATATAAACCAATGGATAAAGAGACAGATTAATTGACAGATAGGGCAGATAGAAAGCCTGTTATATAGCGATATATATATATATATATATATATATATATATATATATATATATATATATATATATATATATATATACATATATATATAATATTTGGATAGATGGTTAGTTAGATGAATAGATAACTGAATGGATAAGTTAATATACTAAATAATAAAAAGATAGATTCGAAGATAGATACAGATATGGCAATAATGAATAAGTAAATTGATAAATACAAAAGTAAAACAAAGATAACTACCCAGGAAAATAAATAAATAAATAAATATATCAATATATAAATAATAAATAAATAAATAAATAAATAAATAAATAAATAAATAAATAAATCAATAAATAACAAATTCCCTTTTTGATCCCAAAGGGAGAATTTGCATTTAGGGTCTATTCCAAGAGAAGACAGGAATAACCCAGGTATCCGCCGCAAAGTGGATAGAGCGAGGCGACTTGCTTTAAGCCACGCAGCGCGGCGGGTAGTCAAACTTGGTACCCTTCGGATACAAAGCAAAGACGCTGAGCCACGCTGCTCCGAAACACATCACATGTACAAAAGCAATTTGAAGACATTAATATACAGATAGATTGATAGAGAATTGGTTCGATATTATAAACTGGCGGAGATGGAGAGAACTCAAAACGGAAGAATAAAAACAATTATAACCAGGGGGGAACATGTCAAGAGTCAAAGGGAGATAATAAAATAAAATCAACCCGAAGGGGGGCGTGGTAGTTTTCGATATTGAACTGGTTGTCGCGAGCATTGACAAGTCGAATATGGAATTAGTGAGACCGGTGATTCGGTGCAAACGCATTCTAACTTGGTTACCAGGGATGTGAAAACGCACCATAGAAGCCCCTGAAATAAATACATCATGGAAACGTTTAATATTTCAATCTTTTATGAAACTAAAGGAAATATATAATAAATAGACGTCTACAGTTTATTGTTACTTTCAAACAAATATGAAATACTGCGCATCATTGAGAGCTTTTTGTGTGTCATTGTCTAAGTTACTTTTAAAGGTTACATTCAGTTAGAATGGATTAGCAACAAAATTCTATACTGTAATAATGAGGTCCGAACATGATTCTGTCACGTCCAGGCCATATGGTCAAATGGTCAAGGAGGGGATTGTGGGTGTGGACAAATGACCAATATTGAAGTTGAAAGACTGTGGAAGAAAGTTGGGGAGGAAACCGGGGTAGGGGGTATGGGGGTACTTGGATCGGCCATGTAGGGGGAAGGAGTGGGGGGTGGGAGGGAGGGAATTTGGGCGTATTGATGCCTGCCACAGAAATTCCAATCAAAGGACCACCAGCGGTCAAGTTACTCAGTGTTTTGTTGGACACGCGTGGTCTTTTTGTCCATATTTGGCGATGCCCGATGACATCAATTTGTCCCCGTTATTGATTGTGTTTCAACGAATATCTTCATTGTCCGTCGATAATTGTAATTTAATACTTTTTCGTGACGCATTCACATCCATCGGACAAAATTGCTTTAGCTACAGTGAGTCATTTCTTTGAGGCATTGTGGGCTGGTGTATCACATTCGCCTTGTGTCCAGTAGGTCTCTGGTTTGAATCCCGCCGTGGGGCGGTCGAACGTTGATTCCTTGGGTAAAAAAAAATCTTTACGCATGCTCTCTCACCACACTCAAGTATAAAATGAGTAGCTGACCGGTACATTATTGCCTTGTTTCAGCGCCTTAACATCGTCAGGTCTTGTCCAGCACATGCTAAGAGTTATCGTTGGCTCGGGACCGCTTATACATCCCTTTGAGTACATTTTAGTGGATATTGCGCCATTTAAAAGATAAAGATATATATATATATATATATATATATATATATATATATATATATATATATATAGTTTCTTTAACTCTCCTGCTCACTTCTTTATTTAATTTAGTAACAAAAATGTAGATTTCGTAAAACAAAAACCACCACCTAGAAGCCACCCATGTATAAAAAACAACTTGCCATATTTGTGTCGAATAAAAAACCAAGTAGGCCCATGATATTCTTTCGAGTGACTTTCATGATAGCATCACTTCTCATCCATTCCATAACTAAAATAAAATAAAATAAAATAAAATAAAATAAAATAAAATTCCCTTTATTCATCCCCAAGGGGAACTTTGTCTTTAGGGTCTCTCCCAAGAGAAGACGGGAATAACCAAGACGTCAGCCGCATTGCAGAGCTGCAAAGTGTTCTAGAGCGAGGTGATTTGCTCAAGGCCACACAAGAGGATTGTAGTCGAACTCGGTACCTTTTGGGTACGAAGCAAAGACCGTACCGCTGTGCCACGCTGCCCCCATATCTAAATCACGCTCGTCAATGGTTGGAATCTATTTTTAAAAGTCATCAAGAAGGCGGAAAAGTAATAGTAATAAATCTTTGTTGTCCACAAAATAGAAAATCTTTAGTGGTTTACATTGCTGGAACAAATATAATACCCATTAATAGAAATGTGTGGATCTTATAATGATATGATCTCATAATAAATTTCTTCACAATGCACACAGACGTCTTTACAATTTAATACAACAGGAAACATAATGTTTTAATGCACTGTAATTAAAACTGATTTCAAATAAATGTATCCGCAGTTACTAAGTTACTCACTCCTCCTCCAATACAGTTTTTCACGGTCACAATTTCTTTCAAACGAAGCTAAAGATGTCTTTAAATGATTAAATGTTTAGCCAGAGGGGCATACATTTTCCATTTTTGTTTTTGTTTTCGCAAGTGTAAAGGCAACAGAGCAGGATTTTGTTGACGGTGTGTCAAATATTACGCAATTAACGATTACTGTTGTGTAACATCACGAATCAAGGAATGTGTGAAATTTGGCTTTGCCTTAATTTGTTTTGACAAACATTTGAAATGAAAAACAAGCGCGTCAGATTCAGTCTACTCTTATCGTCCTGGAAAAGTCTAACAAAATCCAGGGGCTCAACTTTCCTGGTTTTAAACACGGTAGTATATTAGCTAAATGTTTTACACATCTGAAACGCATATGATACAAAACTTCGACATATTTTGATGGTTTACTCTATCACATGGAAAATAAGAAAGGAAAATAAAATAAAATATTGAACCGATGGAGACGGAATTACTGGAGGAAATTAGAAAATAAAAGAAATTCCCAGAGGCAAAATAACAATTATAATGAGTGATTTAAAAAATAAAATGAATATTTTATTATGGGACATTTCCGATCTGATAACGAAGAAATAATATCCTGCTAGTGGTCAACCAATCTCAAAAACTCTAAAGATGTCAGCACACCCCAAAGCGGTCAGACTGTGGTCAGAATGTCCTTGAGGATGCATTCTCCCAACAGCGTGAAAGTAATCGGTAATGCACATCTACACCAGATGAATGCCCCCTGTCAGTGAAATATAGAGGCTATTCTCACTAGCAGTAACAAAAGAATAAAAATGCAGGAAAGAAATAAACGAAGGACCGTGGAAGAGAATTCAAATCTTTTGTAGCCGCTTTGTATCGTTGAATAGCTAATAATCTCCACGTCCATCAGAATTAGGGAACCACCGTCTAGTCTCAAGATAAAAACAACCCGGGAATAATCTGATTATCGCTGGGTGGAAAATTACCCTAAATTTTCAGGATTACCCGGTAATTTTTAACCAGCCAATGAATTACTGTCTTTACGAGGCAATTAGACTCCTTTGTTGCCAAGAATAGATGAGATAACTGACCAAAAAGATAAAGTCAATATGGACACAAACGACTTGTCTGCGAGCGAACAAAGGGACAATAAAGTAATGATAGCTATTTATCCATGAAGTGCAGGGAACTCCTTATGAATGCTGTCAAAATATCTCTTTCAGTCTCAGTCTCGGTCAAAATTTTACAATGCTTTGCGATATTCTCCTTTCCTTCTCTCCCCCCTCTCTGTCCGTCTATTTGTTTGTCTGTCTCTGCCCCCCCCCCCTCTCTCTCTCTCTCTCTCTCTCTCTCTAAATTTAAAAATATCGATAAACAGTAACATTTGGGTTCTTGGTCAGTATAGATTTACTTTTTTCTATACAAAATAAATAAATAAATAAATATGGCGCATTTTTTACTCAAGCGCTTGATAAATACTTCATTGCTACTCTCACATAATATTCATACGTACACACACGCACAGATAACGTTCTCTCCATTGCTCTTTCTCTCTTGGCCTTGTGGAAAAATGAAAAAAAAAAGGACAAAAAAATAAACAATCGCCCTCGTCCCCTATATTAAGAAAATATGGTCATTGTCATGATGGAATCCAGTCTTGAAAAACTAAACTTAAATCAACATTTTGCAAAAAAGTTTGAACTAAAATTTGAATTAGATTTTAAGGCACATGATGTATAAGATGGTGAAAGTAATACATTATCCCCGACTCATCACATTTTGATTCCGTTGAGTGGCAAGGAGATCAAGTTAAAGATGTTACCGAGTCAATCTCGAGCAGATACAATCAGACACCCTTCAGGGCAGACTGTCAGTGAAATCCTGGCTATAATATCCATTCGACTTGATATGTGACCCAGCGTCTCAAAATGGCATTATGGCGAGGTGGACTAGATGATGAAAAATAAATTTTATGTTGATATAATCAGTTATATGACCTTTGACTTTTAAGCTCATCAAGAATGTCTATTCTTTTCTCACAATAACACAACCCATAATGTCCGTGCAAGTCTCGATTTCTGGTTACAAATTCATTATTCAATATCTAAACCGTCCCGACATAAAACCGTTTTGAAATGTCGGGTTACATTTACAGAGCTGCCTACTTGAATTTTTTTATTTTTAATCGTAGTTTCCAAGGGAAAACATGAATAGGTCACAATAATTTACATTACAACTCAATTATTTGTCCTAAGCATAATCAAAATAATATGTTCCAAAGTCCTAAATACAGTTTCTAAGCAACCAATTTCTTCTTTTCAACAAGATTCATTGGACCTAAAACGTCTATTCAATCCTATAGCTGGAGCCAAAAATTCGTAATTATACGATGTTTCGTAGCACTAGGCAGGTGTGCATTTATGACGCATCGTATCTATCTGGTATTATGTAGGAATGAACTGGTTGGGGAAAATTGAGTTTAAAGTCAAAATGATCAGAATCAATAGATAGAATGCGCTTGGCCAAGGAGTTCACAACATTGCCATCCGGAAGTGTAACGGACCAACACACAAACTCTGTGTAACCATGAACTTTTATAGTCTTGTTAATACAGTTTAGTGAGAACAACTCACAAACGCGGATGGCAAAAACAATAACAAAGGCCTGAGTGACGTCATCTGCATACTATCTATAGATTTAAGTAATGCATAGTTTAATAAAATAAGCTTATCTACCTCTATGAAGTCATTTTAAAAAAATGTCAAATTTTATAAGTTGAGCTTAACTACATTTTAAGCATTGGATTCACCCCGACATAATTATATAATGCGTTTGGAGATTCTAGGTAATAAAATATGGCCTGGGAATAGAAAATGAATAGTGAGGTAATTCTTGATACTAAGGTTATCATAGGCAGACAAAACATGAAGAATTTTCATGGGTAAAAGTGGTAGGTAGACTAGTTGTACAAAACACATTATGCTCACACTGACAATAAGGACGGGAGGTCGATTGTCCGCATATTTTTGGAAATTTATTTATTTACTTATATATTTGTTTATTTATTTATTGATTAAAAAAAAAATCTATTTATTTTTTAAAATTTATTTAAAGGAAAACTATTTATATTGTTCTTTAGATCATTAGAGCCCGGGTGTTACGTAATGTCTTGTAGAATCGGAGATTGAGCTTAGTTATGCCATTAATCATAACCAAATAAATGTGTTGCTATGGGCGTTAAGATATGGCAACGAGGAAAAAAAGGCGGGGGGGGGGGGGGGGGGGGGGGGGAGTAAAACAGCCTAATGAAACATTTTCGTTTAATGCTCTTGACAAAATGCTTTCTCTCTTTTTTAAAATATCGGAATAGAGTTAACAATTTGAGTTATTCAAATTAAACGCCTTATAGACTTTTTGTACCAAAGATTTTATTATACATATTATTGCCTTTTGCTATTTACTCATTCATAACTAAAGAACATAACACTGAGACAAAAGACATATCGGAATCATTGTCACCCATTTAATCACTGATCAAGCTGTAATTTGCTTGACTTTGTTGAAAGTCAAGAAAATAACCATCGGTATCAAAACGTTTTCTACTTCGTTTCCTTGGTTCAGAAAGCCAGAGTTTATCCCGTTTCTATAGCGTGGAATGGACAATACCAATTGCTTGCTAACCTATGGATAGGATGCTAGTCTATTGCAAAGTAGGTTCCGCAAAATATAATAGACCCAGCCATCCATTCACTCTGGGTAAATAAGGGGTTGGAAAATAAATCTCGATTTCATCCTCCTGGGTCGGTCTCTCTCCCTTTGAGTGTGAAGCGCGTGCTTCTACCAACTGAGCTGTTCGGATCCCTTGAAACCAAGACAAATACAATAATATTAGTTTTCTCTCCGATGAAAGTCATACGTTGGTCCGAATAGGGTAATACAAGTGCAGTGTAGTCGATGGGACAATAATAGTCAATAAAATATGAATATGAAATCGACGCTAATTAAAGGCCTTGATTTTGGAATTGATTATCGACGGGTCAATTTGAAGACAGTAATAGGCTGGAAACACCAAGAGGCTGTCCCTCTTTAACCTTTGACACCAAATCGACCGTGTGCGTGGCGCCAAATTGCTACGAACTAGCTTTGATCCCTTGGTACCAGGCAGGGCGCACTATACTTTTTCGCGAGTCGAGGCTAAGCCTGATTTCCATAAGTGAAAAGACACCCGATTTGGAATTCCAGCCGGTCATTCATAAGTCACGCGTGGCCTTGGAACTTTATGCTTTGTCTGCTCACGCCTACCGTTCCCTTCCATTCACGCCCATTTTTAAATGTAACGCCCACATTTCACCACCTGTGTCCGGGACTTTGTTAATAGCGTATGGTACCATGCAGTGCTTTTAGGTAAATCCTTAATTCAATAGAAAATCTAATTTTCCCTATTCACAAAACTGACCTGTTGGTTTTTGGAAAGTTCTTCACTTTTTACTCCTCTATTGAAAAGCATACTTCACATTGCACGTATCACACGAGGTCTGTGTTTGAATAATTGATTTGTCTTTAGATTCCAAATACCTGTGACATTTATTTGCATTTCCTCCCCAACTGGACACCTTTTGTGACACACACGGCCTCCCTGAAGACAAAATGGTGTTAAAACAAACAAAACATTTAGTTGCCTTTGACGCTTTTGTACTTCGTTTATACTGGCGTGAGAGAAAGGTGGACTCACACCTTGAGTGTCCATCATTTACGGACATAAGATATCTGTGACTCACAATCTCAAAATTGTCATCTCCATTACTGTCGTCTTGCTGGAATTCAATCGTTTTTGGTTCAACGCTAATGCTTCAAGGCCATCTAGTATTGATCAATCGTCTCTTTCTTATTCTTCGGCCCAATATATTTTTAGTGTTTCCGTTTTTTCTCCATTTAACTTCAACGTTGGAGGTCATCCTGTTCCTCAAATCGGCGGCACAACTCCCATAGATGGACAATATTGATTCTTCATCACTAAACTATTTGCACGAATGAGCAAGAGAAGACTGCAAGGAGACTGTGTGCAATAACGTTTTCAATGAATCAATGCAACGAACAAACAAGAATTGTAGTTGGGGGTCATCAACATGTTCAGAATGTGGAGGAAACCCCAAAGAACCAGTACATCTAGTGCGACATTTTCATCAAGAGACTGGGTAGACTGGTGAGGGGAGGAATTAACGATTATAGATATTTGTTTAAACGATGGATATAACTTATCGTCCAAAGTTGCAAACTATTTCTTTGGAGATATGTTTTGGCAATACATAGATTGTGTGAAGAAAAATAATTTATAAACCCCGCTATTGATGTTTTTCCTGAAGACATGATGAGGTGCCGATGGCTCAACAATACTGGTTGGTCCTGTATTAAATACAAGCAAAGTTGAGCGTGGACAGGGACCTTATGATTGATAACGATGGCAAAACTCTGGGTCATGCGTTATAGATTTGCTCTTCACGCACACATAACCCCACTCGGCTTATGTGTAAATAAGGACCTTCCTTATTAAATTATATCACAACAAAATATTTTGCCTTCTGTAAAAGAAATATTTATTTCTAAATGTTGAAATAGTTTGCTCTCATAGTTTTCAAAAATAAATGTCCTTTGATCTCATTCTTTAAAAAAATAATTCAATAGTTCCAAATCTCTCCTGCCACAGCAACTCCGCCCAAATATGTCACCTTTTGTAAAATGCACGTTCACTCTGGAGACAAAATGTTGTTAAAGCAAATACAGCTTCAAGAGATGACTGATGATTTTGTCTTTCATTTTCTGTATGCGGCCGTAGAATCAAGAACAAATAGAAAAGCTATTTACAGTCTGTCGATCTTTCATTGAAAATCGCATTCTCTCTCAACATTCACTGCATGCTTGATTTCTCTACAATCCAAGTTGGGTCAAAATCAGATTTGAACAGTTGACGTTTAGTCCATCAATTCATGTGGGCCCCCATTTAGTTCCTCTGTTGTGCGGCTTTGTGATCTTGTGGTATGACATTCGACTTCTGGCCTATAGGCCCTTGGTTCGAGTCTCACTGTATGAGAGGAGCGAAATGTTGTCCTTGGGAAAATGCTCTTTACTCACATTTTCTTTCCGTAAGAAAGTATACATGAGTATCTAGCCTGTAATAGCGTTGTTTCTGTCGAAAAAATGTTTATGATTTCTTATCAGGCAAAATTTCTTTCCACATGTAAAGTGTTGCTATTGGTTCTGCATTCCTTGCAACGATTTGTGAGCAAATTTAGTGGGTATAACGCTATATTAATAAGCTCAGTGTTATAAGAAAGCCTTTGTAATCTACACGTCCTGGAGGCAAAACGTGTCAAAGCAAACATGATTTCAGGGTTACCAATTTCACTGTTTGACTTTCAATTATTTTTTAACAACGTTTGAAAATTCATTTCAAGCTTTGTAATTCATTCACATCCCTTTAACACTCACAATGTATTTGCCCTAAAAGAGCCGTTTTTAAAAAGACCAAAACTCATTGGAAAGATCCGAATGTTGGTTAAAAAAAGCTGTTATACCTAAATTGATTGTGTGTGTGTGTGTGTGTGTGTGTGTGTGTGTGTGTGTGTGTGTGTGTGTGCTGAAATCAGAGTCCAGATATTATGAGAATCAACAATTTTGAATGGCATTTCGTACGATTTTGTCTCACTATAACGATGCGATCAATATAAGATAGTGATCATAAAACCCTTGAAAAATCATTGGAAAGATCCGAATGTAGATAAAAGAAGCAGTTATACTTACAACGATTTTGTGTACTGTTGTATAAAACACAGTACATATTATATGGTAAACATCAATTCTAAATGACATCTTCTACAGTTTTTGTATTCTCCAACTACGTACAACGATGCAATCCAACCGGTGACCTAAAACTTTGAGGCTATGGAGCCAAATAGAACCAAAAGGATATTTCTAATTTCATTTATTTTGTTGGATAATGTATGTGTGGATCTTGAAAGAATTCTTGTTATCAAAGATTCGCATCCACTTGTCTCGCTCCGCCATAGTGACCTCATACATTGGATATTTTTTTTTTAATTTTGCGGTTTTAATTAAAACAAAACAAACAATAAAAAAAAAACCACACACAAAAAACAAAAACAAACAAAACAACAACAACAAAGGATAAAACTTGCATAATATAGCAATTTCATTTTTGGCTCCAGCTAGCCGACACAAATTAATGTGATTATTTGATATTAAACATTATCTCTCTCTCTCTCTCTCTCTCTCTCTCTCTCTCTCTCTCTTATATATATATATATATATATATATATATATATATATATATATAATAAATAAATAATATTTTAAAGCACTTTTAAATGAACAGAATCCAACAATTTGGAAGGACCACACGAAAAACGTTCTTATTGTTATTTTCATTTTAATGATTCAATGCCGTCCCGTTACGATCACCTGGTTCTTGTTAAAACAATTTCAGCACAACGTGGTGTGTATTTCCGTGATGAAATTTTAAAAAAAAATACAAATCATAAACCAGCCAAACCGCCATTCTATAAAGAAAAAAAAAGACATTAAAAAATTTGGCCAGAAAACTCGTCCTTCAAATATCAATCGTTTAAAACGAACATCGTCTTGCCAAAAACTCTCAAACTCGGAACTTTTTGGACTATGAGAGTTACTTTAATCGATCGATATTTGAAGGACAAGTTTGCTGGCCAAATTTTTAAAAATGTGTTTATATATATATATATATATATATATATATATATATATATATATATATATATATATATATATTCTCTTCTTATTATTTTTGGAGTACGACAGAGTAGTAACAAACTCACTTCATTTCATTATCTCTGCTCCTCTTAAAAAACTGATAACGGCATGGGAAACTTTATGCATCACTTCTCAGTTCTTCCCAAAATTAAACCGGATTGTTGATTTTATGGATGTCTGGATGGCTCAATTATTGTTTGAGCATTCGACTCACAAGTAACGAATCATTTTGGAATGCTTGACTGGTCAGGTTTTTTGTGTGTTTTGATTGACGAAAAACAAAAACAAAAACAAAACAACCCAACACCCCCCCCCCCCAATACCAAAAAAAAAAAAAAAATCATAATAAAAACAAACCAAAAACAGCAACAACAACAACAACCCCCTCCCCCGAAAAAAACCAACCAAAAACAAAACAAAACAAAAACAAAAACTAATTATAAAAAAAAGAAACAAAACAAAACAAACAAAAAAAAAACAAAGAAGAAAAAACTAAAACAAAAACAAAATATAAAAGAAAAACAACAACAAAAAAGAAAAACAAAAGCGAAAAAAACCCAGATAAACAAACAAACAAACAAACAACAACAGAAAAGACACACACACACACATACAAAAAAAAACAAAAACAAAAACAAAAACAAAATATAATAAAAACAAACCAAAAAAGCAACAACAACAAAATCCCCCCCCCCCAAACAAAACAAAACAAAACAAAACACAAATATCTTATTTATTAATTAAAAAAAAAACAACCCAAAAGGAAACTACAAAAAAAAAAACATAACGAAGATAAAACAAACAAAATACAAAACAAAAGAAAATGAAAAACGACAATAAAAAAAAAGAAAAACAACAGCAAAAAAAAATCAAAAAAAATCAGACAAACAAACAAAAAAAAAAAAAAAATACAAACAACAACAGAAAAGTCACACACACACACACACACACACACACACATATACACATACACAAAAACAATTAAAAAAAAACAAAAAAACAAACAAAACAAAACAAACAAAACAACTGTGACTAACCGTCTCAAAAAGGTATTACGTCGGAAGTGATTTAGAAACGTAAAATTAGATTTATAGTCAAGAATACAAAATTATGGTTTAGTTTATAAGTATTATTTAGAGAAAAACTTTAGCTTCATAAAGTGAACAAGAAAAAAAAAAAACCCAACAAAGTATTTACTGTTTGATCATATTAAACACTTTTTGGCATCTGCTTTAACCCGACATAATACCAGTTTGATACGATGGGTCACAAATTTCTTTTATTCATTCCTACTATGAGGAAATTTGTCTTCAGGGTATTGATCCTATGCGTTCAGGTAAAATAGTCACAACATCCGCCAGCCGGATATACTGTACCAATACATAAAACTATGTGTAGCCTTTAACGTTTATAGTCTGATATAACTTGATGAGAAATAATGATCAAAAATGGCTGTATAAAAATAGTAACGAAGAGTCGAGTGACGTTAACTTCGTTCCTTCTATATCTCAAGGGAAAACTATAGAATCCCAGACGTCAGCAGTAAATGCAGCGCAGCAATCAAGATAGTGCCAGGAGACTTGCCCAAGGCCACACCGTGCGTGTGGCGGTTCTTAAAAAAGGATGCCCACGTCAGTGATAAGGCAGCCAAACTCAATCAGATCTGGCGGAAAGTACTTTGTGATAGTTTGTCTTTTTCTGTAGAGAGTAGCAGGTACTTGTAACCCTCCAATTATTTTTTTAAAAGGAGGAATAAATTTGAACGCCATGAGTCGCATGATGACTTCGAAGCTATATTTTTAAGCAAAAAAACTTGTGGGGAAAAGATATTTTTAGTTCTTTAAGGCCATATGACTGGTTATATTATGCATTGAATAAACGTATGTGTCCATTATTTTCGGCAACATTTTTGATGCAGAGAAATTATTTTTGTATAGGCTACCTTCCAAAATTGTACACACTTTCAAAGGTGTGACGTCAAAATAATTGTTCCGGGATCGAAAAGTATCCACCATTTTGTTTCGCCGTATCTATATTGCAATAAACACTTTTCATCTGTCCGTTTAAAACAAATATGCATTTTAGTAGGTTATTTTTTGCATGAAAACATAAAGTCATAACATATTAGACGTCTATATAATATCTATCTACATTGTCTCACAGGCCATTATAATCTATTTCGAACTATACTATACGAATATTATCTTTAATTATGATATAAACGGCTTGCTTCTGAATTTCTCTTCTTCTCTCAAGATAATAATAAAAACATCCATCTCATTATTTTTAAATAATCACATCCCTTTTGTATTCTGGAAAATCATTCATTACGCCGGGTTATGAAGTTGTGTCACGCTACATTAATAACCACCAAAATCTTTTCTAACGTTAAAATTGCCAAATTCGTTCGGCTAGAGTTAGCGTCTCTCACACTCTGTGGCTGACATCAGCAAACTTTAAATTAAATCATAATGGAGAGAAAGAAAAAAAAGGAAGGGGAGAAAAAAAGAAATATTAGTGAAATACAAAACCATTTCACCTAAATTTTAACTCAAAATATTTCAAAATACATAATAATAAAAGCCATTTGTGTCTACGTTTTTGGGATCATAATAATACGGCGTTGACTCGGTGCGGCCTTACACACACAAACACGGATCTTGAAAAAAATAAATTAATTTAGCTACATTCTCAGGCCTCTTGAAGACCGGGTTTTGGGTTTGTAGTAACATGGAGTCAATTAGCCAGAAATTGGCTGCTTGGTCGACAACTGTGGGAAAAGAAGCCGTTTACGGGATTAGACGTACGTAGTAGATGGTAAAGCGATGCTGATGAGGATTCGGGGATTAGAGGTGAGGAGGGGGGGAAGGGGTTGGGGGAGGGGGCTGGAAGGTGGTTGTGGGCAGGGATAGGTTAAATTTTAAAGATATGGAAAATTGAAGGGTTAAATGAGAAATTATTTTATTTATTTTTCTTGCCTATTCAGAAATGCATGGTTCGGAGTGCTCGCTATAGTTTGTGTTTGTTTTTTTAATTTTATGTTGTCAAGCCTTGAGTATTCTGGCTGGCAGAGGATTTTATGATTTGGCCTTGACATAAATTCGACAAGGAATTTGATTGTAATGATGATAAAGATGATGATGGTGACGATGCTGATGATGATGATGATGATGATGATGATGATGATGATGATGATGATGAAGATGAAGATGACAATGATGATGATGATGATGATGATAATGATGATGATGGTGATGATGATGATAAAGGTTAAAACTCCGATTGTATTGAAACCTAATTTTACCGGCGACTCTTCTAATAGACGAAGCGATAAAGAAGTTCAAATCCTAAAGTGACACGATACAATAATAGCAGAATGATGTAGGAACTACATATACAGCGGTCTCTTATATTATCTAGATGGGATCAGTGGAAGGGATTATGGTCAGTGGTCAGTGTGGTGGTCGCTCAAGCTTGATTGTCAAAACATAGATGGACACTAAACAAGCAGTCCGGGTAGGGCGGGCAGGCCGATAATTATGGTCGGTTTGTTTTGGGATAGGATGATGCTTTATACACTCCACTATGAAAATGAATGGTCATGAGGTTGTATCGGTAAAATGTAGTTGGTATAAATTATGTGTTTATAAGGATTCTTCTTGAGTCAATTATTTACGCCTTATTATTATTATTATTATTATTATTATTATTATTATTATTATTATTATTATTATTATTATTATTATTATTATCATGTTTCATTCATTGCCACTTCTTCTTCTTTTTCTAGGTTCCATGCCTGGTCCAGGCTTCGGATACTGCATGAATTATCTCTCTCCATTCCTCCCTGTCTCTTGCTTTTTCAAACAGCTCTTGGATTGTTAGGTTGGTGAAGCCCTTCAGTTGGTCTATGAGTGTTTTTCTTTGTCTCCCCCGGGCGCGTTTACCAGGTATTTTTCCACAACTTGCCAGGTATTCATTCTTATCTTTCCTTACTATGTGTCCGAAAAAGGATAGTTGTCGATCCACTATTAAGGGCATTAGTTTCCTTTGTTGGTATGTTTGTTTTAGCACTTCTTCGTTCGTTTTGTGTGCAGTATACGATATTCTCTGCATCCTTCTCAAGCACCACATTTCAAAAGCTTCAATGTTCTTTTGTGTTTCTGCATTTGTAGTCCAGCTTTCGCATCCGTATAACAAGATTGGCCACACGTAGCACTTCAAGACTCGGAATCTAATCCCGAACGACATCTGTTTGTTTTTCAAAATGTTTCCCAGGTCCATGAAGGCCTGTTTGCCACTACTGTTTGTTAAAAAAGCCTGATGATTTTTAGTGCTTTTGCACTAACACACAAGTGTTGCGACTTTAACCACGAAAAAGTTTTGTTTTTTTAAATCATTGTTTTTAAAATATTCTAAAAAAATATTCAAATCATAATGTAAATATTGTTAAAGCAAGGTATGAGAGTTTTTGCCAAGATGATGGTCATTTTAATCGGTAGATATTTGAAGGTCGGCTTTTCTGGCCGAAATGTTATATTACTGGGTTTTTTCTCCAGAGTACAGTAATGAATTGTAGTGTGCTTTACTTGAAAGACTCCCTGCGTTGAAGCTATTCCATTTCTCTTCTGAGATCTTGTCTAATACTAGATGACAAGAAGTAAAAATGAAAGTGTTAACCTATCATTAGTGGGTTATGAAAACATATTTCATTCGTCTTTAGTGCTACTATAATCATGTGTTGTTGATAAAGGGGAAACTCGAAACGTCCACAATATCTGTCTCCGTTGATTAAAATGAAACTTCTATTTCATTTCCTATTGTTATTATTTTTAAAACCTGTCATCAATGGATTATCATTAATAAGACGTTCTTAAAGAATATATGAGCAAAAAAAAACAAAAAAAAAAAACGGAAGAAGTATTGTATATTATCCAAGAGTAAGAGATAAGTTGCTGATGACATTGTCATAGCTGCTTCTTGATATAAAAAAACAAACCTATTATCCATCTCCTTACCAACTATAGGAAAATCGTCACATTCGTTACGATACAACCAACATTTCTCTTGTGCATCATAATATGGAAAGAAAATGAACAGTGTGTTGGAGACCACGTTTTGCTAAAGAAATTATGTGTATCTCAAGAACTTACAGCTATTGTGTCTGAGCGATAAAAAATATATTTTGTGTTATTTGGGTGAGAACTTTTGGGGGAAATCCTGAAAATGGCTGGTAAGGAGAGAGTAAATTACTGAAAAAGACAGTCCATCTTGAATTTCACCATATCGGGAGTGAGAGAGAAGATGCCTTTTGTTAGCCATGCTCTTCAGAAAAGTAAAGGTTTAGTTTTCAAAGAAGCAATTTTTCTACTCTTCCTGCTTTTAAAAATGACAAGTACTTCTTCACAATTCAACTGTACGTGATTCTAACAATTCCCCGTTCAAATCCGCTCTCCAGCAGCCTTCAGAGGAAAAGTTCTCTTTTGAGAAATGTTTGTATTGTTAATAAGATAAATCATTTAAACACCAACGCCTCTCGACCATCTATTTCAAAGACGTTTAAATCCTATTTCATCATGTCGGGTAGATCACAGAGTAGATGCCCAAGAAGATGATGTGTTATTTGTTGTCGTCAAAGATATATTTGTGACCCACCGTCTCAAGACGGTATTATATCGGAATGAACAAGATTTAAAAGGTTAAGTTTGACATCAAAATAAAGAAAGCTCGTAAATGTTTTGAAATAGAAAAGAAAATTGTGATGAAAAAAATGGTTCCTATTTCGTTGGAAGTGTAAAACCACTCTTCCGAAGGACTGGATACATTACACGTGTAAATAATATTGTGGTGTCTGAGTGATGGCATTTATTTTCTAGTCTAAATATGTGCTGGCTGTCAATAAAAATTATCTATCCTTGCTCTTTTTCGTCCCGTAATCCTAAGAACCTGCCTGTACATCCTGCTGCTATATATATATATATATATATATATTATATATATATATATATATATATATAGATCTCGCTCTCTATCTTTCTCTTTCTCTCTCTCATTTCACTATCCAGTTATACTTTTTTTCATCCCACAGTTGCCAAAATACCGAGACGTTATTTTCAATTAGATACATTTTATCTTTAATTCCAAGTACAAAATTCTCATTCATCCGATCTTGTATAAACCATCAGCATGCATGTATTATTGTCACGTCATAATCCATCATTTACAATCTGCTTCTCGATACACCAATCTCTCTAGCATGCCGCTATCATCAAACATCAACAATGCTATCAACACACCTTAACACCCCGTTTTTATTGATCATCACTGGCTCTAAATGGCTGCTGACATGGCTTTCATGCTTACTCCGCCATCTTCGCATCGTGCAAATTGCCCGATAAACACCTCATCACCTCGTCCAACGATGCCAAAACTTTCAGTCGAAATCGCCAGATGTTTTATCACCGTTCTTTCGTTCTCAGACCACACACGTGTTATTTGTTTTTGTTGTTATTAGCTTAGTGAAAACGCATGTCTTCATATTTGCCTTTACGCACATGCACTCACTCGTAAGATTTCAATTTAGATCTTAAGGAATTCATTATTTAGTCAGCCAAAACATTTCAAATGTCGGTCAACACGACACTATTCTAATCCAATCTTAACCATAGGCTCATGATGTCCTGGCTATCCCGGTTTTTGTAGCGATTAATGATCTGCAACAATTGATTTCTACTCTTTAGATAGGACGCTAGTCTATCGCAAAAGCATTTTCGCCAGAGATACAGCAGCCTTGATATAGCGTCGCATATGAGAGGGGAATTTATGATTTTTACCGAGTCACCGGTTAAGGGAATAAATCAAGTAAATGAACGCATTCACTCAATTGATGCTGTGTGTTTAGCTAAAATGCGCACATCCGCCAGCCGGATATAAAGTACCAACACACAAAACTATGTGTAACCTTAAATATTTATAGTCTAATTGATAACATATAGTGAGAACTAATCATGAAATGGCTGTCTAAAAACAACAACATAGAGCTGCGTGTCGTCAATATCGTTCCTTCAATAATGCCGTTTTGAGGCGATGGGTCGCCGATTCAATTTATGAGCACACTGACTAACCACATTGAAGCATTGAACATAAATATCAAGACAAAACTGTTTACTGGATGACTTGATAACAGCTTATTTCATTTAATCTTCTGGCAGCGTCACTAATCTCAATGATTATGAATGCACTTGAAAACGACACCGCAACAACTAACTGGAAACTGAACTAGAAGTCTAGGGGGGAAAATAAAGTCCGTACGGTGCGATAAAGAAGAACATTAAAAATTGTTGAGGGAAAGCAGACATTGGCGTCAGTTAGTGTCTGAATACCCCCCCCCCCCCCCCCCAAAAAAAAAAAAAAAAAAAAAAAAAAACACAAAAAAAAAAAAAAAAAAAAAAACAAACAAAAAACAAAACAAAACAAAAACAAAACAACTTGATGTTTTATAATATAGAGCAATATTCACTAAACGTGCTCAAAGGTATTCCTACCAACAACACGTAAATTGTAAGACAAAACATGAAGCCTGTTACGGTTATTGCATTTTTTTTTTCGACAGAGACAACGCCATAAACGGCCAGGCACTCATTTTACACCTGAGTGCGGTGAGAGAATGTGAATTAAGAGCCTTTTCCAAGGACTAAACTATGCGCCACTCAGAGTGAGGGCTCGAACCCAGGACCTTCCGATCCTAAGGCGAGTGTCATACCACAAGACCACATAGCTACATGACTTTTAATTGGAACATAGATTTACTTATCATGAAGATGTTCAAATAATGTTTTTTTTTGAGTTTGTAATCAATGCTCAGAAATCTCTTTTTAAAGTCAGATATTTATCAACAAAATGTTTAAATCCGGTAGTATGTTTGTCTGGTGAACCCGTCGCTAAAAATTAAATTTAATGTCTAAATTAATAAAATTGTATTAAATCTAATAATGTCATTGAGTACTATCGAAGTTTACTTATTTACAAGTCTGATAGTCCAAATTGCCATTATTTTGTAAGGAAAACACTCGCAAACCAACGCAAGATAATCTTCATTATATCAAAAAAGGAGTTTTGACAACCGAATATTAATTTCAATTACCAGACCTGGAAATATGTGCATGTACAGTGCATACAGTTTCTTAAGATTTATATATTATAAAACTAAATTTCGTTACTCTTATCTGATCATATATATATATAATATATATATATATATATATATATATATATATATATATATGAGAAGAGAGAAGAGAGAGAGAGTAGTAGAGAGAGTGTGAGAGAGAGAGAGAGAGAGAGAGAGAGAGAGAGAGAGAGAGAGAGAGAGAGAGAGAGTTTAATTATTATCTCTTTGCACTTGCAAATCTATTAATTAAACAATTGATAATCTTCATGTTATATTCTAATCTGACAGCTATGTAGATCTCCATATTATAATAGTTACAACAACGGGAAAGGAGTTTCGATAGCTTAGATACCAGAGCTCGACTCTCAAGCAAACGGACCATTTTCAGCTGTCGTTCAGTTGAGTTCATTTTTCTGACCTCTGTCCACTCAGCAGTGATGAGGTTTCTGGGTCTGTTATGCCCGGTGGAAAGTATTTAATAATATAGTCACGTCCTATCCAAAGGGCTGTAGAAGGCAACAATAGGGACAGCGTGGCTCAGTGGTACGGTCTTTGCTTCGTGCCCAAAGGTACCGAGTTTGAATATCCGCTGCGCTGTGCGGCCTTGAGCAAGTCGCCTCGCCTGAGCTCAATTTGAGGCGCTGCACTGCGGCTGACGCCTGGGTTATTCCAGTCTTCCCTTGGAATAAACCCTATAGACAAATTTTCCCACTGGGATGAATAAAGGGAATTTTATTTTATTTGTTTTATTATTTATTATTAATTACTGGTTGTTTACCGCTAGGGAAACAGAAATCAATAAGATGCACCACAGAAAAACAACCCCTCCCCCCCCACCCCTTTTTTTTTCCTCCAAAATCAGATACAGCGAAACAAACAAAAAAAAACCCAACTAACTCTCGAACCAGTTGCTTAATTCTTTCTTTTACTTTTAAATTTGCTCCTTTCAACAAAACGTTTCCATTCTCATCTCACACAAATAGGCGAAGACAGATCATTTCAACAGCAATTATCATAGCTTATCGCGTTCCCCGAACCACTTCTGTCCGTCCACCAAGGAATCCAGGCGGCGGGAACGAAGGACCGACCGCGTTCTTCAAACGATCCACGACCAGGAGGAAAACGCATCAGTAGATTGAGATCTCGACCGTCGATCAAAGAGTGGCGGACACCCCATAGTTTTGTGACAGTTGGAAATGAATTACTGAATTCCGTTAATCTTTAAAGAAACAATAAGAGGGAATTGAAAATAAAACGGAATACAAAAGAAAACGTCACCCAAAATGCTCATTTAACCGATTCCAAGCCGGGAACGAGTTTACTCAGAAATCTGACCTGCATAAAAGCTTTCAGTACTTCATCTGTAGGGAATTGGCGTAGCGTAGTTGTAATTATTGGTCTTTAACCCTCTCCTTACCAACTACATGAAAATCGTCACATTCCTGACGATTCAATTCATATTTTTCTCATTCATATTGGTTTTGTACATCACAAAACGTAAAGCTTGTTTTCCTGCACAAAATGATGTAGGCCTATCTATATTGTATGTTCTTAATGCTTTTAGTGTAAAGAAATCAATTTTAGCGTTGGGTAGGTATGACTCTTTCGGGAAAATCCTGAAAATGGTCGGGAAGGAGAGAGTTAAGCCTCTCCTTATCAACTATAGAAAAATCCTGAATCCGTTACGATACAATGAACATTTAATTTGTCTTAATCAGATTTGTCTTGTACATCACAAACTTTGAAGAAAAAATCTTTGTTAAAGCTAGAACATATTTCTGAATTGTAAAGCTGGTTTTGCTGAACAATTTATGTATAAAATGTACTTAGATATTTCTTTTGAGTTTGAGTTTTTAAAAAATCGATTTTTGTGTTGGGTATGTATTGCATTTTTGAAAAATAAAATCTCGAAAATAGTCGGTAAGGATACATTTAAATGAAATCGATTTGCTCTGCATAAATAAACGTATTAATAGAGGGAGAGTAAACTCTGATTTGAAAGTTATCTCGCTATTAATGGATTAAAATATGTCAGTTTTAATTTATTTGTCAGGATTGCTAAAACATTGCAAATATCTTTCATTTTCAGAGCACATGAGTTTCATGCACACAGTGTGAAATTACAAAAGAGGACAATAACTCAGAAACTCAAACAGACAATCAATCACTTTATATTTTGAATGAGATACTTTTCATAGTTGGGTGTTTTTCTAACTAAACACCGTGTAAATAGTTTATATAGAATTACTGGAGAAAAGAGTTATCCGATTACATAACTTTGAAAGAGTCTGTGAAATTTTAAACTGCTAATCAATCAAGCTGAGTTTCAACGCGAAAAAATAGCTACCGCTTCTTAAATACGGCTTCTTATTTCAAATTTTTTAAAAAGACAATAAACTACATCTGGAAATTAATACTAGACCTAACTTTGTCTCCAAAAAAAGATACACTGATGACTCTGATATTATTGTTCTGACAACATTTCAGATTAAATTATTTTGAATTATTGGAATAATCTGTTATTGATAGCTATCAATTTCCGTGTACCCTGCATTTAAAAGATTCACAATGCGTAGAGAATGAAAAGATGGAGGATATATATATATAATATATATATATATATATATATATATATATATATAGAGAGAGAGAGAGAGAGAGAGAGAGATGAGAGAGAGAGAGAGAGAGAGAGAGAGAGAGATAGCTTCTTCCTTTTCATCACTTATCTTTCACTTCTCTTCTATCCTCTCTTTCACTAACTGTTGATTATTTTAAATGCAAAGAACGCTGAAACGGACTTCAATAACAGATTCCAATAATTCAATTTCAGCCTGAAAAACTTTACGCACAGTAAGAGAGAGAGAGTGTGTGTATGTGTGTGTGTGTGAGTGAGAGAGAGAGAGAGAAAGAGAGAGAGAGAAAGAGAGGGAAAGAGAGAGAGAGAAAGAAAGAGAGAGAGAGAGAGAGAGAGAGAGAGAGAGAGAGAGAGAGAGAGAGAGAGAGAGAGAGAGGAGTAAAAAAATAAAAAATAAATGAAAACAACCCCAAAAAAACAAAACAAAAAAAAAAAAAAAAAAAGACATACCAAAAAAAAAAATAATAAAAAAAAAAAAAATAAAAAAATAACCCCAACAAAATAAAACAATATGACCGAAGAACCCAAAACAATAATAGATGAGTAGTCATTTGTAGAGTAAGTCATTGAATTTCTCTTCTCCATCAGTTCTCTCTCTATATTATAGAAAGAATTTGACGTCACTCTGCTCTTTTATTTTTGTTTTTAGACAGCTGGTTTGGATGATTCATTTTCTTTTTACTCAATTCTATCAATCAGACAATAAACGTTAAAGGTTACGCATAGTTTAGTGTATTGGTACGTCACATCCGGATTTCGGATATTGTGAGTATTTTACCTAAACATACAGCATTAATACAGATTATCATCTCTTTTCTAATCTTGGATCGTTGAGGGAGCCTTACCAGACAAGGCATCATCGTTACGTGGCCTAGCATAGCAGTCAAGTCAAAATATTTTCGTTTTGATAACGACCCATAATGCTTGACCCAAGGGGCACAGTATACCCCACAGACTTGAGAGAGAGAGAGAGAGAGAGAGAGAGAGAGAGAGCGAGAGAGAGAGAGAGAGAGAGCGCGAAAGAGAGAGAGAGAGAGAGAGAGAGAGAGAGAGAGAGAGGCGTGCGTAATATGTGGTTAAGTCATTGGATCCAAAGATTGGAGAATCAAATCCTGATTGAGGCAATAATGACGATGACCACGACGAGGATGATGATGATGATGATGATGATGATGATGATGATGATGATGGCGATGATGATGATGATGATGATGATGATGAGGATGATGATGATGATGATGATGGCGATGGTGATGATGGTGATGCTGCTGCTCAAAGCGCTTTACAGGTGTTCCCTAGCCAATAGCACCACTTAACGTAAGACAACACAGGACGCCTGTAAGGCGCTGTTTAAGGGGGGGGGGGGGAGCGACACTAAAGGGTCATTTTTTTATTTGATGAAATATCCTAAACTCCTCTGCACAGTCATAATGTATATGTTTGGGAAGGATGATTGCATATCATTTTTTTCGAAAAAAGTTGCCCGTTGCTATGGAAACGACGCCATATTGGAAAATAAACAACACATCTTAAACAGTCAAAGGCTTTTTTTTTTAATCAACCGATTGCCATAATATTTTGGTCAGAGATAGAAAAAAGGAAAATAAAGAGGCTCTAGAAGCCCGATTGGGCAGGATTTAACCATACTATGGGTCACAAAATACGTTATTTTGAGTCGAAAAAAAACTGAAGATGAAGTTCTCATGCAATTTTTTATGCAGACAAATAGTCACATGACAACATCCCACCAAAATCTAATTTTAGCAAACTGGGTCAAAATTCATCATTTTCAATGTCGCTCCCCCCTTAACGTCCAGGTACTCACCTTAGTAGGGTGAGAGAATAAAATATAAGTAAAGAGCGTTTTTCTAGGACTCCAATTTGCGCCGGTCAGAGTGGGACATGAACCCTGGACATTTCAGTCTGCCGAAAGCGAGTGTCATATCACTAGTCCACATAACCGATTAAAATACTTTAAAACTTTTAAACTAAAAAATGTCGTATGCCATATCTCGTAAATATTAGATGTTCAGCTAATTAACATTTTGTAGAATATTCGTGACGTGTACATAGCGTTGAAGAACGCGACATTTATGTGACGCTGTTTTTTTTTCTTTCCTGATCTGTGCACATGTTGCAAGGCAATCAGCCATTTTTGATTAGCTTATAATATAATATGGTACACTGTTGCTTTTTTAAACAAAAAAAAAAAAAGCATTAATTATTTTTAGACAGCAAAAAAAAAAAAAAATAATAATAACTTCACAAATCGACAGTTTTGCCTGGCTAGATCGATATACAAATTAGAAAATTACTCTCCCTCTCGCACCCCCCCCCTCTCTCTCTCTCTCTCTCTCTCTCTCTCTCTCTCTCTATTTCTTTCTTTCTTTCTTACTCTCATTCTCTCTCTCTCTCTCTCTCTCTCTCTTTCTCTCTCTTTCTTTCGTTATCTATCTCTCTCTCTCTTTCTCTCTCTTTCTTTCGTTATCTATCTATCTATCTCTCTCTCTCTCTCTCACACACACACACACTCACTCACTATCTCTCTTGGTTAATTCCAAATGTGTAATTTTCTCATATATTCAACTTTAAAAATTCCCATTTCCTCTCTATTCTTTGAGAAACAAAAAAGAGTTCCAACGCGTCAAATGTTATTATGATTTCTGTCAGCAGGTGTGTACGACAGAGTCCATTGTTGTTTATTGTATCGTAAATTCCTCCCTTCTAATAATTACCCCTAAAACAGTACATCACACCCTCCGCCATCACTCCAAAAACAATCGTGTTCCACAGATGACTGGTCTCATCGCACCAGACAGGCACTAAACCAACCAGTCGAAAAATGTCATTTTCTTTGCGATAGGAATTTACATCTTTGCTGTTTTATGACTTAAAGCGTATGGCTGACTCAGTATCTTAAAATGATGCGTTTGGAACATGTTTTGTCCGCGTCCTTCAACAATGGAAAACGATAATATTTCCTTCTTTTTCGGTGCTCGTGGTCAAAACTTAATTTATAGAAGGTACGAAGTGGACGTCACTGAGCTCTTTGATATTGTTTTATATATACAGCCTGCTGGATGATTAATTCTCACTAAATTCTATCAATTAGACTATTTACGTGAAAAGTTACCCATAGTTTGGTGTGTTGGAACGTAATATTTGGCTGGCGGATGTTGCGAGTGTTTTAGCTAAACTCATAGCATTGATTCTTTTTTTCATACAACCCCATCTGGGAGAATGGCGGGGGGTGGGAGGGGGGGGGAGGAGGGTTAAGGCTGTCCATGTGGCTATGTCGATAACCTTGGAGATCGATCGGAAGTCGAATCACAGTCCAGAAAATTTGTTTTCTGTCTGATTATTTTTTTCTCTTTCCCATTTTCAAGGTCATTAATCGCCGATTTGATCACGACACCGAGTGAATGTTTTTATATTCCTTACATAAATGCCTCGTCGACGGCATATTTACAAAGCAGCGCGGAAGGGAAGGTTTATAACAATTATCACAAAAGTATGTTCTCCAATAAGGGGCTGACATTACACCCCCCCCCCTCCCCCCCCCCAAAAAAAAAAAAAAAAAAAAAAAAAAACAAAAACAAAAAAACAAACAACCCAAAAAAAAACAGAGAAGGATTCTTGAGAGAATACATTCACAAAACACAAAAGCCGTTACTGTACATTCAGAATAAACTAAGCCTGAAAGCTGAAAAAAAAATTGATAACGAAGTAAACACTCTCCCATCTTCCCTTCGTCAAGCATTCGCCGACGGAGGGAGTTATATTATGATATTTTAAAAACTAAAGATGACATTTGTCTAATTTACTTTTTACGTTTAGTTTATCATTGACGCAGGTTTCTACTCCATTACGACACACGTGCAAAATTGCCAGCTAGACTAAAATGATTTAGCAGATTTGGAAATAATGTAAAGTTCATCATTATTTTGACTTAAACGTACGTGCCCATATTTGCAGATCTGATAACTGAATGTTTTCAAGGGCTAGATTTTTGTTGTAATGGGCATTGAGAGTATTTCCATTGAAACAATCTGCCCTTAACAATTTGGGTTATCAGACCTGCTAATAAGTCCATGTTGACTTAAATCTTTTCCCATCTTTCTATATTGAGTGAAGGTCTGACAGTCCAATTTGTTATGGCTTCCTCCATGTAATGGGAATACTTTCAAACCAACAGCATTGCAATAATAGTAAATCAAGTCCTTAGTATGGAACAAACGTGTGATGTCAAAAAACTGGTTCCGATCTCATTGGAAGTAAAACCACTCTTCTGGGGAACTGGATACTTAGCTTGTGCAAGGGATATGGTTTCAAAGTGACGTCATCTTATTTTCTAGTCTATTAATATGCCGGTCGCCAATAAACATCATCCATTCTCGCTCTTATACGTGCTGTAATCCAAGGAATATGCCTATACATCTTGTTATTAAAATAGTTATAACACTTGTGATTCAAAACGTGTCCTGTTCATTATCAGTCATCCGAGGGATTGGCTACGACAAATACAATTCCAAAAAGTTTGGAACCAAAAGAATAGAAGGCGTGACGTCACAATTGTCTGCTCTATTACGTTCATCCAGGCAGATAACGTGTGCATGTAATTCTTGACCCATTCTGAATTTGATAAGAAGTATTTTTAGTCCACATAATTTACGATATATCAACTTATCATCGAAATTAACTTCTTTCGTTTCTATGTATCTGCCATTTATAAAAATCATATTTAGTACATTACAATATTGTATATGTAGAAATTAAGTAACCCCCCCCCCCACACACACACACAGACACACAGACACACAGACACAAAGGCTGAAGCAAGAACTCAAAAAAAAAAAAATAATAAATAAAAAAAAAAAGGAAAAAAAAAAGAAGAGATGACTCACCATTGATATGAGAATGTATGTTGATATAGATGATGTTCAAGTTGTAATCGCTAATGATGATCATATTAAATAATTTCAAAATAAAATTTTAAAAAATTAAAAAAGATCAGACTGACAAACCACAAAAAGCCAACAAAACATCTCAACCCCTTTTCTCTTCAAAAACAAAAACACATGATCTATGCTTTCATATCCTGAAAAATCATATTAAAAAAAATTTGGCCAGATGAATCGTCTTTCAAATACAGATCGATTTAACTGATCCTCATTTTGTCAAAAAGTCTCAAACCCGGGACTTCCTTTGAAGTCCCAGGTTTGAGAATTTTTGAGAAAATGAGGGATATTTTAAACGATTGTTATTTGAATGATTAGTTTAATGGCATTTATTAAAAAAAAAGTCTTTTTTTTTCAAAGTACTGTAAGACAGAATTAACAAACAAATTACAGCCATGTGTATTTTATTATTGTGAATTTCACTATTTTAACGATAATTGGATGGAATTCATACAAGTCAGCTTCTCTTACATATTGTTATGTTTGATAAACAGACATTTAAGAGGAAAAAACATATAATCATTAAACCCATCTTTTCATCTTTGCGCCCCCCTCCTCCTCACCCCCCCCCCCCCCCTTCCCGGGGGCCCATCAACCCACCAGCCTATTTCATAGACCATATTTCTGGGATTTTTATCTTAAATGGACAATCATCATTATTTTATTTGACGACGAAACCAAAAGAAAAAATCGTATCTATGCATGAAATAAGAAATAACACAGAGCATTTAAATGTTTTTAGAACCTATTAGATCTTAAACGATAATACGATATAATACAATAAGATATTCGGAAATGAAAAAAAGGAAAGGAAACAAAAAACAAACTGTTTTCACAATTTTTGTTTGTTTTACAATGCGAGTAACAACTTTATCACACAATCGATATTAAACCCAGAATTTTAAGGCGCCTCCTTTTACATCGATTTACGGTAATATCAGTAATTCATTTTAATTAAATATGCAGTTACGATCTTCTTAAACAGAAACTCCAGTTTTTTTTTACTTCTCTTTATACCAATATAGCTGCATAATAAAACTCCTTAGGGATACAGATGTTTTTTCCTTCTTCCCTTTCTACTTCCATTTCACTTATCTGTTTTCCCCCCTTCCCCTTCCTGTAATCTCGTAAGTACACAAACATGTGATACTTAATTCGTATGTGTGACCTACCGTGTCAAAACGGTATTATATCGAGATGACTTAGATGTTGAAAATCAAAGTTATAGCGGGGAAATAAGAACCAATGTTTAATGTTATAGGATTTATTGATGAAATAGTTTGTTAAGATGATGATGACTACAACCTTTATTGATCTATTCATTCTGGCTTTAAAATCTGGTTCATCTAAATAAAATACCGTGTTGTGTCGAAGGGTCACATATGTTCTATATTATACTCACAAGCTGTTAAATCATGCGTGTCGAGTGGTTTTTGTGTGAGAAACTCTCGGCTTATAAGGTTAACGATGCACTTGAATGATGGCATAATGTAATTTTGTTCTACTGAGAGGTTTTAATCATACACAAGTGTACGGATGTAGAGTTATTTGATGTTTTATGCTGGTTGAAATCCGCTTATTGGATTTCATTTGTCTTCTTATTCTTTTTCTTCTGCTTTTTCATCTTGATTTGTTGTTGTTTTTGTTGTCGTTGTTGTTGTTGCTATTGTTGTTGCTTTTGTTGCTGTTGTTGTTGTTGTTGTTGTTGTTGTTGTTGGTCTTCTTCTTCTTCTTCTTCAAACACACACACACACACACACACACACACACACAAAGAGGAGAGAGAGAGAGAAAGAGAGAGAAAGAGAGAAATAGATAGATAGATAGATGGATAGATAAAGATAGATAGATAGAGAGATAAAGAGAAAGAGTGAGTGAGAGAGAGTGAGAGTGAGAGTGGAGTGGTAGGTGAGAGAGAGAGAGAGAGAGAGAGAGAGAGAGAGAGAGATTAACAACATACTTTCATTTTCGAAGACAGTAAAAAAAAGTTAATGAGTTCTTGGACAAGCTTGAAAAGTCCATTGATGAATAGATGGTGAAATAACCAGAGGGAATGAGAGAGAGAGAGAGAGAGAGAGAGAGAGAGAGAGAGAGAGAGAGAGAGAGAGAGAGAGAGAGAGAGAGAGAGAGAGACGTGTTGTTGGGCGCATGAAGTCAGACTGAGAAGGAAAAACAAAGAAAAACACATTACACAAATTATAAGATTGGTATTTTAGTTTTCAGAATACACTCTTCATACAAAATCTTTTATATGAGGCAAGCATCAACCAAAAAAAAACCAAAACAAAAAAACAAAAAAACAAACAAAACAAGACACAATAAAATGAAGACGCTAAGCAAGAGAAAATAAAGTATAAAGACGTGTGACCTCTTTATTCTCATCTTCCCGACATGTGATTTGAGACCCCGCGCGTGCCAAAATACACTGAATTGACTGCGATAAACGAAATGATATCATGATATCATTGTTACCTTGAGATCCGAAGATAAACATTGCATAGCGATTATATTCCAGCATATTACAAGGATCAATTGCTAACTCTTTAAGAGCGAGATTTATTTTCTTTTACAGCATCGTTTACTCTCATGGCTATATTAGATAGATTCACATTCAAAGTTTATTTTAAAGTCAAACTAACTTGCTAGAAGCTGTGGATTGTAAAAAAGTAATAAACAATACTGAATATAGCAGCTTAATAAACAAAAAAAAAAGCAAAAACAAAAACAAAACAAAAAAGAAACAACAAAAACCCCCACCACTAAAAACAAACAAACCAACAAAACAACAAAAAAACAAAATATCAAGTACGAAACGTTTCGGGCTCAAAACCCTTCTTCAGCCAACAAGAAAATGCAATTGAAACAAAATAAATTACTTAATAAAATAAATATAACATAAAATAAAATTCCCTTTATTGATCCCATAGGGGAAATTTTTCTCTAGGTCCTATTCCAAGAGAAGACTGGAATAACCCAGGCGTCAGCCGCAGTGCAGCGCCGCAAATTGAACTAGAGGGAGGTGACTTGCTCAACGCCACACAGTGCAGTGGCGGGTTATCGAACTCGGTACCTTTCGGGTACGAAGCAAAGACCGTACCGCTGAGCCACGCTCCCCCCAAAACCCAGATATGTATAATTAGAAATTAACGAAACCAACATAATCATAATATTATTGTAAATTAATAATAATAAAAGAAATTACCTATTACTGTGGATGATGACGATGATGATGATAATGATGATGATGATGATGATGATGATGATGATGATGATGATGATGATGATGATGATGATGATGATGATGACGACCATAAAAGACCTTACTGTTATCATTGTGACGGGGTGGTAACGACGATGCCACTAGACTCAGAATAGTCTCGTTTTTGTATTGTTTTTGTTTTATTTATAAACAATGGTATTTGAATCCATTAAAGATAAACTCCTATCCTGCATGTTAAGGATTAATGATACACAGAAGAGAAATATGGAAGATACAATATTGCAAGACAAAATACTTGGAATTGAGGTCGATTTTATGTGTTTGTAATATGTATTGACATTGGTTTTGCTGACAATGTAATAAATACCCATTTTGTTACCTTATTTTTGTCTCATATAATTGTAACTTTCTTTAGCTACGCACAACATTGTGTGATTAAACATTTCAATTTGATCAAATTCTGAGTTATAGAGTGGGTGTCTGAATAACAATTTAAAAAAAAAAATGTACAATGAAGTTTTGGAATCAAACCCTCATTCGACATACTAACACAATAAAAAAAAATCAATAAAACAATAAATATACAAAGTGATGAGTTATTCTATTATAAGATGCACTACAAAAATAACGACTATACCCCCAATACGGCTCACTTCCCCATTTCTCATGAAACCATTGTTTTTATTGTAAACGTTGAATGATTTTGTGTTGTATTTGTTAGGAGAGAAGCAGTCTGTCGTTGTTGTTTTTTTTTTTTTTTTTTTTTTTTACAATAGAACAATGTTTGTTTTTAAAATAATTAATCTATTTATTTGTTTTTGAAAAATGGTGGGTCCCGATAGTTCAGTTTGTAGAGCACTCGCTTCACAAACAAAGAGACCGAGATTGTTTCCGGGTGAAATCGAGTATCACCTGTCCACCCTTCAGTGATTGGGTAGTAGTTATTGAATTTATTAGATCTGGCGGAAAGTACTTTGTGAGAGACTATCGTCCTATCCAAAGGGTAGCTAGCAATTGCTCTTGTCCATTTCCCGATATAGAAACTGTTCATTATGGTCTTACCTTTGAAGATGTCTTAAAGATAAAATCCCTCTGGGGTGGATAAAAGGTATTTTGTTTTATTTTGTTTATTTATTTACTTTATTTTCTTTCTTTCTTTCTTTATTTATCTAATTATTATATTTATTTATTAATTTAAAAAAAATGTTCTAAGCTGTTTTCATCCAACGTCATACGTGGCCTTCCGTCAACATTTCCATTCACTGCAATCTTCAGCTTTTCAGTGTCAGGTTTTATCATTATTTACAGACAGTCATAGTTGTCCTGAATAAATATTATAAGTATAGAAAATATGTATAAATTGTCTGCACATCCGGGATCTCAACAATTGTCACAAATATTTGACCCAAGCGATTTGAAAACAATCAGAATTCAGTGTGTAAGCTGATGCATGCCACAAAAAGCGTAAGATAAACTATACAAGACAATGTGAAAAATGACAATCAGAAGTGCAATAATCGATAAGTAATGAATGATATTATAATATAATATGATATAATATGAATTAATAATGAATGAATAATAATAATATGATAATAGATAATATATAATAATAATAATAATAATAATAATATAATAATATAATAATAATAATAAATAATAATAATATAATAATAATAATAATAATAATAATAATAATAATAAAGTAATAATAATAATAATAATAATAATAATAATAATAATATAATAAATAATAATAATAATAATATAATAATAATAATAATAATAATAATAATAATAATAATAATAATAATAATAATAATAATAATGATAGTAATAATAATAATAATGATAATAATAATAGTTTATTGCATTCCAAAATAGATTTTTGTTTTGTTTTGCACAGACGTGTTGTGATTTTCATAATAAAGTATATAGGTTTTTTTTTTAAAGTCATAAATATATCATACTGAAGGTATCTAGTTATGGTTGGAGCCAATTCTACGTCATTCAGATTTTAACATGTTAACATTTTTTTATTGGATCCATGATTTATTATTTAACTTTTCCTTTATTGTTCTATTCCTTGGCCTAAAAAAATATGAGCCTTGTTTTATAGCGCGATAGCCACTAAATGTGCTCTAAGCGCTTTACAAATAAATCACAATAATATTATGAATTTAAACAATAGAGATGCAACGAAGAAGCATTATAGATAGACGTGTTGTTATGGAACAAAAGCTATGTGAAAATGTAAAATGCAGTTTTCTAAACAATCATTTGGAACAATGGCTCATGCATGACTAGTTGTCAAAACATATTTCACATGTGATAATGAGTTAATGCTTGGGACGACATGGAAGAATAAAAAACATTTCAAAAGCGTGTTTGTAAACAAAGAAAGTTATCAATAGAATAGAATGCAACTAAGACTGGTTTGTTATTTGTTATCTTATCAGAGGGCTACCCCGTTGTCTCTGAATTCTCTCAAAAAAGACAACTCGTATTGATGCGATCCGTTGAAGTAAAATACTCAAAACATTCGCCTGCCGGATATAACGTACCAACGCAAAATAATATGTGTAACATTGAAACTTTATAGTCTGATTGATAGAATGTAGTGAGAACGATTCATAACAAATAATCCATTAAGCTTTTTAATAAGGAATTCCGGCAAACATTCTCTAACATATTAACTTGAAATAATAGACATATATTACAGGATGTTCAAAAGGCTTCATTCTGCTTGCACAATAATTGAGGATCATGATATTCTGCTTTGAGTCACTATAATTCTGGTACTGAGATTTAATTTTTGAAAATGCAATAAATGCATCTTTCCTTTCTTATCGTGACGGTGCTCTTATAAGAAATATGATATATTATTATTACGCCAAACAGAGCAACGGTCAATAGGAATAACAATGTTCATGACGAATCCTACATTTGATATCTGCTCTTTAAATCAATGTCTGGCGAATCTTTTTCTGAGATTTCTTTGTTACCAGAGCCTAATCCGTGTTGTGTGAGTGTGTATGTGTGTGTGTGTGTATGTGTGTGTGTCAGTGTGTATGTGTTTACTTTATTTGTAACCCAATGAAAAGCTTGCATCAAAGCGATTGCGGTAATTCATTAATTCTATTAAAATCATCCATTAAAAACTGGGTTAAGCTTCTGCTCTATTTAGTCTTCTGTTCTCTAACTCAGCTCAAGCCGTACTCACTGGCCTCATACATTCGGGTTGATATTGATTTGCTGTTATGGCTTTTCCTTCCGCATTAACTTTAATCAACGCATACTTTGCTAATTCTCTGATAGTTCCAGCATCCGCCCACTATGAGTTATCTTGCCCTAAAGGTGCGGGTAGTCGCGTGCACTGATGCGGAAGATAATGGATTGGGGGAAAATCTGTGATAATGCAGTTTATCAGATATGGAGAAAATGGTAGATTAAGTCAATCTGAAAGACAGCTCATCATGTAACAAGACAAAGGTATGGAAATATAGATACATGAATGAATAGATAAAAGGTAAATAGATAATATATTTAGAAG
>NC_088363.1:59166149-59186149 GCF_034508935.2 Berghia stephanieae | reverse complement strand
ATTCTGGTTCTCTACTATTGATCACTGCCTATAGCCAGGTACCTATTTACAATTGCATTGAGTAAAGTAATGCGTGTAAAGCCACAAATCCAAAGACGAAGCACCAGGACCATTAAGTGTGACGACCATTGTCACCTTTTCGCTTACTTATTAAGCTCAACATTGAATCATTTTATTAGAAGACGAGACACCTTAAAAATCAGCCAACATTTATCTCATGTATCAATAAAAAAAGATAAAATCATGAACTGAATAACAATAGATAAGAAACACCAAAAATCACTTCAACCTGTCGACCTGTCTGTTTGTCGCATCGCCGCACACAAACAATAATTCCATTATTCCTTCATTTTACTACACAACTGTTACTATTTATTTTTATTTTATCTTTTTTTTTTATCAATATCCAGAAGGCCTAACAAAACCCCCATGACTCGTGTCCACCACCGCCACCGCCGTGTCGTCGCTAATGGTGTTTACATGGAGATCAATGGCGTATCGTCGCTTTCCGTTGATAAATCATCTCCTGTCACTTTTTTTTGCACGCGATTCAAAAGTCTCTAAAACTATCATTTGCAACAATTTGTCACTTGCTTCAGACGAGGACTCAAACTCAGGCCAGTCTCATATGCGTGTCCAATGCAGCTGAAAATTATTGAATAGAATATACCTCTAAATCGTTTTGGTTTCGGAGTCAGGTTTTTATGGTCATTGCAGTGAAAATTTCCGTTCAAAGCAGAAATGTCGAGAATATGGTGGTTCTTTCCGCAATTGTCATAGAAACAAAACGATTGTAGGAAATAGTCTTCTACAAGATTTATAGACCACTGTTGATGGTTAGTTCATGGTTCAATTTCTTTGTCTGGTGATGGATGATTCTTTGATCGGTTTATGGAGCGGAAAGAGAAAGTGTGTGACAATTTTAGAGCTTGATGAGATCGGAGGAATTGAATAAAAAGATGATATGGTTTAAAGAGTTCCATGTCCAGTCGAGAGGTTTCATGGGTGTGAACTTGACCATTATAAATCTTGATTGTTGACCTCTTCATCTGGCGCTCTTTTGCGTTGAGGAATGATGTAGAGCTTGAGATTAGTTCGAGTATGGGTCAGTTGTTGGATACAAAGAGTCATAGAACAACATTTGGTAAATCTGTTTGTAATGATGGGTCTTGAGCATGAATGATGTAGTGTCGTGTCTTTGATACGAGAACTGATGTAAAGATCTGTTGTAGAATGAGAAGTGCATTTTGATAAATTTATTTGCAATGATATTCTTTGAATAGGGCCATTGGCTTGTATATTAGAGTAAAAGGCATCAAATTTGTAATGCTTCAGACCTCACATTGTAAGTTGGAGATGGCACACAGGAAACGCCAGTTGGTCAATGTACTTGAAAAAAAAAATGCATCAAATGAAAGGGTTTTGTTTACGGTCCTAAGTTTTACTTAGGAGAAATAGATGAAGAATTTATGTTCTTGGATATTAGCAAACTTTTCACTATAAATAATATGGACTATTTTAAAGAAGCTTTAAAAGATAAATTATATATATTATTTTTTATATTTTACTGTAAGTAAAATTGTCTAAAAATTTTAGTTCTCTAGATTGGATTTTTAAGACAATTAAACAACTTGGTAGTAAAAAGTCAATAGCAATGCCTTTTGGATTATTGGTAAAGCTGAGCGACATTTGTTAATTTCATTTTGATTTTATCTGGTAATAGATTTTACACACATTGATTTCACCCTAAAAGAAAATTTTCTCACTCTTTTTGTATTAAGTTTTAACTATGATAACATATATTTTGAAATATAGAGTGAATGAAGTTGATGCCGCTCAGCGCTTTGTTAATGTTTTTAGATGGGTGATTAGTTCTCACTAAATTATCTCAGTCAGACCATACGTCTATTGTTAATCATATTTTTGTGAGTTTCCACGATTGAGCTTAATGGGCAGAACTTACTTAACGCATACGATCAATTGTTAGAAATTGCTTTCTTTTATACATGGCGAGTCTATCATTTATGAAATAAATCGATTAGTTGAATTCAGGCAGCATCACAATTTGAGATCGTCATCCCCTCCCCACTCCTTGAGCGAATGCTCGAAACTGAGTTATTTGGCAATAAATTATACAATTACAATTTCTCACGGACAAGCGGTTTGAGAAAAGCCACTTTGGTATAAATATCAAAACAAACACGCACAGACAACACCTTCCAGGACCACTTGATCAAGATATAAACATAAGACTTAATGGCTCTCAGCAATAACATGAAGATAAGGGTTTCTCTTGTAATCGATAATAAATCAAACATTAAGACAAGCAAAATCTTACAGTTTATATTTCAAGAGAACTTGGAAAGAAATATAATGGCAATGACATTATTGAGGTAGAAGGCGGCGGAGGCCGAGGGGGGGGGGTATATGAATACAATGAATATTATATATTTATTGTAAAAGCATAATATGTAATAACCACAGATGAAAAGCATTGAATATTTCTTTTTAATGTGCACGTAGGTTGCTGCTATGCCGATTTACAGTCTTTGAATAAGAGATTCGAGTGGGATTACTATTTTGGGAGAAAGAGAGACTGTAATAAAAAAAGGAATATTTTTTAGTGATAAAACCACCTGGCGAATAGCACCTAATATATTTTCATTAAATGAACGTGCATGTCTCTGCTATTTAGAGATGCGGTATTCGACACAAATTATACTCAACTGTGTGTATTATTGTGGGAAAAGAGGGACATGTGGAGAAAAAAAATAATTTGTTTTTAAAGCATGTGCATAACCACCCCATTGTGTTGAATATCTTTTAATACGTGTATTTCGGCGTTGCTATGTAAATGGTTACGGTCTTTGATTTATATCTAATTTGGTCCGAGAATGTGAGCTGGCGATCAGGTGTTTGGACGATGTTAGAATCATCGGAAAGGCATTTTGCACACAAATTTGCTCTCATATTTGAGATGGACGTTAAACTGCGTTATAATTTCCCTGGTGTAAAGCAGTGTAAATTTGTACAACCATTTTACTAGCGTCTGACAAGCTCCATGTCTTGTCCTATATAATATATTCAGGACACTCTGTTTTACCATCAGGAGGTAATCAAAAATTGTAAGTTGCGTTGTAGTAACCCTTGATATATATGGATCGATTCTTTTATAAATTAATTTTTCATAATGTCTGAGATAAATTAATTATGAAAAGAACTCAGGAAAAAGCGAACTCAGAGCTAGCTACGACCAATAAATCACATTACAGAACTCGGGCATCTGGGCCATTCGCAGATTCACAACCAAATACAGGCACACAAAACTTCTTTCCCAATACGTTTTCCTCTGTGAGGGCTCAACGTCATATCAAAATCTTTACCTGCCTTTTAACTCTCAATTCCATCTGCCTCTTAATGTTTCAGCATGAAACCAGAAAATGTGCTTGAAGTGTAAAGTTGTGCCACTCCAAATAGCCAGTTTGTTACAACCGAAACTCCCTTCATAGTCTGTTTGGTACAACTAGGCATGCGACCTCAATAGGATTAGGTTAAATCCACAGAGAGGCTTGTTGGCCCTTTTGTATCTCCGTGAGGTCCTCTAGAAGTGCCTGATCTTAGTGTATCTATATTATTATACAAGTCCCTGTAATGGCGGTAGGAAGAATGGAAGTTGGAATCAGTCTGTGTGCCAGTAGTCTGTTATCTTTGACCTCCAATTTAATACACAGGTGGATAAAGACATTGCCCCCCTATTTAGAGTTGATATAAAATGGTTGGTTTGCGTTTTGATAACAATTAAATGTGCCATAAACGACAAAACACATTTATTGATTTTGGCTGGACAACCATTCAATCGTATATCGATAGATTGAGATGAATCTGAAATTCTAAAATGTCTTTAGTCTAACCTTTTTAAAGGTCTTAGGCTTAATACCTTTGCATTCATATACATGAGCCTTATATCAAACATATATCCTTTGAAAGGTGCTCAAAACTCTTTACAAATATCCCACGATAACATGAGCACTTACCGTGTACGAAGAAACATGATATAATATTACATTAGACTACGCTGATACAGCCACATACACATCATACTTTTGAGTATGGTGAGAAAATGCTACCAGGACTCAACTTTTCGCCACGAGAGTCGGACTCGGAACTAAAGGCGAATAAGTGAGAAGCCGAGCGTCATAAACAATAAGACAACAAAGACACTTCATCGAGTCATTGGCCACGGTTTGATATTTTATAGGACTCTTTTTTTAAAATTTTGAGATTGATTTATATAGCGCAATATCCACTAAAAGTGCTCAAAGCGCTTTACAAGGTGTCTCTGGCCAACAATAACATTTAACATGTAGTAGGACGCCTGTTTGGCGATATTACATTTTTTTCGGACAGAGACAACGCTGTTAACGACCAGGTACTCATTTTACACTTGAGTACAGTGAGAGAATGTGAGCAAAGAGCCTTCTCAAGGGTCTCAACTATGAGCCGAGCGAGGCTCGAACCCAGAACCTTCCGATCCGAAAGCGAGTGTCATACCACTAGACACCATAGCCGCAAATAGACAAGTTTATATATAATATTATGCTGACGCTATTAATAATTGTAAGGATGTTTCGATTAGAGATAGCTCAACTGAGAGTGCACTCGACTCACAAGCAAAAACAAATCCGTTACAAATCTTGGTTAAACCATTTTTTTTCTTTCTATTTCCCATGCACCCAGCCATCATTGATTTAGGTTCTGGTCCGTTAAATCTGACAGAAAGTACTTTGAAATAGAGTGGGGTCCCATATCCAAGAATGTAGCACACACTTGTAGTGTAGTTACTGTCCCTTTAATGTTCAGAGAAATCGGGATAAACTCCAACTTAATGGACATTTAGGATTGAAGGACTTTTACTGGTTAAATTGACTGTGATCAAGACCTAAGCTTACAATTTTATAATTGTGACCAATCATATCAAAAAAAAAAAAAAAAAAAAAAATTGAACCTGATGTTTAAGAATTCATTTTAAGCTTATCTTATAAAACCTGAATGAAATAAAAACCGTCATTGAAAAGAGTCTGTTTATGTTTCTATAACTTTTGAAAACTTAGATTTTAAAAACTAAGTATATTTTGACTTTAAATACATTTTCATCATATAGTTAAATAATTAAAATAAACAAATATTCCCTTTATTCATCCCCAAGGGGAAATTTGTCTTAAGGGATTATCATTCCAAGGGACTGGAATTACTCAAGCACCAGCCGCAGTGCAGCGCCGCAAAGTGAGGTTAGGCGAAGTGACTTGATAAAGGTCACACAGCGCAGCGGGTAATCGAACTCGGTACCTTTCGGTTACTAAGAAAATGCCATACCGCTGAGCCACGCTGTTCATTCCGTCATTATACCTTGTTGACGAGGTGGGTCACATGTCATCCATCGACTTGACCTTTTATCTCTCGGGAGGTTTTCATTGGAAGTTCCTCTTTCTAATATCCCATTGTCAGCTTTAATACACCACTGTCTGTACCTTGTTACACTGGTTGAGCTACTGAGTTTTAACCTTTCTTCAGAGGAAATTGAATCAAGGCGCCATAACAAATGTCTTACCGTTTCTTACCGCAGTTGACAAACTTACAATAATATTTTTATAAACTGGGGTTTCTGAATATCATTTTTTTTCTTGTATAAAATCGTTAAAAAATTGCCTTTGTAAGTTTGATGATGTGCTTAACAGATTGCAATGGAATTCAGTGGGAAATAAAATGTTATAACAAAAGGAATGTCTATGGTCATCCTAAAAAAATGCCAAGATACTCAGTCATGAGCCGCAGTGCAGCGCCGCAAAGTAATCAATTGGAAATGAGTTTTTCTACTAGGTAAAATAACAAGATGCCGATAGCGGGACCCTCAAGGGTTAGCAAAATGCCTTCTTCACTTCAGCATGTCTGTGAGGGGATATTATTGTGCACAATGTCAATAGGAATTATCCCACTCACTGTGCAAGTGATAATATATTATGCTCTCAATTTTATCTAAAGGGGGAAAATCTCAATGATAGTCAAAACCTAAGAGCGACCCCCCCCCCCCCCCCCCCCCGCCTTGCCAACAACAACAAAAACATGAAATGTTTTTGGGGCCTTTAATGTCTAATTAGAATTTTGTTTTCCTTTGATGACACAGATGGAATTCACATGTCCTTGCCTATCAAAATTTCAATGTTTAAAGATTTTCAGATGACCAAAAGCAACTTATATGAATCCCATATAAATACAACTTATTCTGTAAAACCAATATCAATATATGTTTACCCTTTGATAGGCTTACCGTCAGGTAAAATACGATCTTACCTTAAGGCCAGCCAAAATTCAAGCCTCCCACTAGGGGAAAAAGAGAGAAAGAAAATAGTATGAAAGAAAGATGAAAAATAATAGAAAACAACTAAAATGATTATGACTCAAAGCATTTTGAAAGAACTTTAATCCATCACTGTGTTTATTCCTTGCTGGAAGAATTGTCTCTTATGATAATTTTCATCATGGTAGAATAGAAAAGTAGTTCATAACAGCTTCAGGACTTAAAGTTAAGGAATAATGAATAGCAATTATTGCTTTTCTTATTGTTACTCCTCAGATAGGATCCACGGCAAGTAATTCATTAGCCTTTGTAGATAGTCCGGGCCGGGGTGAATCATTTTCGCGGATTCTAACAATGGTCTTTAACCCTCTCCTTACCACCCATAGGAAAATCGTCACATTCGTTTTCTTACTCTGATTTCATTTTGTTATAGTTAGAGCCATAAAAACTCGACACTGTGTTGCAGAGCTCATTTTTCTGAATAAAATGTAGCCTATACTAGTTACTCTTCTGTTTGAAAAGTATATTTTTTTTGTGTTGGGTGAATATGAAGTTTCGTGTCAAATTCTGAAAATAGCTGGTAAGGAGAGAGTTAAGGGGGGTCCTGCATGTTACCAATGGAGCCATTCAAAGAAACAGCGAAGTTGAACCTCAATAATCTCATCTTTTCTTCGTCTAGCTGCTGACATACATATTGCAAAGCATCAAAGAGGGAGAAAAATCTTCAGACAAATAAGTAGATAGGAAGAAATATAGCACGTATTTTACCAGGCTTTGTGTACGTTATACGACAAGTATTCTGAAAGTAAACACGAAGTAAAAGAGACTTGACTTGTGGTGGAGAATTCCTTTGGGGTTAAAATCATTGTCAGTAATCCGGCACACATTGACTAAGGTTACGGCAATAAGTGTTATACGACACTAGCGGATTTATATATTATGGCAGGGTAAATACGTACAGGTGTTTTATTGTTTTGGCACGTCGGCTTGTAAATATCTCGGTTCCTTTGTGAGATTCAACTGACCTGAAAGTGATGTGGTGAGCAGCCGAGGGTGTGATGTTTTAGTCAGTTGAATAACATTCAACTACATCTACATCTATATAAGATTTCAATGATCATGAAGAAAGTTGGTGTAGGTATCTTCAGTGCAAAATGCGAGCCGATGGTGTGATGTTTAAGTCAGTTGAATAACATTCAACTACATCTACATTTATATAAGATTTCAATGATCATGAAGAAAGTTGGTGTAGGTATCTTCAGTGCAAAATGCGAGCCGATGGTGTGATGTTTAAGTCAGTTGAATAACATTCAACTACATCTACATCTATATAAGATTTCAATGATCATGAAGAAAGTTGGTGTAGGTATCTTCAGTGCAAAATGCGAGCCGATGGTGTGATGTTTAAGTCAGTTGAATAACATTCAACTACATCTACATCTATATAAGATTTCAATGATCATGAAGAAAGTTGGTGTAGGTATCTTCAGTGCAAAATGCGAGCGATGGTGTGATGTTTAAGTCAATTGAACAATATGTCACCCATCGTCTCAAAACGGTATTGTGTAGGGATAAATCATACCTCTAAAAGTAAATTTAAAATTGTAATGATTAGAAAGACGAACTTTAAGTATTTTGCAATGTAAGAAATTGCATTTATTCTCCACCGTAACGAATAGAAATAATCGGAAGTTTCATATTTGTGGATTTAAATTCAATTTTCTGCCCTTAGTATATCCCGACATAATACCGCTTTGAAACGGTGGTCACATTTGGATTATGAAGGAAATTGGTGTAAACTACAGTGAAAAAAAGACAATAAGAAATTGAACAAAATCCTTTCAACAAAAAATAATATGTCGGTTAACTTGGAGTTGAACTGTTAAATACAGACCTTTTAATATGAATGTCAAATGAGCTAACAAATCGACTGCTTTGGGCATGCCGTAAACACGACAAGTCAACTTGGCTGTTTTTGAGAGAATTATTTACTACCGAATATATTGACCGTATTCTGCCGCCGCACTCTGAAAAAACGCATATTTAAAATGTTGGCCAGAAAACTCGTCCATCAAATATTGATCGATTAAAATTACCTTCAGTTTGGCAAAAGCTCTCAAACCTGGGACTTCGTGGAATCCCAGGTTAGAGAGTTTTTTGTCAAGATGAGGATAATTTTAATCGATTTATTATAGTATATTTGAAGGACGAGTTTTCTGGCCAAATCTTTTACGTGTCTTTCCAGAATACGTCATTAACCTGTCAATTGTTTTAGTGTTTTCAATTCTGTCATGCTAAAATTAATTTTTATTTTTAAGAAGACATCACGTACGAGACATGATTACATCTTTATCAAGCGGTTCCTTGATAAATATAATTTTCCTGTACGTGTTAAGTCATTGGATGAATGTTGTGGATAAGTTGGGAGTTGGGCATGAGGATGGTCTTGTCTAAAACCGTTGTTTGCTTTCTTTTTAAAAAATCGTAACACACCAGCAATAGTGACATAATGTGCTATAGATTTCAGGGCTTAGTGCGCGGAGTAATTCTAGCCATACGCGAATATTGATGTTGGCAACATTCAAATCCTTCAGCGTGTCGGAATTGACAATCACAGCAGACATGGTGCCACTAAAACAATAACGTATAGAATTGTTTGAACGTTTCTTTAGTAAATAAAGACGTTAGGGGAAAAGAATAACATCTCTTTGTGAGCCATTTGTTACCTGAGGTAAAAAATGTATCAGCTGAGATTTGCTATTAAATTTCATGAGTACCGAACGTTATTTTCCCCTTCATTTCAAACTTAGGTGGGGGTCCCGATAGCTCAGTTGGTAGAGCACTCGCTTCACACGCAGACAAGATCGATCCCTGGTGCAGTCCAGATTTTTTTCTGCTCCCACCCCCCCCCCCCCTCGCGTCCACCCAGCTTTGACTGGGTAGCTGGGTCGTTGAGATCTGGCGGAAAGTACTTTGCGATAGACTAGCGTCCTATCCAATGGGTAGCAAGCAATTGCTATTGTTCGTTTCACGTGATAGAAACCGGGATAAACTCCGGCTCCATGGCCCTAATGGCTCTGAAGGACTATTTTTATTATTTCAAACTTAGGTGGAGTGTCATGTTTAGTAAATCTCTCTCCTATTTATATATATATATATATAATATATATATATTATATATATATATATATATATATATATTATATATATATTATATATATATATATTATATATTACCTTTCCTTCCTTCCTTTCTTTCTTTCTTTCTTTCTGTCTTATAAAGAGTTTACATTTTATGTTGAGCCATTTCTACTAAATATGCTCAACGTATATAACAAGGGGTTCGAAACCAAAGCAACATTAACACGTATAAAAAGACACGATGCCTGTAAGAGGCTCTTCACATTTTTTTTCCTCGAAAGAGACAACGCTGTTAACGGCCAGGTAGTCATTTTATATTATAAGGAATAATTAATGTCGTTATTCCTATAAAGTCTTATATCATTGTTCTCGCCTGTGCAGATAAAAAGAAGGGATTATCACATTTCAATGACATGCTCTGGTAGCATGGCAACATTTCTGAAAATTAACGTTACTTTCATTATATCAAGAGAGATCCAACAATTCACTTTCTGGTGGGTATACAATTCATTGACGACAGGCAAAAGACTGACCAACAGGGTAACGAACTCAGCCATTTCATGTTTGGAAGGCGGAAAGGTAAACTACCATCCCACCTCACAAACTTATCCACATCAAGAGTTCTATTTTTTTCCTTTTTATCTCTTCATAATATATAAGATTACCCCCGTCATCCTATTTGGTATTTCTTAAATAAATTGACTTCATTATTTTCTGGGTCGTTGTCATGACAGTTCGTTCCATTAATCTACCGTTATATCAAGTCATTGTTATCATTTTCTCTATTTTACAGGCATTTGTTTTCATTTGTTTAACAGCCAATCCATATCAATAGTCAAATCGGGTCATTTGATTACTCCATGGATCAAGTTACAATTTACCTGCTAAAAATATTTCTTTAACCGAAGTCGTTGGTTAGTTGCACCTATTTTCCCAACTAAAGGCAGAAATAAATGAATAATTTGTTAAAGAACAAAAAACAAAAATAACAAAACAAAAACAAAGAAATCTAAAAATAAAAACTTGAGATTTCACATAAAAAAATAATAAATAAAATTGAGATTTATATAGCGCAATATCCACTAAATGTGCTCAAAGCGCTTGACAAGGCAACATTTAACATGTAGGACGGGACCTGTTAGGCGATATTACAATTTTTCAGAAAAGGCAACGCTGTTAACGGCCAGGTACTCATTTTACACCTGAGTACGGTGAGAGAAAGTGAGTAAAGAGCCTTTTCCAAGGACTCAAATATAGTGCTATATCCACTAAACGTGCTCAAAGCGCTTTATAAAGAGTTCCTGACCAACAGAACACATAACATGTAGAACGAGACATGGCCCCGTTTAAGTGATATACATTTTTTTTCTACAGAGACAACACTATTAACGACCAGGTACTCATTTTACACCTGAGTACGGTGAAAGGATGTGAGTAAAGAGCCTTTTCCGAGGACAATACTATGTACCGCTCAGAAAGGGACTGGAACTCAGGACCTTCCGATCCGAAAGCCAGTGTCATACCACTAGACCTCATAACCACACAAAAAGAAGTTCAAATCAAATGAGCAACAAAAAAAAAAAAGAATAAAATAGATAAGAATATACATTGTCCTTGTAATCTACATTGTCAAAAAAAAGAAAAGAAAAGAAAATAGAAGTTCAAATGCAAAAAAAAACGTATCTACACTTAATAATAATAATAATAATAATAATAATAATAATAATAATAATAATAATAATAATAATAATAATAATAATAATAATAATCATCATCATCATCATCATTTATACCGCGCCTATTCCATATAAAAACAGCTCTAGGCGCCTTTCAATACAAACATTAGAGCTACAATAACAGGACATACACAAAATATGCTTAAGATGTTTATATCATGAAAAACAATCCATTATGGTTTTAATATATCAAATATTTCATTGATCTACTTTCTAATCAAAATAAGGGATATTAAAACAAAACAAAACAGGAAAAGCACATGTCATGGTCATAGTTTGCACATATTATGTGGATTTAAAATGTAAAAAAAAACAACATATCAATGTGTTTTGTAGCTACGTAACTTTTTTTCCCCTCACAAAATGGATATATATCTATATATAGACCACAACAAAATGCAATGTTAACATAATATCAAAATTTTGCCAGATTTTCGCTCTGCTGCTGGATGACAATATGAAACGCTGGATAGGACAAAAAAGTCAAGGAATTTAAGAAAAGAGGAAACATTTATTGACAGTCTTGTACACATGTGATCCATCGCCCCATACAGAAATAAACATTTAAAACAAGTTACGCCCTTTCGCAACGGCACAGTAAGATGCCGTTGCCAATCATTCCGCGAAGGAATATAGATAATCCATCAAACATGAAGTCTGATGTCAACAGGAATCACCCGTGTTGTCCTATTGAGCAAATTGGGGGCTAATAATCTTGTCTAAGGAAAAAGAAACGAAAGTGCCTGAAGCGGGTCCCGAATCCGGAACCTTACGGATCACAGTACAATGCCTTAACCACCCGGCCACTTTACCCCCCCCCCCCCCCCCCCCCGCCCCCACTCCCCTTACGGTAATAAGTAGGGATAAACGATGCAAAGAAAACTGAATTTCAAGTCTGAATCATAACATTTAATCAAAATTAACCAATTAACTGCCGTACTCTGGAAAAAAAACCCACTTATTATGTGAGGTTATGTGGCCTTGTGGCATGATACTAGCTTTCGGATCGGAAGTTCCTGTGTTCGAGCCACGCTCGGCGCATAGTTGAGTCCTTAGAAATGGATTTTTCACATTCTCTCACCGTACTCAGGTGTAAAGTGAGTACCTGGTCGTTAACAGCGTTGTCTCTGTCCGCAAAAATGGTTTTATCGCCTAACAGGCGTCATGTCTCGTCCTACATGTTTAGTGTTACTGTTAGATAGGGACCCCTTGTAAAGCGCTTTGAGCACGTTTAGTCGATTTTGCACTATATAAAAGCTCTAACTCTAGTTTATTTTAAAAATTGATCAATCGGACCTCCGTCTTGGCAAAAACTCTCAAATTTGGGACTCCACACAGTCCCAGGTTTGAGAATCTTTGCCAAGACGAGGGTCATTTAAATCGATTGATATTTGAATGACGGGTTTTTGGCCAAATTTTTAAATACGTGTCTTTCCAGAGTACGGCAGTTAACTAATTAATATGCATTATTTAAAAGAATGATTTCCATTTCGGGAACTGTATTAAAAAAAAAGAGAGAATTGCGTTATTCTAGTAATTTTCACTTGTCTTTCTATTTCCACCTTAAATTTTTATCCCGACCTAAAACCTTTTTCAGACGGCAAGTTATAGATGTGAAAAGTTAGCTAGAAGAGTATGAGTGGTTTAACTGTAACGAATACACCCGATGTCTACGTTGGATGACCATGGTGAGTATCTAAGTGAACTCACACAGCCATGAAATGTGTTTACTTTCGCTCTTTCCCCAGACCAAATAAACCGCCACCAAAACCACCCAAAAACTCCAAGCGTGTCAACCAGGCTCGGTGGATTTTCTGTGACCACAACTACCACAACTTTAGGCTACTGCCATCATCAACTTTCCAGCAATAACATCAACAACAGGTGCTGACCGCATGAGGATATGATGGTGTCATTCCGCCCTCAGTGTTGTGAAAACACCTGATTTAAATGATATTTTTGCAGAATGGAAACATATGGTAATAATGTTACGTTTAACATTACATTCATCCTTTTAAAGTTGGCAAATTTTACAAACCGAAATATGCTTTTGAAATATCGACATCTAATTAAAAATCATGAAAGGTGTGTATGAGACGGCATTAGAAAAAACAGAAAGAAAAATTACCCAAAAAAAAAAAAAAAAAAAAAAAAAAAAAAGAAAAAAGTAATTCCCAAAAAATCTGCCTACCTCAACTTTCCGGCTACCTCCTGATTATCTGTGTAAGAGCGTTATTCATAATATTAAGTTGTATTGGACATTTCCAACATAGAGGGGAAAAATCCAGAGGTATATGTATTGTCATTATGATAATGAGATATTCAGTCTCTATAGGAATTAAACAGCGCTTGCAATTCGTCTACTCAATCAATAGACGGATCAGAAATAATATGTAAAATGGAAAAAAAAAAACAGACAAAAAAAAATCTGAAACAAACCAAAAAATAAATAAATTGAAAGAATAACATCTGGAAAAACCTCCACTTTAGTCCGATCCCCACACCAATTTTCTCCAACCTCCCAAAACTGATTTTTTTTTAAATTGTCGAAACAGACAAAAACAACCACAAAATTCAAATCCCTCTTCACAATAAAAACTAAGTAAATCTGAAAGAATGTTTGGAAATTAAACCCCATGAGTTTAATTACGTTAGATAGGGAACACTTGATTAATAATTAATAATAATATGCCATGTGTGCACTTATAGTTTTGCACAATAACTTACTGATGGGGGCAAAACCAATCTACCCTGGGCTGTCTCATATTGTTTCGATTTGCCAAGCCTAAATTTAATTTTGGTTGAATTTTAAAGGAAGCAGTTCACCCATGCAACTGGGTAACAAGCCCCATTCATTAAGCAATCACACAATACTGCAGTACTCAGAAGAAAGAAAAAACAAAATACAAAAACAAAAACAAAAACAAACCGCCCCCCCCCCCCCACACACACAAACACTTTTTTGACAATTTGGCCAGAAAACTCTTCCTTATCAATCGATTAAAATGACCCTCATCTTACGAAAAACTCTCACACCCGAACCTTCCCGAAGTCCCAGGTTTGAGAGTTCTTGACAAGATGAGAGTCATTTTAATCGATCAATAATTTGAAGGAAGAGTTTTCTGGCCAAAATTTTAGAAACGTGTTATTTTTCAGAGTACGGTAGAATACATATAGAGACATACATCATCTTCTATTATAAATATCCATTCACTCCGAGTGAATTCGCACGTGAAGTTGGAATACTATGCGAGTAGCGACTCAATTCAATGAAGTGCACGACCGAACAAAGGGGAGTAACGCCATGAATGGTTTGAATTAGGGAGCGGGTTATCACAACATATTATTATTATTATTAGGCTAAATGAGAACACTTCTGTAGTTTTGGAATAAAGATATTTTCTAGCCAATAAATATTACAGTGTGTCGAGACGGAATCGGTTCATTTAGAGCTTATTATGTCGACGTAAGAAATAAACATGTTTATGACAAAAATGATATTCTTATAATTTTTGAACGATATTAGAAAGGTGCTCAATTGGTCTATTGTTATACATTTCTAGCGCTTTCCGGAACAGATGATCTGCTAGAGATGGCGAAATAAACTTGATAGATTATTATGGAGAAAGTCAACAGGGTAAAGAAAAGAAAAAGAGAAAAAAAGAAAGAAAGAAAGAAAGAGAGAGAGAGAAAGAGAAAGAAAGAGAGAGAGAGAGAGAGAGAAAGAAGAGGTGAGAGAGAGAGAGAGGAGAGAGAGATAGATAGATAGATAGATAGATAGATAGATAGATAGATAGAAAGAGCGAAAGGAATGGAGCAAGAATGAGACAAATACATTAACAAATAGATGTATAGATTGATAGATATCTGGCTATCCATAGAGATAGATAAATAGATAGATAGAAAAGGAGGAGAGGATGTGGAGAGAGGAAGAAGAAGAAGAACAAGAAGAAGAAGAAGAAGAAGAAGAAGAAGAAGAGAGAAGAAGAAGAGAGAGAGAACGATATATATATATATATATATATATCGTTCTCTCTCTCTCTTATAGATATATTCAGACAAAAGAGAGCGAGATTGAGAGAGATATAATAGGTACAGACAGACAAATGGTAGATAGAAAGATATATAGATCGATAGTGGTTAATATGTGTGTATGTGTGTGTGAGAGAGAGAGAGAAAGAGAGAGAGAGAGAAGAAGAGAGAGAGAGAGAAGAGAGAATAAGAAGAAGAGAGAGAGAGAGAAGAGAGAGAAAGAGAGAGAGAGAAGAGAGAGAGGGAGAGGAAAGTGAGAGAGGAGAGAGAGAGAGAGAGAGAGAGAGAGGGAGAGAGAGAGAGAGAGAGAGATAGAAAATGTAAAGACTTGCATCTCTGGCGACCTACCCAGAGATAATGGTGAGTTAATTTTATTTTACTAGTTAGTGAATGAGGGAACTGCAAGGGTTATTAACTTACTACAAAGAACCAATTATAAAGTGTTTTATAACAATTCTTTTACACGTATTTCCTATCTTTTTATACTTAACAGTAAATAGTTATCTCTTTATTTTATGGTTTTCATACCTAAGCTCTTATCATGGCAATACCTGATGCTTTCATGCGTAGTCACTCTTCAAATCACGGAATGACTCAGTTTATGTAGTTAAAAAGAGATTTGTTATGTCAAAAATGTGCTTTGTTCTTGTAAAAAAGAATCGTAAGATCGCTTTGGTGTATGATTCTTTCTTACGCTTGCTCGTGCAGGTGTGGTGTTGGTGAGCATAGTAGAATGATGGCGATGATAATAATGATAATGATAATGATGATGATGATGATGATAATGATAATGAGGATGGTGATGAGTATGGTGATGATGATCGTGATGTTGATAGCAAATGATAAACAGATAATGGCAATTTAGTTTTGATTGAAATTTAATTATAATGGTTTTTGCAGTTCTCTACGGTAGCGATTGTTGGTTATAACGATAGGCGGAGTCCTGAGAGCTCAGTTTGTAGAGCTATTGCGTCAAAGCGACGGGGATCTCAAGTCAAGTCAACCACCCAAAAGTGGTTGGGTAGCTGGGTCTTATTGATATGGTAAAAATACATTCCGATAGAAAAGTCTTATCTAAATGGTAGCAAGCAATTACTCTTGTCCATAATACGCTATAGAAACCGTTCTATGGGACGCATGGCTCTGAAGGACTACAACTTTTTAGAACCTAGATGATAACAACTGCGATAACGACGATGATGAAGATAATCATAACGATGCGGTGTTTATAATTGTGTTTTTATGATAAGAATAATGTTGCTGCTACTTTAGTTGCTATTTTTGCTGTTGCTGCTGCTGCTGATAATGATAATGATGTTGAGGATGATGATGATGATGGTGATGATGATTTTGTTGTTGATGATGAGGATACGATGATGATGATGATGATGATGATGATGATGATGATGATGATGATGATGATGATGATGATGATAATGATGAAATTATGATGATGATAATGATGAATATTGATGAATGATGATGATGATGATGATGATGATGATGATGATGATGATGATGATGATGATGATGATGATAATTATGATGATGATGATGATAAACAACATAAATAAGTGAAACAGACACAAAAAGAAAAAGTTCAGTAAGAAAGAACAACGTTATTCAAAAGCATTGCTTGGTTTATTGCCACCATCTCTCTTCCAAAAACAATCCATAAGTTTGTTTGACATATTTCCCTTTTACTTTAGTTTTGCTGCGATGCATCATTTCACTTTGTCTTTATAATATTCCAGAACAAATTCGCATTCACATTCCGCACCTCATCTGTTATACACTGACAAACTGCATTTATTTTTGTTTTAATTCTGGCCAGAAAACTTTATTATCATAGATCAACCGAATAAAATGGCTCCCTACTTATAAAGAAGGAACGAAGTTGCCGCCATTCATTTCTTTGTTATTGTTTTAGACAGCCATTTCTATGATTAGTTCTCACTAAACGATATCAATTAGACTATAAACGTTTAAGCTTACACGTCGTTTTGTGTGTTGGAACGTTATATTTTGCTTGCGGGTGTTGTGATTTTCTTCTTTTACCTAAACGCATAGCAACAATGAAAACTTGAATTTTGACTTATAATTCGAGACTCTTAGAAGTCTTTCTTATAACTTTTATGATTATTATTTACAAGTTGGGGTCTATTTTAATCGAACCATCCATGAGCTAAAAGTTTTCTGGTGAAATTGTAAGACAGGCATTTTGCCAATTTACGGCATTTTTTTTGTCTCATTCATTCTTGTATGTATTTTTCATTCTTTTTTTCAAACTCACCGAGTATCATTTCTCAAAACAAAGCCAACCATGTAACCTTTTACTTAGAACACCCATTGTTGATAATAAGTGATGATTGCGTCTTTTGTTTTGTAACATGGTGAATGATAACAATTGCACAACCGTTTTTAATGCCATAGACTGGAGCTGATGTGCATTTATTTAAAGGTTTGATAACCCAATAAGTTATGGGCTCATTGTTAAAATGGAAGTACTCTCGAACCAGCTCAAAATATTGCCCAGTACAACAATATTTTAAAAAAATGCAGTCCTTCATAAACATAAGGCCCATGGATCGGAATTTATCCCGACTGCTATTGCGTGAAACAGACAATAGCAATTGCCTTCTATCCTTTAGATAGGACGTTAGTCTATCACATAGTACTTTTCGCCAGATCTAACAGACCCACCTCCCAATCAGTACTGTGTGGACAGGGGAGGGGGTCAGAGAAACCCTCAATTGCACCCAGAATCGATCACGGTCCCATTACATATGTGAAGTGCGTGATCTACCACGTGAGCTATAGGGACCCCCGATTATGTTAAACCAAGCCCATAATTAAGTTAGGAAATCGGATCTGCAAACATGTACAAGTAGCCTAGGCTCATGGAGACAAGGTCAGATTTATCCTTTGTTCTGTATACTGAGTTAAATATTTGACAATTTCCAATATTTTGAGGCATCGTTAAATCTGACAATCATGATATGGTAAGTCAATCCATACTCCTAAAAATGAACGCCCATAATCTATTGACTATGTGGTGCAGGAATTTCATTTTGTCATCGAATAGCATCTTGCGTGTATTGTTCCAAGTGAGTTTGCAAAATGAGTGTTGAACATAAGGCTCCGTGATCGAATCTTAAGGAGCACACGAATTTATTTTTGCTTTTTAAGACCCTATCAAGCTGGACGTCCATCTTCACATACGAGGTGCGAGGACCCAGGTTTGAGAGTATTTGATAAGATGAATGTCATTTTAATTGATCGATATATAATGTTTTTTGGACACATTTTTATATACGTGTCTTTCCAGAGAAGAGTAGTTAAGTGGTTAAATTAGAATAAAGCAAACTTCTAAATGATGAAGAAAAGAGTAGAGATTAATAATAATAATATTGATAATAATAATAATAATAATAATAATAATAATAATAATAATAATAATAATAATAATGATAATAATAATAATAATAATAATAATAATGATAATAATAATAATAATAATAATAATAATAGAGCGCACTGAAACCTCAACAATGAAGCTCGAGATATTCCACCACACATCTAATTTTGACATGTTATACAATTGTTTACATCAATTCATTCTGCTAGATTGGAATTCACCAGATGGATCATTCCATACAATAGCAATCATTTTCGTCTTGTGGCAAACGAACCGTCTCAGATGTCACATTAATTAATCTCATTATGTGTCAGGTATTTCACTCCAATTCTTACCTACAACAACGCCACAACAAACTCATCAGTGTCACTTCTCCTGTAAATTGATATTCGAAGAATGTATGCAGGAGAGAATGCGCTGACGGCGAACAGTACCAGTGTCAGTAAATGTCGAATGGTCGGTCAGGTCAGGAACATGAATGTCGAACTTGACCAGGACCAAGACCTTTTTGAGAAAGAAAACAACAAAAATGAAACACATCATCATCATACTATTATAAAATCTCACTGGCTTTACACGGGATCCCAAGCGAACAGCAGCATTGACTAGACGCACCGAATGTACGGATCAATAATTGGGGGGGGGGGGGGGGGGGGGGGGTTGTCAGAGACAATGAATGCTTTGTTAAATCAGGTAATTTTACAAATGAGTTTAGTAAAATATAAATAAAAAGACTTTTTAAAGGACTCAACCTTGTGTCGCCCACCCACAATCGTTACTCCAACCCGGGACGTACTACAATTCCAAAGCCAAATGTCATATCACTAGACCTCAACGCCGCACATCACCATCATCATCATCATCATCATCATCATCATCATCATCATCATCATCATCATCATCATCATCATCATCATTGTCACCGTCGTCATCATCATCATCATCGTCCTTCTCCTTCTCCTCCTCCTACTCCTAGTCCTCCTTCCTCCTGTGATAGCCAGACAAATAATTAGATAATTCGATCGGCAAATGGAAATATGTATAGATAGAAAAAGGGGGTTGGGACAGAAAAATGATGACAGGATATAAATAACAACAAAACTAAAAGATCAAACAAACAGAAACAAAAATAAAACATTAACAACAAAAACAAATTACATAAAATAAAAACGAAAGAAACAAACAAACAAAAAAACCTAAAAAACAAAAAAAAAAAAAAAAGAAAAAAACAAACAAACAAACAAACAAAAAACAAAAAACAAAAAAAAAAAACAACCCAAAATAAGTTGACAAATCAAACTTAAGTAAGATACAATTA